>NW_027176329.1:13733968-13851824 GCF_023349555.1 Cebidichthys violaceus | reverse complement strand
AGTACATGTCGAAAAAATTCAAAATATAGTACTTTTAAAAAAGTCACAGTATAGCATGTGGAATAAAGTCTTAAAAAAGTATATTTTGTGCATTGAGCAACAGCAGAATGCACAAACAAACTATTGAAAACAGAGCATTGAAGTTCTAAGAATATATAAAAAGTCAAAATGCTTGAAAATAGTGAAACATTTGCATCACAATTGTACAGTTACAAAGTTAACAGTGATATGGAGAAGCTATTTGCTTGGTAACTTCTGTTTCCTGAGTTAAATTATTCGTACTGTCAGTTCTATGGAAATCTTGCTTTACAATTCAGTACATACATCCACGCATGCACACCCACATACGTACCCACACATACACAAACAGGGTTTGAAGGGCTAGCTATCGTTTGACCTGGAACCTGTCTGGAAAAGTTCCAGCCTACAGCAGAACTTGGGGCATCAGATGAGGTTAGAAATGTATTTTTGCTGCCCGTGGGTCATTTATAGTTGGTGGCAGTCTGTCTGGATGTGGTCTAATGTGAAGAAGACGGTATGTTTGCGTCTAGTCTTGCTTGAAGTGTGGCACACAGGTCGGTGAGCCCCTGGACCTGAAAGGATGGAGGCCGCAAGATTCACCCAGTCACCTCACCAAAGATGCCATCCTGCTCATCGGACATCATCTGCTATTTGTACACTCTGCCTCGCCTCCAGCATCTGTAAACAAAATCAGCACAGACAATCACTACTACTCAATGCAATGTTGACACAATTCTCATCCAACATATTGATTTAAATATACATTAAAAAAATGTAAAGTTAAAAGAGTGTATTTCGAAAAGAAGTTTCAAAAGTGGCATAGTGAAATAAACAGGCCAATTATGACACCACTTTCCTGTGGACAAGAATAACTTAAAAAAAACTTTTAGTCAGGTGACATTGGAGCCTTCCTTGAGAAAATGCACACAAGAGAGACCTTCTTCCAAGGCTTGACTTCAGAGGAAGAAAACACATAATCATAACTTTTTAAACAATTAAAAAAAAAAAATAACAAAATATTTTTTTATATTGTTTAAAAAGTAATGATTATATAAAAATCCTTCTTTTTACATTGTAAAAATACATTGTGATTTCAAATTTAAACACAAGAGAGACCTTCTTCCAAAGCTTGCAGGTGACTCGACAGTGAAAATAGCATAAATTTACAAAGCAAAATGTTTAAATGAAAAGACATCACATGACACCACTCGCCAGCGGCAAGGAATTACATCCAAAAACCCAATTAGTCAAGTGAGATTGGAGTATTTCTTGAGAGGATTAACACAAGAGAGACCTTCTTCCAAGGCTTGTCTTCAGAGGAAGAAAAAACAAATAATCATTACTTTTTAAACGATTAAAAAAATACTGTATAACAAAAACACATTATTATTTAATTGTTTAAAAAGTAATGATTACATCAAAATCCTTCTTTCGACACCACTCTCAAGTGAGCAAGGAAGTACTCCAAACAATTCTTTTGTGATTCCAAAATTAAACACAAGACAGACCTTCTTCCAAAGCTTGCAGGTGACTTGACAGCGACAATAGCAGAAATTTACAAAGCAAAATGTTTAAATGAAAAGGAATCACATGACACCACTCGCCAGCGCCAAAGAATCACATCCAAAAACCCAATTAGCCAGGTGAAATTGGAGTATTTCTTGAGAAGATTAACACAAGAGAAACCTTCTTCCAAGGCTTGACACAATCATTACTTTTTAAACAATTAAAAAAATATATTTTAATTGTTTAAATGTTTTGACATTGTGATTTGAAGTTAGCTCATGCATGCGAATTTGAGGGGTTTTAATTGTGAAATGCTACATCAGAATGTCCTGGTTCTCTCTGTGGAAACCTTGAGATGGTCTGCTATCAACCTGAGGTAAAATGATTAAGTAACTATCCACCATTTCCTCTAAAATCTAATCTGAAGTTAGACAAATTGTATCATGAATGTGATTTTAAGTTAGACAAGTTGTCGAATGTGATTTGAAGATAAACAAATTGTCGAATGTGATTTGAAGTTAGAGAAATTGACTCATGAATGTGATTTGAAGTTGGCTCATGCATGTGATTTTGAAGGGCTTTAATTTTGAAATGCTACATCAGATTGTCCTGGTTCTCTCTGAGTGACACCTTGAGTTGGTCTGCTATACACCTGAGGTGAGATGATTTTGTAACTATGCACCATTGTGATTTGAAGTTAGCTCATGCATGCAAAAAAGTAATAGTATAGTATGTCGAAAAAAAGTTTAAAAAAAAGTCATCGTATAGTGTGTTGAAAATTTTAAAAAAAGTCATAATATAGTATTTTGAAAAAAGTCATTTAGCAGACTCTTTTCTTCAATGTGACTTACAATTCAGAATCTATCTACACACGGCAGCAATTTTCGGGTTAAGTGTCTTGCCCAATTGACATGAGACTAGTAGAGCAGGGGCTGGGGATCAAACCACCAACCCTCTGATTTAAAGGCTGCACTGCTATCCACTTAGCCACGGTGACCCTTGTATTGGTTGTACCCATTGAAAAAGACATACATATAGTATGAAATTAGACAAATTGTCTCATGAATGAGATTTGAAGTTAGCTCATTCATGCAATTTTGAAGGGCTTTAATTTTGAAATGCTACATCAGATTGTCCTGGTTCTCTCTGAGTGACACCTTGAGTTGGTCTGCTATACACCTGACGTGAAATGATTTTGTAACTCTGCACCATTTGTGATTTGAAGTTAGCTCATGCATGAAAAAAGTAATAGGAGAGTATGTCGAAAAAAAGTAAAAAAAAAAAAAAAAGTCAATAGAATGTCCAAAAAAATACATAGTCATAGTATAGTATTTGAAAAAAAAAAAAAAAATCATAGTATAGTGTGTTGAAAATTTAAAAAAAGTCATAATATAGTTTTATGAAAAAAAGTTTAAATTTTTGAAGAGCTTTAATTTTGAAATGCTACATCAGATTGTCCTGGTTCTCTCTGAGTGACACCTTGAGTTGGTCTGCTATACACCTGAGGTGAAATGATTTTTTAACTCTGCACCATCTGTGATTTGAAGTTAGCTCATGCATGAAAAAAGTAATAGGAGAGTATGTCGAAAAAAAGTAAAAAAAAAAAAGTCAGTAGGATGTCAAAAAAGGAAAAAAAGTCATAGTATAGTATTTTGAAAAAAAAAAATCATAGTATAGTGTGTTGAAAATTTAAAAAAAAGTCATAATAGTTTTATGAAAAAAAGTTACAATTTTTGAAGGGCTTTAATTTTGAAATGCTACATCAGATTGTCCTGGTTCCCTCTGAGTGACACCTTGAGTTGGTCTGCTATACACCTGATATGAAATGATTTTGTAACTATGCACTAGTTGTGATTTGAAGTTAGCTCATGCATGAAAAAAGTAATAGTATAGTATGTCGGAAAAAAGTAACAAAAAAAAAAGTCAGTAGAATGTCAAAAAAGTAAAAGAAAGTCAAAGTATAGTATTTTGAAAAAAAAAAAAAAATCATAGTATAGTGTGTTGAAAATTTAAAAACAAGTCATAATATAGTTTTATGAAAAAAAGTTTAAATGTTTGAAGGGCTTTAATTTTGAAATGCTACATCAGATTGTCCTGTTCCCTCTGAGTGACACCTTGAGTTGGTCTGCTATACACCTGATATGAAATGATTTTGTAACTATGCACTAGTTGTGATTTGAAGTTAGCTCATGCATGAAAAAAGTAATAGTATAGTATGTCGGAAAAAAGTAACAAAAAAAAAAAGTCAGTAGAATGTCAAAAAAGTAAAAGAAAGTCAAAGTATAGTATTTTGAAAAAAAAAAAAATCATAGTATAGTGTGTTGAAAATTTAAAAACAAGTCATAATATAGTTTTATGAAAAAAGTTTAAATGTTTGAAGGGCTTTAATTTTGAAATGCTACATCAGATTGTCCTGGTTCTCTCTGAGTGACACCTTGAGTTGGTCTGCTATACACCTGAGGTGAAATGATTTTGTAACTATGCACTATTTCCTCTAAAATCCCATCTGAAATTAGACAAAATGTCTCATGAATGTGATTTGAAGTTAGCTCATATAGCTCATGTGTGTTATTTTGAATGGCTTTAATTTTGAAATGCTACATCAGAATGTCCTGGTTCTCTTTAGGTGGTACCTGGTTCCGTCCGCGCTGTGTTTGTCAATAAAGTCTGTTTTTGAAGCCAGTCAAGATGGCGGACTACGACTTGACAACCAAGATAGCTCATTTTCTGGACCGGCATTTGGTTTTTCCTCTTTTGGAATTCCTGTCCGTGAAAGAGGTACAAATGCCTTTGCTTTGCACAACGCAAAAGTATGACGTGCTTGTTTATTACGGTGTACTTATACATGAATACACGTTTGTAGCGGGCACAGATTCATCCTCAGCTGGCTAACGTGAGCTGGCTAGCTGTCACGTACGATATATACTTCAGCTGGCAGCTGACGCCAACTAAACTAACGTTTAAAACGGTAGTGTTGCTGGCAGATTAGTTATATATAGCAGTCAATTGCTGCGAAGCCGCAAAACGGAAGTATTTAAGACTCTATTACGCTTCTTCTTGTCGTTACCTAGTGTGTTAGTCCGTAACGGTAGCTTAGTTACTACAGAGGATTAACGTTTGCCTACAACCGGCTGAATGTGACGTGTTGTGGTGTCTTGAAGTCGTTTCCCTTTTTCTGGTTGTACAGATGTTTCTCAAACACAGTCTGCGTCCCAACGGAAACTATATGTTTGTGTTTTGAACAGATCTACAATGAAAAGGAACTCCTTCAGGGAAAGCTGGACCTCCTCAGCGAGACAAACATGGTGGACTTCGCAATGGATGTGTACAAAAACTTGTACCCAGACAAGGAAATCCCACACTGTATGAAAGATAATAGTTTAATCGTTTTCTTTTGGTTCAATACCATTTAATTCTGTCGTAACGTCTAGGTTTCAAACAGTACAACGTTGTGTGAACCTACTAAGCAAGGAGAAGCAGATTATCAGTCATATATTAAACCAAACAAGAATACTGGATGTCTCGCTATGTGGCCTCTGTGATGTCATAACATTGACCAGCTGCTTCAGCGGTTTGTTGATCAAACCGATCAAAACATAAAAGTGCCATAATCTGGGTAGTGCTTGGTTAATGTTTAAATGGAAACATCTTTCCTATATTTTCCTCCTTGATGCTGGCAATCTTGTTCTTCTCCTCCTCCATTCACTCTAAATGCACCACTGCTGTAACAGCGTTGTGTTGATGTGATAATTGTTTCTGTCTCAGCGCTGAGGGAGAAGAGGAGTACTGTGGTGGCCCAACTGAAGCAGCTCCAGTCAGAGACGGAGCCAATCGTCAAGATGTTTGAAGACCCCGAGACGACTCGACAGATGCAGTCCACGAGGTCAGAGCGACTCGGCAAAGAAATGCGTCTCTGTGAAATGATTTTCTCACTCGTCGTATTATAGTACTGGCAGTATTATAGTATGTGTGACAGTATGTCTGTGGACTGTTAATGGCCCATCTGACATCCGTTTGATTTATTCTTCATCAGAGATGGACGGATGCTCTTCGACTACCTTTCAGAGAAACACAATGTAAGTGTTGAAATGTTAAACGGCGTCTCCGCACACCTCGTCGTGTAAAGAGTGCACTGAATTTTGATCTGTTAAGGCGGGTTGCACAATGTGTTTTTGTTTCCATAACAACCAGTCTCAGAATCCTAAAACATCCAACGACACCCACCAATGTGCTCATTACTCACTCGATGATTAGAGTCACTGCTCATTGTCAATGGTTTCTTTATTTGACCTTTTTTATATAATCGATTACACATATATGAAGATATTGTCCACATCATGTGCACTATACCCTATAAAGAGGACTTGCTGTTAGTGAGAGAATGAACAGGCTTTGCCTGAAAAAATGAAGTATACTGTCACATTCCCTAATCAGCCCCAATGTGTCAGCCTTGCAACCTCTCACAGTTACATTTCAAAGGCGCTAGCCGTGTGAAGAACAGTGGGTCAGAGTGACTGCCCTCCAGGGCTATATACTGTTTAAAGCCACATTTATTAGAACACTTCTCCTCCTCCTTCTTAATGAATCTTTACCAGCTCAATAGCAGATAGAGATGGCAAACCTTTCAGTAAAAGCCAGACTTTTCCTCCTTTTTAACTGTTTCCTGGTCAACCTTGTTCAATGTGCTTTAATCTCTGTATCTCTTGTTTGGTTTTGTTGTTTCTCAGTTTCGACAAGAATACCTGGACACACTGTACAGGTACGCCAAATTCCAGTACGAGTGCGGTAACTACTCTGGGGCTGCAGAATACCTCTACTTCTTTCGTGTCCTGGTAAGAGTACCCACATAAGAATAGAAAAGGTTAAATACAGGTTTTTTGTATTATTATTTCCAGAATAAAGCTCATTCTGTTTTGATTGTGAAACACATAATGTGTTGCTCTCTGCTCAGGTTCCCTCCACAGACAGGAATGCCCTGAGCTCTCTGTGGGGGAAACTGGCCTCTGAGATCCTGATGCAGAACTGGGAAGCAGCCATGGAGGATCTGACCCGACTAAGGGAGACTATCGATAACAATGTAAGTGAATAATACTTTATGATGCTTACGGATGTCATCGGGATTAGGTGGTTATTAGCCGCGACAGTGTCACTGTTGTTGTTTTCACTGCAGCCAGCGAGAGCTCAAGACGCATGTCGATGGGAAACGTGGGGGAGGGGTCGCCTGTTAGCCATCCAAAAAACGGAGGAGTTTGACGCTAACAGCTAAATTTAAAGCACTTTATTTTTCAAAAGGATGCAATGTTTGGTTTTATAACTGTATTGAAGCACTGTTTTTTTTTAAAATAGTCCAATGTTGTGTTACATCAAATGCATTGGTATGCATTACATTTAAAACAAATTTAATTGATTTTTAGACATTATTAGACACAAAATATGCTAAAATCGTAATGCACAGAATTTAGAAAAATTCAAAGGGAAGGCAAGTTGTATGCAAAAAAATCTAATGGAATCTCTCTTTTCAGTCGGTGAGCTCTCCTCTCCAGTCACTCCAACAGAGGACCTGGCTCATCCACTGGTCCCTCTTTGTGTTCTTCAACCACCCTAAAGGCCGGGACAACATCATTGAGCTCTTCCTCTACCAGCCTCAGTGAGTCTCCGTGCTTTCAATACACAGCAAAGAACCGGCGGCTTCTACAAATGATACAAGGCTCGCACACGGGCGTGACGGTGCTGTCACCCAGAGCGTGCGTTTCATTCTTCATGTCGCTGAAGAACGTACGGCTGGCTTTGTCTTAAACCAGAGCCCTTTTATTTAAAGGACCATCATAGCTTGAAGGCCACCCTGCTACACAAGTGTACACGTTTGGTTTGGAATTGTACCATTGTGTATTTACCACGTGAATCAAAGCTTCTGCGTGTTTTCTTTTGGAGGAAAATTGCCCAGTTTTGTTTTGCGATGATGACGTTTGTTGATGCCACCGTGTGCTGCTTTTGTGTTTTTTTTTTTTATTTAAGGTACTTGAATGCAATCCAGACAATGTGCCCACACATCCTGCGATACCTCACAACCGCAGTCATCACCAACAAAGACGTACGGAAGCGCAGACAAGTGCTCAAGGACTTGGTGAAAGTCATTCAACAGGTAAAGTCAATAAGTGTTAGCGGAATCATTTTTAATCCAAAGTGGCTCGAGGGTTCGGTCTACATTTGAATGAAGGTTTCCCTCTCTTTCACTCCCGCAGGAGTCGTACACATACAAGG
Source organism: Cebidichthys violaceus (assembly GCF_023349555.1). Classification (NCBI taxonomy): domain Eukaryota; kingdom Metazoa; phylum Chordata; class Actinopteri; order Perciformes; family Stichaeidae; genus Cebidichthys; species Cebidichthys violaceus. The sequence continues at coordinate 13,844,036 of NW_027176329.1, read as the reverse complement.
ACCCCATCACAGAGTTTGTGGAGTGTCTCTATGTGAACTTTGACTTCGACAGCGCCCAGAAGAAGCTGAGGGAGTGCGAGTCGGTGAGGATAGCTTCCTGAAGTTTCTCCTTCTTGACAGTGTGTGTTTGTCGTGGTCTCCCGGGACAGAGGGGTGATATGAAGCCTCCCTTAGCTATGGCGCTCTGATCTCCTGAGCCCAAAGCATTTAACTTTGCAGCCATTCAGCCTCAGCAAATCCATGTCTGGCCTGATTTGCTGGCTCTTACTTTTATTCAGTTTGATTTTCAAAGCGGAACAGATGTCAGATTTGGGGCTCGGTTGCCTTCTCTTTAGAAACCCTGCAGTATTTTTTTTTAGTTGTGTGTCGGAGGACCACTTTGCCCGTTCTCCCCCGTGAATTGGCTTTTACTCCTCTTGTGTGAATTATGCAGTGATTGCGAAGGCCTCAACTATGCTGTCAGATACGGAGAGTGAGCTCTCAAGGAATCTGCTGGTTTTTAATCGTCAGGGGAATTTAAATTTACATGTTTTTGTTCATTTTCCCTCTAGAGATCAACAACATGTCTTAATTACTGTAAAAACAAGTTATTATGTTTTTCATGAAGGTCTCCTGCTGTGTGAAGAGGACCTTTTGATTTATGTTGAATATTAATGTCAGCAGTGGACCCGGTTTGTCTCACTCACACGATGAAAATGAGTGAATTGGTAAAGTAATATTTATGCTTGACAATGGCACCTTTGTTTGTGTGTTTACGACAGCGAAGCATGGAGTAATTGGATTTCTTACACAATAGCAGCTCCTTGTGAAATCATGATGCCACATCTCTTTTCAAAATCTCAGACGCTAATATATTCATAAATCTAAGGTCCTCTGGAGATTTGAGATGGTCAAACATCCCATTTGATGTTTCTGTGATTGTTGCTTTAAAACCACAGATGGAGACGTCTCAACATAATCTCCTACTCACACACACACACACACACACACACACACACACACACACACACACACACACACACACACACACACACACACAAAAAAATCCTCCAGATGTACCCAGCCAGTGGCTGATAGATGATATAGTTGTAGAATTGCTCAGCCCTAGTATCCATCACATATTTATAGCTGTGAGCATTAGTATTTGGACTTCTTTTTTTTTACAGAGGTAGAACAATGGGCCTTATGTAAAAATCAATAGTACAAACAGTTCTTAAGTTTTGCTCATTTAAATGGGCTACTGGTGCTGTTGTATTACGCTGCGATATCAATATAAACATCTCAAATTGCAAAACGACTTAAGTTGTTTGACCCGCTGGTCTATCGGCCATCAGGCGGCGTGCTGTGGAGAGGCCGTTTCCACGTTACAGCGTTCTCTGCTGTATTTCAGTGTTAGTACGACCCTCAGGTGACGCAGCATTAACGACACTCGTTATTTTCCCCACTAATCCTTTGCCTTAGCAGGTCCCTTCATTCTGCTGCTGACGCTGTTAAAATCAGAGGCTTTCCTTTTCTGGATCTTTTGAAAGCAGGACTTTAAATATAGGACATATGGGGCAGGATGCGTAGCCGTAAGCTAATTTTGATAAGTAATTTCTTTCTTTGCGGGGCTCGTATAAAGGAAAGAAAGTTGTCCGTGAATATGAGATATGAGGCTTCAGTTGATTACAACTCCGCCTCTGCATTGAGGAGGTTGGTTTATGGCGTTTTGCCGGTTTCACTCGTTGTCTTCTTGCTTCTTCGCTGAATATTTAGTTTGTACGCCGTGTAACGTTTCAGAGAAAACTGCAACGAACAGCGCGTCTAGCGTCAACGTTTTTGGGCGTGCTCGTAGCTCGCGCGTCACCTTTGGGTACTAGTCTGCTACGCGACGGTATTAAGAAAAGATGTATATGACATTATTGGAGCGCTAATCGTTATCCAAAGTCCGGAGCGTTTGCTGATTCTGACGTGGCTCACTCGTACGAGCCCTCCTTTAGGAATAAAAGTAGGAGAAAGTTGAGATAAGAGCAAGGAAATGTTCTTGTACGAGCTCCATTCTCTTGTTTTTCCATCTCAACATCAGCACATGATTAGCCTTCACACTCACACCACAGGAAGCTCCTATGCAGCAGATAACCTGAGGAGATTTAGAAGCACATTAATCCAGAAATGTGCATTTTAATGAGGAAAATTACCTTGTGTGACCATATAATCTTTGAGAATTGGTAAATTTGAACCAAAACAAATTCCCAATCATCCAGACCACATAGTTTAGACCGAGACATTTTAATGCATGGGTGGACAAACCAATAGCTGGAAATTCTGGCGGAACAGCCAGCCCGCTGTAGATAGTTTCCAGAACATCATATGCGGTCATGGTGCAGTGCTGTTCTGTACTCCAGTATACTTATCATTCCAGTATAACATGGATGTGGTTTAAATTATAGCTGCACGCACATTATGTTTTGAAGACGACTGCATGTATTGGAAAATGTGCCGGCAGAGAACTAGAGCTAGTAACTGAAGGAACACTTTGTCTTTTCCAGGTTTTCCTCTTCTGCTTCCTACCTGTGAATGCTTTGTGTATGACGTGATCGATGGAGCACTGTGCTCTTTTTGTCCTCCAGGTTCTTGTGAACGACTTCTTCCTGGTCGCTTGCCTCGAGGATTTCATCGAGAACGCCCGTCTCTTCATCTTTGAGACGTTTTGTCGGATCCATCAGTGTATCAGCATCAGGTAGGCCGTCTTTTGTAACTAACAGGCGTACTTGTCAGGAACGGAGTGTGCTGTTCCTTTACATTTGTGAAGGCACGGTTCCTTTTCAACGGGGGGGGGGGGGGGGGGGGGGCAATGAAAGCCTTTTTTTCAACTTCTGTACCCAGATGATTGATGTTCTCAGTGCTCCACATTCTTTTTTGAGATGTCATCCATGTCCTGCGAGTTTGTCCAAGTACATTCAACAGTGAACTATAAAACGAGTTTTAAAAGGCTGTGGATTACCCCAAAGGATATTTACTCTGCTGAAATGCCCTTCCTCCTTTGCTCTCTCCACTCAGCATGCTGGCAGACAAGCTCAACATGACGCCGGAGGAGGCGGAGAGGTGGATCGTCAACCTCATCCGTAATGCCAGACTCGACGCCAAGATCGACTCCAAACTGGTGAGGCTCCGCATTCACTGATCCACTTTCAGTCGGATGAGCTTCAGATCACAGAGCCTAGCATAAACAGCCCTGTCTAGTCTTCTGATTTTTGCTCATGTAAGACTGAAAGCAGCATACAAGTGTTTGACTGGTGGTGCGTTAAAGTCAGTCCTTCATTCGTGTGAATTTTGTCCCTCAGGGTCATGTGGTGATGGGCAACAACGCGGTGTCGCCGTACCAGCAGGTGATCGAGAAGACCAAGAGCCTGTCGTTCCGTAGCCAGATGTTGGCAATGAACATAGAGAAGAAAGTGGCCCACAGCAACAGAAATGAGGTAGACAAAGCTCTAAACATGGTGTATGCATGTGGACATAAGACTGTATGTAAGAAGTGGGTGGAGTCACTGGGACGTCACCCGTTTTTTTTTGGTTTGTAGGCTGCTGTTTTGAAGCCTCGGGCCATCTTGTATTTTGGCCGTCACCATCTTGTTTTTTTGTAACAGAAGGTTGTAACAACCGAATGCTAAATACGACATTTTTAGGCGACTTTCATGAAGTGAAAACACACTGTGAAAGGGTTAAAGTTCAAACATGTAAACACAGATGACTCCCAGAATGGACAATGCCGAGGTAGTGACCTGTCAATCACAAGCTAGCCCCGCCCTAAAGCATACCCTGCGTTACATTACAGTCATTTAGCAGAGGCTTTTATCCAAAGCGACTTACAATTCAGATTCTATCACATTAGGCACACCGTAGGCAGCACAGCTACGGGAGCAATTTTGGGCTTAAGTGTCTTGCTCAAGGACACATCGACATGCAATTAGCGGAGACGGAGCCGGGGATCGAACCACCGAATCCTTGATTGAAGGACTGCCCTGCTCTCCACTTAGTCACGGTCGCCCTTTCTGGTCTGTTTGACTCTAAATGGACCATCGTTTACTAAATGAACATCATGCTGTAATGAAGAAGACTTGAAACTAGAGATTGAGACCATAAACTCATGTTTACAATGTTTACTGAGGGAATAAATCAAGAGAGAAGTAGAGTCATTTTCTCAGAGACTTCTATACAACCAGAGGAGTCGCCCCCTGATGGTCTTTAGAGAGAATGCAGCTTCAAGGCACTTCTGCAGTGGCTTCACTTTTCAGAAGCGGAGGTTGCCGCCTGGATGTGAACTCTTTACCCTTTTAGTAGTATCTACTGTTGAGGGTAAGAGGATATTAATACTGTACATCATCACTTTCTTTCTTATTTTTACTTTAAACCGACCAAGTTGGGACTTGGAGATTGTTCAAGGCGCGATTTATTTATTATTTTTTAATTTTTTTTTACATTTTTCTTAAGTTTATACTGGATCTAAATGTCTCATAACTCACATTGTGATTGCTCTCCTGTCATGTCGGTATGTTCAGACCTCTGTCCTACTGCCCTCCAATGAATCTGTGTGAAAACACAACATTCTCATGTAACTCTTAAACTTTCCTCCTCGTCGATAGGACAACACAACATTTTATTTTGGGTAAAATACTCATGATTACAATTTGAGTCATTTGAGTATTCATTTCTTCTAATGTTTGTTTTTGTTTTTTATATTTTCTCAGACTCCAAATTGGGCTGCTCAAGACTCTGGCTTCTATTAAAATGGAAATCGGCTTCAAAAGGATGCAGATGGCTCTACTGGATATTATTTAGGCTTTTTATTGAATTTATTTATTTATCAGATTAGCAACTATTGTTATTTAACTGGCAGCATGACTTCTGCAGTACGAAATGTCAGAGAGGACAAGTCTGGATTAAGACATCGTCACCGAGGTATTATTTATTAAGTGGACACTTTCTTCATCATAACTTATTATTATATTTATTCTGGTATCAACTGTTGATTGCTAAAGTATTCACCCAAACTTTAGTTTATCGATCCAACCGGCAATTAACATTAAACAATTTTTGCCTCTTCAGAGAGATTCGTTTCTTCTTCCTCTAGTCATATCTGACCACTAGATGGCGCCATTGGTTCATTTTTGTTTCCCGCCGTTTGCAGACAGTTGTAGCATTTCCTAAGGCAATCTCTCCCAGACTGTGGCCTACAGTGTCTCAATTTAATAGTTGTGTGATTTCTTGTTAAAATAAATAAATAAAATGGAACAGACGGATGCATAAATTAAATCAAAGAACTCTTTGAACCTGGCTCTCCTCTGATCAGCCTTGACGTTAGAAGCACGAATGATTTGGTGATTGAAAAGGAAAACTTAAGAAAAGCTCTCGGCATGGAGATCAAATTGAAGGGGAACGGCAACCGCTTGACGGATCATACATCAGTCACACGCTTAATTTTAAAGGCCTCTCTGTTCGTTGTCAGTTAGACACGGTCCTTTCTGTTCATGCAGCAAATGTTTAGCCACACCTTATTTTAGAATATTGAATGATGCTGCTGTGCAAATAGTTGACCTGTGTCGATGGACTGTAACATATAGTCAGGGTTTGGAACAAGTCAGGTTGGTTTATTGAGCACATTTAGTGCAACAGGGAATAGTTAGATAAAACAGAGTTAATAATATATTACATATTAAGATAAGGAGGTATTATTAAAAAAGGAATACTAAAACAAAAGTTTGACCTTTTTAACTACACCTAACTAAAAGTTTGTGGAAAAAGATACGTTTTTAGTGTGCTTTTTATAGAAGACACTGCTGCAGCACACCTTAGGTCACATGGTAGAGCATTCCAGAGAATGCCCCCATAATGCCTGTAAAACCTGTCGGGTGAATAGTTTGGGTCAATTAAAGTCTACACTCTCTGTTTCTCACATTGTCAGTGGGACTAACCTGGTTAAGAAATGAAATGCTCCAGCACACAGTGGAGTGTCAGGAGACAGCGTGGACATCTGTCATCACGTGAAACATTTCTGCCAGGTGTCCAGGTAAAGAGGGGAAAGTGTCCACAGGTGCGTCTCTCAAGTCTCCCTTCAGCATGGCGGCCTCTCGGTCCGTGAGAGACCTCTTTCTGATGTTTAGCCTGGGGGGGGAGTGGCTGACGGTTAATCCTGCTGCTGTTAGCTCCTAGCCACTCCTCCAGACTCGACACACACTTTTCCAGTACTCGAGTTAAACACAACAGACGCACACACACAAGCTAACACACACATGCTTGCACACACACTCCAGAGCTGACGTGGGCTTGAGGTCTGTGCGCGGCTCCCTTCTGGAACAGCTGGTACCCATCTGTGGTTGCTGTTGCTCTGGCTGCTGCTGCTGCTTCTTCTTCCTGCTGCTGTAGGCACCGTGGCTGCACTGAGAGGACACAAACCAGTCCAGCTGAACAGCCCCGTTCACCAGCTCTGCTGCAGTCGCAACTCTAAGAATCAGACCGAGAAGATAAGGAGGCTCTGCCGGTGGAAAAAAAAAAAAGCGTGCTCACCCAGCCTCCGTCATGGACATCCTGACAGCCTGGGCTGTCACTAACCCAGCTGCGGCCCGGCTCCTGTGGGTCCTAGCTCTGGTGCTGGCCACCCTCCTGGTCTGGCTCCTCTTCTTCTGCTGCTACAGTTGGAACCAGAGATCCTCGCCCTCCCTGGAGCGTTACCTGGCAGGTAGGTGGGCCCTTGACACCCCCCCCCCCCCCCCCCCCCACACACACACACACACACACACACACACACACACACACACACACACACCTACCTCCCCCTCTCTGTGGGTGTGTGGAGGCCTGTGACTGACGTTGCTGTCTGTGAAGTTTTAACTTCAGCTCAGGCTCTGTTTTATAAGGAGGAACACTCAGTGGAAATGCTTCTTTTTTTTCTCTCTCTCTCTCTCTCTCACTCTCTCCCTCAAGTCCGGTAATTTAAAATTGTTTGTGTTTCCTTTCCAAACCTGCAGAGTGCACATTTTTCCAGAAATTTCCCAGCTCGTGTTGGCTCTGCCTCCGTTCTGAATGCAGTTTTAAATGTTCCTTTACCCATGTGAGAGGATACAATGGGTCTTTCATACCCTTTAGTGCAATAAAACATCTTTATTTTTAGGACGTTGCCTTGAGCAGGCATATTTTGTGTTTGACTAAGAATGTGCAACTACACGTTGTACCCCCACTCCAGAATGTGAGCTTAAGGATATGTCAGAAATATGACAGGATGGATCATGGGGTCATGGTAACCTGCGTGTCACTTCAAGAAACCTGGATATTTGCAGTGATTCTCGATTCCGTCACCTCTTCTGCACTACACACATTTTAAAGCAATATCTCTTTCACCACATCATAACACACATTTGTATTGTTCTGTCTAAAATGATATTTGATTGATTTTTTTGTTTTTCCCATACAGTGATGGCAAAGCACTCCAAATCTAAAGCTCCGACTCAGGTGAGAAAATAAATCTCATGAGAACAATTGTTTTAGTGACCTCCCTCATTTGCACTAAAGGTGTGAACACCTCATGCCTCACATTCCTGTGTAATCACTAAGAAGTGCTCTGAAGGGCCGTCTGCACTCATTATCTCAGGAGCACATCAGCTTGTAACGCCCACTTCAGACTCTAGAGGTCCTCGTTCACCTGCACTTTGCTCAGTTTCAAACCACCAGAGGAGCACACAAGATAAGATAAGATAAGATAATCCTTTATTAGTCCCGCAGTGGGGAAATTCACAGGATCACAGCAGCAAAGTGGACAGTGCACACAAGATACAGAGTAAAAAACAAGAGCAGCAAGTAATGTAAATAAGTAATAGACAGTAAGAATATCAACTAAGTAAAAAAGTACAAAAAGTTCAAAATCCACAGTAAGTATAACTAAAATACTAAAAATACTAAAATATTATATATACAGACAGAGTATTTTTATTGCACAGTGTTTCTATTGCACAGATTTTTAGGGTTTTTCTGGTGTTGTGTGGTCTGCTGGGAGCACAGCTGGTTGTGCAGCCTGACAGCGGCAGGAAGGAAGGACCTGTGGTACCTTAAGACCGGCAAACTTCATTATTACCTCTACTTACCCATTCATATTTAATGGTGTGACATTCTTATATGCTTCTGCCAATGTGGGACAACAAACTGATGCCTTGATAAAATCATGTCGGAGGATTTTATCACAGCTCTTAATATAGTGGCTGTCAAAAAATGTGAATTTGAGACCTCTGTTGAGAGGTCCTTCAGGTTTCAAATAACAAAGCACTGGTGGAGTCGGCCTTGATTGATGTTGCTGTGGAAATAAATGCAACGTTCTTCAGTTTAAAAAAAACCCTGCCTTCAGGTTTAAACAGTCCATCAGTTGACGCTTGAAATTAGTTCATAAAAGCAGGTCAGCAGCATTTAAAGGAACAGTGTGTAGCATTCAGAGGGATCTATTGGCAGAAATGGAATACAATATTAAAAGGTTATTTAGTGTTTAATCTCAACTCACTACTCACTCGGGAGAAGTTTCAACAGGTTGCAATCTGCAACCTCGCTGCCAGATGCCGCCAAATCCTACACACTGTGCCTTTAAATTCGTGAACTGCCAACACATCTTTGTCAAGCGTTGAAAAATGTGGTGAACTATTTGTTCAAAACACGATGAAATGGAAATAATAATAATTTTTAAAGGAGGTTGTACTGTGTTCTTGTACTTCCAGGCCCCCGTAGCGCTGTGAGCTAAATGCTAACATTGACACGCTCACATGTTTCGCGATGGCAACGCTAGCATGACAACATTCAGCAGGTGTCATGTTTACCCTGTTAGTTAGTTGGCGTTAGCATGCTAACATTTGCTAATTAGCATAGTACAGCCGGGGCTGCTGGGAATGTCAGTTTTGGAGTCAAAAGTATTGAACGATTAAAACTTTGACCAGATGGCGGCGCTAAATGTAAAGTTAAGGAATGCCCAAACAATTCGTCCTGATGAGAACACAAACGTCTGAACCAGATTTCATGGCAATCCAATAAAAACAACACACAAATATAAACCACATGGTGGCGCTAGAGGAAAAACCAGTTCACGAGGTTGCACTGCTAGCTAGCAGCAGTGCTAAAACCATGTCTGGAAAATGAATGTTGCTGGCTCCTGTAGCACCACAGTGATTCAACCTGCACTGTGTCCTGTTTTTACATTTAATGTTCCATCTCCTTATTAAGGGGAAGTGATGCATTCAATGTTTCCAGCATGAGCCACGCCGTTTCTTTTTTAAATACAAGGAGGAACTGGCTTTTACTGAAGGTCAAAACAAAGAACATTGTTCTCACTCAAAGTCCCAGACATCCCAACGTGTGTCATGCAACTTCTACTACAGTTTGTGTAGCATGCAGGTCATAGCCTACAATAGAGGCTATTTAACGGACCCTCCTCAGCTTTGGCCCCCTCTTGTCCCGTCTCGTTGTTCATATCATTCCCATATAATCTATGTGCTGTCATATAAACTCTCTTTAGCTTTACCACGATTCCCAAGTGGGCCCATGTTCTACAGAGAGATCCTCGCTCAGTGTGTCTTGGCACCGTCACTATGAGTGTTGTAGCACAGTGGAGAAGCACTGTGCTGTCATTGTGTGCGATAAGTGTGAGAGGCTCTCTGAAATGCCTCCGTGAGTGAAGCCCTTTGTCCATTTGGCACTGACACGCCAAGCAGAGGTCCATCTCCTCCCACTGCATCCAGAGTGTGAACAAAGAGACATGTGAGGTCTCCGTATGCCGACGGGAGCTATTAATCTGTCAGTCTCTGTTTTGAATCGCAGAAGACAAATGCCTCCACACTGACAAAAAAAAGTATTTGTACCCAAATATCAAAGTGTACGACTGTGGAGAACACATTGCTCTCATTGTGGTAAGAAACACTGTATGAGCACGTCTGTCTCACTGTGGGACATGTGAAGGATTTCACTGCATATGCTTTTCAACAGCCGCATGAAAGAAAGGATTTGTTCTTTTTTACATAATGAAAAATGTCATTCATGCATTCTTTCGGTTGTAATTCGTAGCAAATAAAAGGTACGGCCCACATGATCCATCCTTTCAAAAATAACACATGCCTCCAAACTCTAAACTGCTGAGTGCTGCATGATGATAAGATAAGATAAGACAGAATGTTACTCATCCCTCAGGAAGTGATTGACAGGTCATGACTCCTCCCACAAGGCGTGCTGAAAGATGACAAGCAAGAAGTACTCTGATCTCTTTCACGAGTAAAAGCACAGTGTATAAATAGTATACTCAATGTAACATAAGTAAGTGCAAAAGTACTTGCATCAAAACATACTTCAAAAGTAAGAGTGCTCAGGCAGGATGGCCCATTCCAGAATAATGTGTGTTGTATTATTCTTGATTATTATCAGTGATGCAATATTACGTTCATTACTCCAATGTTGCAGCTTATTTATTTTTGTTTCTATATATACTGCTGGGTAGCTTGGGAATCTCACCAAGGGATCAATACAGCCTTATCTTTATCCATAACAATACAACATCATTTATTTGTTGATTATATATTTTTGTTATTGATCTGAATCTGCAAAGTAAAATACATTTAGTGGAGTAAAAAGTGCAATGTTTCCCTCTGAAATGTAGCGGTGTGATAGTAAAAAGTAGCTGAAGATGGAAATACTCAAGTAAAGTACAAGTACCTGAAAAATGTTACCTGAGGAAATGTTAGTAACATTCCACCTCTGTGTAAGAACAGCTGTGTTTTGACACATGATAGACTGAAACTGTCTGATTTATACTCTTTAAATACAGCTCAGACGCTCCGTACAGAGCTATAATTATAATGTCAAGTAAAATCGTAACTTAACTGAAACGTTCCAGAGTTCCCGTTCAACCACACAAAACGATTTTTTCACTTGGGAGCAAAGACCTCATTGGATGAGTTGAGCAGCAGGAAAAACAAAACCCCATTTGTTTACCTGACAGCATTGATCACAATCAGCGGCCTGTGAATGAGGAGGCTTTTGTCCGGCTCCGTCTGTGCACGCCAGCTACCAGGAGCTGATGTTTCATTAGTGGATTTTCCTCAAAGCAAACATTGAAAAATGAGCCTGTGGAAATAAAAACTGGTCCCATGTGGGACGCTATGTGACGGTGATTTTGTGTGTTTTTTTTATGAACTGTATTTCTGTCAGAAAGAAGGGAAGCCTCTGAAACATCCCGTTGTAGTTGAAGCTCCAAACTGAAACGAATAAGAATCTGTATGTCAGAGAGGCGGCAGCTTAAAGCTGATACAGGAGGGACAACTCTGCTCTGAGGAAATGTTTTTTAAAAATTGTAATTTCAGAGGAAGAAAAAGCCCAAAGAGAAGCCAGCTGCTTGTGTCCAGTCAGAGGAAGCTGTGGTGAAGCAGTCTGTGGCCCGAGGACAGGAGACGCCGGGTCCAGCAGTCAGGAAGAGGAGGAGACGACCTCTTAGAGTCACCGTGGAAACGGTGACTGCAGTGAGGTCACAGAAGGTGAGGAATGTTTCTCCGCTCTGTCATCAAAGGCCTCGTTTCAGGACCACTGTGTCTGCTTTAATGAGTCTGTTCACTCGTTCTGATGGCTCTAAGTCAGCTGCTCTAAACGGAAAGTGCAGAAATAAGGAATGCATGTTGATTTTAACTTTTGTAGTTCACTTGACAGTGATGAGTTTGCTTTGCATTGGTATGAGTGAGTGCCGAAACAAACAGAGAGCTCCTTTAGCCCAATATTGTAGTGTATTGAGGCTATGAAGGCAGTGGATTAATAGTCAAGATTTTTAACCAGGTGACAGAAAATATACTTAAGATGTGTTTTTTCTCAATATACTTCTCACATATAAATTATACTATGAATACCTATGTATTACTTTGGAGTAACTTTGAGCGTGATAAGTGTTCTTTTTTGCAGTGCTTTAGCTCAACATAAGCTGATCATGTTTTTGTGCACTGAGCTGTGTTCATCTTTTTACACTTTAAGTACTTGTGATGAAAACGTACTATTTTAAATCTGATTAAAATACATGTTATGTAGTAGTTAAGATACACACTTAATGCGTCTCAAGCATCCCATAAATGTGTCGGTGGACACTTCCATTACATCCTGTCTGAAAGAGCAAACTTCACGTGTAGAGCAGCAGTACGGAATATTTTATAAAATAATGAAATAAATAGGTACATAAATAAACATGCCTATGAAATAAATCCTGAAATAGATAAATGTGGAATTATGAAATAAAAGTCCCCTGCAAATAAACAAAGCTGTATTTACATTTATATATTTCAGGATTTATTTCATGTGTGTGTGTGTGTGTGTGTGTGTGTGTGTGTGTGTGTGTGTGTGTGTGTGTGTGTGTGTGTGTGTTTATCAATGTATGTATTTCCAGAGAAGGAGCATTTGTAGTATTGGTTTTTTAAAACATCATTGTTTGCAAGGCTTGTTCTTGACTGGATGATTGTCCTTAGTAATGAAGTCTAAAGTGACCCGGATCATGCTTCACCTTCCTCTCTGGCTTCATGAAGCACTTGGTTGATCAGTGTGACTCTTCTAACGCATTGCATATTCAGACCGGATTGCACGCATCGGGTCTGAACACCAGAGCGGGACTCCTCCGTGCCCTTTGATTCACTCGACTACTGGGGGGCCTGTTAATGGACAAACAAGCAACCCGTCATTCACGTCGTGGGGATTACGTAATGGCTCAGCACGACAGTTTTTAATTCAACTCATTACAGCTCGGCCTCGTTTGGAGCGAAGCAGGAACGTGAAGCAAGATGAAACAGACTCGCGAGGCAAAAAGGAGACTAAATGGAACAGATTTAGTGATTCATAGTTCTGGTCATTTTGCATATGACATGAAAGAGCAGGCGGAGGTCAGGTGGTTGACACTAGCAGAATACAGTATGAACTGGATTTCTTGAAGTTTCTCATATTTGTTGTCTTTTTCTTTCAAATATCGAAGAGTCTCAGGAATCCTTGAACGCTAATGTGTCAATCATTCAGTTGTCAACATATACAGGAATCACTAAGGAAGAATTTGGTGAACCAAATTTGGGAGAGCGTTACTTTTATACATCAAAATGTATATTTTAACTTGACGAAAGAAAAAAAGGCAGCACAAGTTCCAATCCAGTACAGCTCCGGAGCTTTCAACCACATTTCATGGCCTTTTTTTGGAGTTACTCAGAACATGATATAACCAGGATCTGTCAGGATTGAAGACATTTGTCTTTGCTCCATTTAACCCCAAAATATCCTTTTTAAATTGTGCATGTTGACTTCAATCTAAAGTGGAAAACTAATAGCAGTTTTGACCATGACCAAAACACAACAACAACGACGACGACGACGACGACGACGACGACAACAACAACAACAACAGATTTCCATATGTAACAATGAATGTAGTCTCACTGTGTTTACTATCTCTGCAGCCATCTGTTTCCACCTACGGGACAGATGCTGAGCTCAGCAGTAGTATGCTGCTCACGTTGCCTCTCTGTCTCAGCATCCTGAAGGTGTGAAGGAAAGAGTAGAATCCCACGTGTATGTCAATATAATAACAATATATTATAGATTTATGATTGGTTCACTCATAAGAGGAAAGTGGGAAACATGATATACGTTTACAAGATATATCCCCCCACAAGCTTTACCTGAAATCACTACCACTGCCTCCGCGCGCTGCAGTCAACCTGATCTGAGCTCAGTTGTTTTTCACGTGCACGCGCGCAGAGTGTGCGATCGTATCTCTCCTCTCTCGTCATCTGCGTGCCCTGCTTGCTGTTCAGCGACAACTTCGCCTGGCACACGTTTGTTCTCGTAGAAGGAAGGCATGCGGGCTGGGGGAGCGGATGGGTCCTGATGTCGGTCCCGGATGAGTCCAGGTCTGACCGGCTGAACGTCCTGGGACACCGCAGGACGCAGGCGCGGCTCCCGTTGCGGCTGTGAGGATGATGCTTCTCTAAGTTTGAGCGGATCTAACCGGGACGAATCACCACCACTGCAGGAGACAGGTTTTTTTTTTTCCTTCATTCATCTGGGACCAAAAACTGCACGTCATCCTGGATATTTTTGGCGTGAGTAAAACAGGAATATATATTCATAATTCATGTTTTGCCGCATTGCCGACACTTCTAATCAAATGATTTTAGTGTCATTGAAAAAATAACTGCAGATTAAATAATCCGACCTATCACCACTGTGAGAAAATGCGAGAACGTGTTTTTATTCTCTGCATTTAGCAGCAGGTGCACCTCTCAGGTCTCTCCTCGCTGCGGCTCAGGTCAACGAGCCTATTTCAGGTGTGGCGGCGATGCAGCGCAGAGCTCGAGAGGGTGCGATTGTTTTGGGGATTGAGTCTTTCTCTGGAAAGGATCCAGACATGACGGCCTTGTCTGAGCAACAGATCCAATCATAGTGACAGTTTCGAGAGCTAGAGACACAGAGAGAGGGTTGGGGGGAGCCTCAGTCAGCTGTCAGAGTCTATGCACACATCACGTAACTTTCTTCATGTCCAAGTCCTCAGAGTTCAGCAGCAGAATGCTCTCCGGCTCCTCGGGGTTGCCTGGTAACAGCAGATCAACCCTGACGCGTTCAGCCTGCTCGGGTGAAGGTCGATGGCGGTTTGAATAGTGTTGAGGAGGAGTGAGGCTGTCACTGGAGATGATCATTAGGTGTATTTACTGTCTCAAAGTCAAAGCAGCAGGGGATTTCGGCTGCACGTGACTGCAGTGCTCGGCATGATTTGCATCACTTTGCTGTGTGACTATATTGAGGCTGTGTGCTAACTTTCAGCGGTGCCTCGAGGCAATGTGCTCTTGCGGTGCATGAGAGCTATTTTAGAAGCTATGAATTTTTAACATATGGCTCCCTCACTGTATGTGGCTCCAGCCTCTCATACAACCCAGTCTGCATTTATTTCTGAAGTCCTACAGTATCTTGTGTTGCACGTGAATCCATCCACAGAAGCCGATCTGAACCCCAAACACAAGTTAGTTATTAAATGACTAGTCAAATAGTGGTGAAATGCCCACGCGTCCATTACGCTCAGTCAATGAAGTGCCACAGGAAAGTAGAATGTTGCTCTATTTTCAGAGGGAAACGCTGCTGTATAGTTTACCACGAGGAGGTTTGACATAATAATCTGATCACAAGTTTTCCTGAAAAATACCTTCCACACAGGTCGAGTAATCATTTTCAATGTCACTTTCCCTTCATTCTTAAAATAGCCTATTTGTATTTGCTGTGCTCTGGTTGAAGCTGCCTGAATTAGATGCAGTGGAACTTTAAGAAATGAGTCTTGTAGTACTGCAGTTCTAACCACCAACAGTAAGTAGCCCAAAAATATCATTTATAGCTAAGTCATAACCCGAATGTGACTCTGCAGTCTGATGCACCATAGACACTACACCATGGGACCTGGGTCCTGTGTGCTCCCGTCCAATCAGAGAGGCTGCGGCGGTGCAGCCAGCGCCCCTGTAGGAGCATCCTGAGCGCCGGACGGTGACTCAGCTGAAAAGGAAGCTGCGAGCGCGGTGACGTGTGTACAGAGCATCAGCATCAGCATCAGCTGCCCTGCTGCTATAACAGCTGTTCTGTGAATGAGTCGGGCTGCAACACTGAGCTTATGCCCTGTTTACTGCACATTATAGGTCTAAATATAGATTGTCCAAATAGGGCTAATAATTCGATGTATCACAATTTATTTACTTTTTGTGCATCATATTATGATGACCGTGTGGTGTTGCCATGTTAATCATTCTCAGATACCTGTAATGAAAACTTAAGTTTGCATAGTGTGGATTACATTTACCTTAATCACTGACATCAAATACAAAAGTGGCTATTTTAAAACCCTTTTGTCTCCAGCCGGAAAAAGTTTTATTCTGGAAATTGTTGAAGAACAATTAGTGGTGATATTATATTTGAGGACCAGACATTTTTGTTCACAACTGCTTTTTTTGTTATTAATTAATGAGTACACCTGAGATTATGTTTCTTAAAATGAGCCTGTTGTCTTAAGCGAGCGTTGCATTATGGGTTGTTTTTAGCCTGACGTTAAACTAGCAATTCATACCGTGCCGGACCGTTAACAGGTGTTTCCAGAGTTAATTAGTCAGCCCGAGACGTTTCACGGTTAACTTAGCTCGTCCCGGTTAATGTTAACGATAACATTTTTGCTGCTACGGAGGAAATGTACTATTAACAAGCCGCGCCGAGTCCCAAAGTCTCAACCGCGAAATGGACTTTACAGAATTGTCTGTCAGGCGGCCAAGAAATACGGTGTCAAAGAAAGACCCGCTGGAAGATGCTACGTCCGCTAAGATAGTTTGCGGTAAAGTTAGCTAACGAACAGTCGGGTGGACGACGACGACGACTTTTGTCGTTCCATAATGTATTTCTTCTATAAGCCTAACAGAAGATAGTGTGAGAAACATGGCTGAAAAACAGAATGAAGGAAAGTCTGTGGAAAGTTACTAGAGCAGTTTGTAGCTGTTAGCCAAACGGCTGAATTCAACCTAGCATGTTCAATTCAACGGAGAAACAAAAAGGAAGAAACCTCAATGAGAGCAACAGAGGAGGGATCCTCTATCAGCGTGACGGATGTCATGTGTACAGATGGACATCATAACAGAGTTACTACACAGTCAATACACATGACACATGATTCATGTAATGAGAGTAGTACGCAGAATAACGATGGAAACATTAGAGGTCTTATGAAGGTCAAACGATCTAAACACCTCCAGCCAGTTTCTCAGAAGCTCCACTGGTTCGCTTGAAAATGTGCTAAACAGAGACACTCTCTTTTCTGTCTTGAGAAGCATTATTTTCCTAACACTATGACTATCCTTTTCTTCTCACTCTGTCCATCCAGACTATGGAGGAGGTGAAGGACAAGCCCAAGAGGAGGCCTCTGGTCAGGGCCGCGTCAGAGGAGAGCTCCAGCGATCTGAGTTCAATGAGTTACTCTCCGTCCCCCGGGGACACGCTGCCCTGGAACCTGCCCAAGCATCATCGCATGAAGCGCTCCAAGTCGGCCTCTGGAGATGTGCTGGACGCAGCGGAGAGGGCCGTCATCCGCATCGCAGGTACGCTGCTCACATAGAAAAGAAAAGATGTCTGTTCAGGGTCTTTTTTAAGTTTTTTGCCTAATCTTTTTTTTCATCTTCCTGCTGTAGTGTGCATTTGCACACTGCTGTAACACTGACTGTTGATGCTGCTCTTCATGTAGTATTTTATGTGGAAGCTTTCCTCCGTAATCACATCACTTTGGGGGCGTCTTTGTGATAGTTGTGTTTGGTCTGTGGTCCTCACTGCGGCTGCTGGCGTGTTGTGACTGTAGTTGTCTTCCACTCGTCATATCAGCTTTTGTGCAATTCAAGTTAAAGCTGCATGACTTCACCGAGCTGAGGATTTGTCGCATATGCTGACATTCATTCTGTGTTTCTGTGTTTCTTGGCAAAGCCAGTGAGACATTGTGATGCTGCTGGCTGTTCTATTACCAGCCCATAGAGCTGTGTGCTGGTGACAGCTTGGCGTTTGCATGGCCAGTAGTTTTTCCTCATGTGTTTTGAGTACGTCCAGTATTTGCATTGGCATTTGTCAAGTCATATCTGATGCTCTCCTGCTGTTGACTTAGGTTATAGTGAATATTAGGAGTGTTATGGGCTGACTTGGTTGTTGTTGTTGTTTTGGTGGTCTGCCTGTGGGCACATGGATGGGCTCATTTCATTTAGAGATGTGAACATGACTGTTGCCCTGCACACAGCCCATTCATACACTTATGTCCCTGTAATCTTGGCTTGATTCACACTCAAGAAAAGGGAGTCCCATTCACGTTTTCTGAACACTTTTAGAGAAATATTAACTCAAAAGTTCTGGGCTTATGTTTACTATTCTTCATTTCATAACGACAGTACATCTAGTGTCTCTCTCTCATTGCCAACCTTAAACTATTACTAATTTACTGATGATCATCTGTTGGTTATTAACAGCACAACAATAGTTATTAGATAGATATTGTCTGCGGCAAACCATGAATTTTATGGAATTTGAATATGCATACATGTTGATAACTATATGCTGCACAGCTGATGTTTATCATGCTGCAGCTGCCTTTGGGGTTAATTGCTAGGTTTAGATCCATCCATCTGAATTCACTAGACACCTATTGTGTCTAGATCTGCTGTTCAGAATTTGCATAATACTTTACCTCCGAGACTCTCATAGGCAGTTGAAAGAGATATGTTGCGTAACAATATTATCATCATCTCTCATTATGCTCATTTAGTTCCCATGGGGGGGGAGGTTCCGCAGCTCTTCCACCTCTGTCAGCTGTCTGAACACAGAGGCAGGGCTCAGGAGACGTGACTCGCTGCCTCAGCACTTCCTGTGGTGGGTGTTGAGTCCATACCGTCTCTTCGGGCCACAAACGGCAGCACCGACCTCGTTCTCCTCCCCTCTCCCTGGTCGTCTCCCTGGTATCGATTTGGTGGGGTGGGGTACTGCAGCAGTGTTGTGTGATTGCTTGTTATTGTCTCTGCACACACACAATAGCAACAACAGGATTGTATGACTCCCAAGTACTTCTGCAGAGCTGGTTGATGAGCCAGAGTTTCGGTTGATTTATTGCAGATAAAGGTGACTGCATCAGTGTTTTTTTTATTGGACTGCTTCGATAATGGCCCTGGACTGATTCATTAGCCTTGTGAGACACGTGTGCACAAGGAGCTGCAGCTTTATCTCACAACAAATGGAGACAGTTTGAGAGGCTGCCAGTGTTGGCTGATACTAAATATGATGTCGGTGAGACTGTATCAAGGTTTTTGTAGCTTTCTAACATGCGTGTGTATTGATCAGATAACTGTAACACGACCGTTGCTCTGCTGACGTCCGTAAGAAGTGATGGTGTTAAAAAAGAACAGACGGGTCACAGAATAGACAGGTCAGCAGAATTGTAGAGAGGAAGGGAGGGAATGATCCTGGTTTAACATGTCCTGTGTTATAACTAACAACCACACGGGGCTGATGGGCCTGAATGAATCAGGGAATGAATGTGCAAGTGAGTTATTTACTGGACTATTACTATTTACTGAACAGAGTGGTGTCCAGAGAGATTGGCTGGTTTTTGGCCTGTAGTCGGTTCCTGAATACACCAAACAAAATCAAGGTTTTACTTAAAGTTCTTTTTTTTAAAGGTTGTGAGCCTTTTGTAATCTTGTTTCTCAGTGAGAGCTGCACCATGACTCATGCTGTGTCATGCCCCACTCCCACAGTGTGGGAGAGGAGTGCAGTGTTATTGCAGTACCAGTGAACTGCACTCCATTTCATCAGGAACATCGCTGAAGGATGTTTAGCTTCACCACACACAACAAGACAAGGCTGTCAGACAGCATGGGGAGGCAACAGAACATTACTTTTTCTCTTTTTGTTTTTTGTAAAGGAATCCATTGTTGTAACTTTTAGATTGATCTTGTTCTTCCTCCTGAAGTAGACATCTTTACGTACTCTCTTAGGACCTGTGTCCATATTGTGTCTTTTTCTGGCAGAAAAGCACCCGCAGCGGTTCATCAAAACAATATCTTGTCAACATGTCACCCCTCTAACCACCGTTGTATGACAGTATCATCCCTTTGCCAGTTATCATATATCATTAAAAGCACAACACTCACCAGGAACAGTCTGTGTCTGCCCGGTCGTTCTGCTCCTACAAATGGTCTTTTCGGTCTTTGGTTTGATAGTTAGATAGATCTGTCTGACATAAAGCCCAGGCCAGACAGACAGGACCAAAACAAGCTTCTTTTTTCAATTCATTCTCTATTCTCAATATATAGAAAAGTCCCACATGTCATGGTGTACATGGTGTAGTTTTTAAACTGAGTCAATGAAGCATCCTTGGGTCTGCTCGTAGAGATCCAGATAAATTATTCATAACTGCTTTCTACGTGAGGCTTTGTGCAGTTTTTGTCAGAATATTGAAGTGTGGATTCATTATTGATTTTACATTTTACAGTCTTCACTATGGCTGCTTGCGTCAGCAGTGTGTAAGGGTATCTTTGGGACTCTCGTGCGGCTCGCAAGTGCAACATTTTATTTCCTCTCTCTTTCATACAATGTCTTTTTTTTTTTTTTTACTAACCATGTTTATTTCCAGAGGCTTGTCCTGTCTCTTCCCCTAAGCTGTTTCCAAATAATGAAGGCCTTTGTACAGTGTTACCAGACAACGCATACCTATTTTAAAGTGAGGTGAAAAGTATCAGTTACATGCTTCACAGTACTGTGATCAGACTCATGCTCATGAACCAGGCCAGAGGGGTTTGTGCAGTTTACATGCTGGACACTAGAGGACAGCATCCAAAGATACAGTGCAGTGGAGCGTCTGCTGTGTTCACTGCTCACAGTATCTTTCATATGAACCATTTGATTCCACATTTTGGAAATGTGCATACATTTTATAGTCTTATAGAACTACACATGTGCACAGTTATAACATGTTAAGCAGAGTCAGAGGACAGAGCCAATGTTCAGACTGCAGAAAAAAGCAACAGAAAATGTAACACGGTTATAAATTACATGTTGCACTGAAAATTCAAACCACACAAGGAAAGCAATACATTACTTACACTACTCTATGTCCCAGCAGAGTGAGGCTTTCCTGCACAACTTCACCTAGAACAACATCATCAGGAATGATGGGATGTAGGACACAAGCAGACATGCGTTGGTCTTTCATAATGTCAATGTTTAAAAAACATATTTTTCACAGTTTAAAAAAGGATACATAAAACATCCATAGCATAAGCCAAAAGAAATGCTCTCATGGATTATATCACAGACTAATATCACTGGACATTAATATTTTTAATAAAGCATCAGGTCAGAGGGTTCCCTGTGCAATTTACAGCATTAGTTCTATCAGAACTAAAATATCCTTAATTGAATCTTTATCAAATTGCGATCCTGTTAATCGGAATCGGATCGATTCAGGGAATCGATATCAATACCCAGCTGTAATTTCAACCTGTGATTAGTATTCAGGCTGCCGACCTGCAAACAAGTAACCAGGCAAGTTTTCCAAACACAAACCAGTGAACCCACAAAAAGCAGTCAATGAATAGTGAGGGGGCAGTCGTATCCTGCCTTTGTCGAGCTGCCGTTTTCTTTTCTTTGAGCAGAGAACATGAATTAGTGGCTCAGCCGGGGCAGAGACTCTATAGCCGGGTGATGTGTGGGAGGACCGGTTGGCACCGCAGTCCGTCACTGCAGCCAAAGTAAGACAGGCAAACAGAGAGACAAAGAGAGTGAGGCTCTCTCTCTCTGAGAGACACCATCCGCTGGCCAGGGATGAGAACACAGTGGGATGGTTATTTTTACACCCATACCGAAGCAGAGAGACTCGTACGTTGTGCCCATCAAGTAGAAAAAACAGAGTCAACTTGTTCACTATGCTGTCGAAAACATCCTGGAATAAATCACCAGAGTTTTAAAGTTGTCATTTGTGTTGTGCTTTGGTGATATCTTTAGAGGTGAGCTGAGAGTTGATGTAGTGGTTCCCAGAGGTGACTTGTCAAACAGACAGTGACATTTTCCTTGGTTTTCTGTTGATGCGGTTTGACTTTCTGTTGGTGACTCTCTTCTCTCTGACTTTTTCATGGTGGCTGTCAGTTGAACTGCAAGGTTTTCTGTCTTTTACTCCAAACAAGCCACTGTTTATACATGTTAATGTTTTTTTTAGGCCAATATGATGTGATATATGAGTTACACTCTTATGGCTGCACATGGATCTGTATAGTATTATGATTATCAGGCTTTATAAATCAGATTGACTGCTCTGTTTGAGAAGTCCACTAACAGGTGTTTTTTACTATATACAGTATGTGTGTAAATATTTCTCATAAGTAATGATTATATTAAACAATATCAGCATTATCATCATTTTAGCCATGATTTTGTATTCCCACAAAGAAAGAAACGCCTCCAGTGATGGTGTTAGTACCTGGAACTCATTACAGATGAATAACCACATCATTGTCAGAACCTCTCGTTTGGGTCATAACTCACTGGTTGAGAAACACCACACTGAGTTGGGTGGCTCAAAGTTGCAACATTGCACTCGATTATTCAAGTGACTCAGAGTGCTGAAAGACTTTTCACATTCCTGACGTGAAGGATTTATCGATGCAAATTTTGCAACTTGCAGTTTCAGGCTGGTGAAATCCTCTGAACTCTTTCTGAAAGCTGAGTAAACAAAAGCTCCCGGCTGTATGAGAAAGTGATAACACACACATGTGCTCAGGCTGCGAAGATATCTTTGCAGCCAAACACTGTTAATAGAGCAGCTAGAGAGTTTTGAGACGGTACTCGAGCTGCGTGGCTCACACACATATTTACACACTAAAAGAACACACATGATAACATTTACATGAGATGCTGTAACACGTACTTCTGTTGCACCAACTGTGAAGGACTTGATGCATTATAAGCCCCTTTCATGGCACACATTGTTACATGCCATGACGGTAGAATGAAGGCTGTCTGCTTCAGTTTCCTGATATTGTGGGTGACGGCTCACTGCCACAGTGTGGCGGCTTGTTGGCATATGTACTGTATATAAATGGACACGTCATCAATATTTTCCACCATCGGTGTAATTGAAGTTCTATCAAAGGTTAAGCATTGCATTGTGCGGTGTTTAGGAAGTAGTGTAACTGTAGTGCGGAGTGTCTGCTGTGTAAAAGGTCTGTCCTACACAGGCAACCTCTGGTTCTCAAAAGTGAAGCCAATGCTGAAGAGCCTTAAACTTGCATTCTCCCTGATGTCCATCAGGGGGCGACTCCTCTGGTTGTATAGAAGTCTATGAGAAAATGACTCTACTTCTCTCTTGATTTATTACCTCAGTAAACATTGTAAACATGAGTTTATGGTCTCAATCTCTAGTTTAAGTCTTCTTCAAAACAGCATGATGTTCATTTAGTAAATTATGGTCCATTTAGAGTCAAATAGACCATAAAGTAGAGCATGCTTTAGGGCGGGCTGCTATGATTGATAGGTCGTTACCAGAGCCATATATGACACCTCTACGTCACTCCTCCGTATTCCAAATATGGTCACTTCCGTTCACTGGTTGCAAAAAGCCAAGATGGCGGAACTGGAGGCTTCAAAACGGCAATCCACAAACCAATGTGTGACGCCACCACGACTACGTCCACTTCTTATATACAGTCTATGGTCCTAGATAGATATGTTGGTTTTAAAGCAGCAGTAAAAAAAGCAATTTCTAAAAACAATCTTCAATCTTATTTGACTTACCATCAACAGGCAACTGAAGTTATGTTACTGTTGATTAGGAAATACTCTTTCCTGTGAACGTTTTCCTTTCGGAGAGAAGTTCTTTCAAGCACCACTTCTTTGTGGGCGTCCTGACCTGCTATTGTCATTGCTTCATCTGAGAGGGTCTGTGATCTCTTTGAATGTAATAGTAGATCTTTTCTTGGCACTGTGGACCTTACACTCACAGTCCTTGAAGTACAGTGTCTAAAAGAATTGGAATCTGTTTATACTGTATTTTGCACTGTAAATGGCTGGAATCTGAATCATTTAGAATTTCCGAGCTCGGCAGTTGAAGTTGATGGATATTGTCAGATTTAAAAGTTTACGTTTTGGCTGAGCAGTACTACATATACGAAGCAAGTATTATGAAGACTTGTGCCGAAATATACTGAAATGTCACATCACATAATAATTAATAATTATATTATGTGATGTTTTATACTGTGACATTTCAGTATACTTCAGCACAAGTCTTGGCTTTTGGGCAAGACATCACATGGATGTTTTTTCTGAAGGAACTAAAAGTCCTGTGTTGAGCTTTAGTCTCCTTTGCTGTGGTTGTAAACTTCACACATATTCAGAGTTGTTTGTCTTTGAGCTATGTGACCCAGTGTTTAGCTCTGTACTGAAGAGGTGTGGTCCTCTGGCATTAAAACGTAAAAATCTGCCGTCATTCAGATTTGGGAATATGACGTGACTTTGAGGAGAACCAGGCAAGTGTTCTGGGAGTTTTTTCTTCTTTTTTTTTTTAAAAGCTGTGAATAGTTCAGGATCCACTTGGTGTGCCTTGCCCCAGTTTCACCAGCAGCAGGAACTGAAATAACCCCACGCAGCTCCGTCATTTGTTTTTTCACCGAGGTAGCCATGTGTGTCTCTATCTGGGGTGGAGTGGGCCCGTGCGGTGTGTGTGTGTGTGTGCGTGTGTGTGTGTGTGTGTGTGTGTGTTTGTGGGATCTGCTGGTCTGCTTCAACTGGTATCTCTATCTTTGTGGTGAGCGTCCGCCTCTGCGCCTTTAAGAGGAGGGTCTGATAAGTATGTGTGCGTGTGTGGGTATTTCTCAAGCTGAGGAGGGGAGTGGTGGTGGTCTGGAATGAAACCTACAGCTTCAGAGGGAAAACTGTGACTGTGTGTGGGTGAGGAAGAGGGTGGGGACAGACAGATAGGTGGACAAACAGCCGGGAGGGCTTTCAGCAGCACTGCAGGAGGACAGAGAGGGTGGACAGTTTGAAAAGAGGTGCCCTAACTGCAGACTCAGCATCAGCCATGTCCATGCCCATGTTTGAGCCAGGTCAGCGGCTGTCAGAGGAGCAGGACTATGTGCAGGCCTATGAGAACGTCAGGGAAAAGTATAAAGGTAACAGCACCCCCCTTCTTCTCTTCTTCAGTGGTGTTCACTGTACATAACTCAAATGACAATATGTGTGAATGGGAGGTTTGGTGTGAGTGAGGACATGCTCCAGTGAGTTACTGGCATTAATTGTTTTTTTATTGATTTATGTGCGAGATAGGAACATTTCTATTGTAGACATTTACATTGAATATTGTCTGACATGTTTGCAAAGAGCTGCTGGACAAAGTTCAGTATCAAATCTTTATTATTATAATAGTTTCAAACTGGTGGAAGTGATACAGTGTCACTACCGTGATTTCCTCTGTGGTGATTTTTGAGAGCTTAAAGGAAAGATGTCTCTCTGAGATGCAGGAGGCTGTGCTGTGGCCTTCAGGTTCTGCAATCACACACCAATAAAACACAAGCCAGTGTCGTCCTCCTCTGAGCTGGCTGCCTCCTTTGCATGCTGGGGAATCACTGTGGACCGAGCACAGAGAGGGGAGACATTTGGCCCTTGGTTGCCTGGCACGGGTCCAACAGAGCACCGTGAGTGATGGGAGCTGCCAGCCAATGAGACGGCTCATCAGAAGGACGTTCACCTGACTATGTCTGGGTAAACACACCGCTATGACTCAATAGTGTTCATCATTTCAGAAAGCAGACACAGGAAGCCCGATCAACCTCAAGATGTTCCCTGCAGATCGTTTGCTTACTTTACTCATGAGTCTGAATCTGACCGATGCAGAACTTGGGAGGGAATCGTGACCTCTTTGCTGCCGGAAGCAGCAGGCTGAAGCAGAAAGCGCGAATAGATAAACTGTTGAAATGCTTCTGTTGCAGCCCTAACCAATGCTGTCATACAATGTCCAAGTTGACCGATGCTCAAGCCCCCTTCCCTCATGCCCATGTAGCACCCAAATAAGAGCCTCATGTGACCATTATGGCACTGCATATTACTACATATTAAAAGCTGTATTTACTTTATTTCTTTCTCTGTTACTTTTAGAATGAAAGCCAGCTGATTTCTTGTTCCAATTTTGAATGATTTTTGTGCAGACATCAGATTAAGTTTTTGAGCAGCTACCTCTTGCCTGTATGTGTCACTCTCAAGCTCAATGTGCAATTAAAGGCAGGTGAATTACAGCAACATCTGGAGTTGATTTGGGCTAGGACACAGGCTGACAGGAACAGCTGTGCTCTCTTATTCCACTTGTCATCCATATATATACAGTAGGGCATAAGTGAAGTAGCCACTCTCAAAGTAATTTGTACTGTAGAGGTCTTTTAAGTGTCTCTGTGTGTTCCGATATCAAAGCAAGTCATTGTTGCCGAGAGGCAGCATGGGTTTTCAGCTAAATCTCTGGTTAAAAATAGGTGACAAATAAAAGCAGAAATTATAGCTGTGGGCACCATTTCCACCCCACGTACAACAGGCAATCAATAAGGGCAAATGGGCCTCGTCTGTGTGTGTCTATGCTGGGAACAGCATCGCTCCATCCAGTCCCAACGGTCTAGTCCTTTTCTTCCCATGCGGTTGCCTACTGTGTGTGTCACTGTGGGCAGAGTTCCTGCTGTGTAGCTCTGGCACCAGTCTGCTGCTCCACGCCCCCCGTCACAACCTCCAGTCCCTCTGCCAACAGAGCCAACTTCCTGTTACTCGTTCCTATTGTTGGTTTTTGGCTTGATGCTATTTGTTTTAGATAATTGTACATCCAGAGCGAATGGAAAAGTCTGGCCACATCTGTGTGTGTGAAAAGAGGGAGGTGTTGTTTAAAGAGAGTGAAAGTCGTTTCATCAACTGTTTCTTGTTTTTGTGGAGCTGATCTGGTTTTTAAGCTAAAAATGGGTTTATTGTTTTGGGGTTTGTCATGAGATGACAGCTCCTTTCTCCCAAGCCACTGCTTGAATCTGTATGTGTGTAGACGACTGTGTGTGTGTGAACTGAATAACTCAAGTAAGGGCCACGTAATGCTGTGTTCATGGCATATGAGAAGAAGCAGGGAAATGTGTTTTTACATTTGTTGAAAGACACATTTCCAAATGTAGTTTCATTCATGAGTCATAAATAACCTGCTGCTGATATTACTAATTTATTGGAAGCAGGTGTAATTATTAGCTTGACTGGATAATAACGGTGCAACGGATCATAAGACTCACGGTTCTGATCGTATCACGGTTTGAGTCAGGGATCGGATCAGAGGAGAGTGAGCCTATATAACTTTTAGAGATGTCCCGATCGCGTTTTGTTTGCTGCCGATACCAAATGGTGATCATCGAGGATCCGTGTTTTTGTTTTGTTCCAGCAGCTGGTCTACGAGGCTCCAGAGTATTACTTTTCACCACCGTCCCAAAAATACTTTTAACTGCTCTGAAGTGTAACCCATAAAAAGTTCTAGATGTTATCCTTTTCCTTTTCTATAGTCATTTATAGTGGTTATTTGCATAAAAACAAACAGTTCATGTGATTAGGAAATAAAACGGGTCATAATTCATCTCTAATATCTATTTCATATTTCGGTGAATCTCCTTCAAACAACTGGATTTAATCAAGTTTCTCTCCAAAGCAACTACACTTTATTGTATGTTAACTTTTACAAGATAACATTTGAACACATCATGATAAAGTTATACTTTACCTTTTGCCAAATTTTCATTGAACAGAGCCTGAACGCACCACAATGTAACTGAATGCAACCTCCGTACGTTAGCTGTTAGCGGTGCTGCCAGCGTTACTAGCTCTTCAACACACATTCATTGTTCACAATGCAGCATCATCAGAGATCGGCGACAGGAAAGCATTAATGTCAATCTGCTAGTCGCATATTTCTACAGAATATCTATCGATAATGAAACTTTACTTCCCACTATGATGGATAAACTGTGTAATAAATCTGCGGTTCACATGCTGAACCGTGAGGGGGGGGGGGGGTTCTTTACGGATCACGGATAAACTATGGTCTGTTGCACCACTACTGGATAATTTAAATACCTTGCTCTGCTGACAGTGATGCATTCTGTTCTATTTGTATTACTGATGTTGATGCTGGTTCAAACTTCATAAGAACGGTGAGAGATATTGGATCCTAAAAAAAAAATATGCCTCATGTACAACTTGTATTTACCACTGGGAGGTTGATTGTGAATGTTTTTCCTAAATTAAATGACTTTATCTCACATTAATCAAGTTGGTATTCTTGTCTAGGGAGGTCTAGTTGCATAAGCTATTGCAACAGGTGAAATTCCCTTGGGAATGACGGCGTGGTTGGGTGGAGCTCTGGGTTATAATAGTAACTGAACAGATCTATTAGTGTAAAACAAGCAGCTCTGCTTGAAATACTCACAACACAAATATCCCAGGAGTTTACAGTCTACAAGTTATTCTGGTTGAAAGACCGACTAAAACCACTTTTGACATTTAGCTCAGTGAGATGTTGCTTCAAAAGGCTGCAATAACTGCTCTTTCCCTCTACAAATGTACTAGTATTGCAGCATCAAACTATTTTGTTTGCAATCAATGTCTTTGGAATAGAAGTCACATATTACAAATGTTGGATATCTCCTTTTAGAATGAGATTTTGCCATTAATAAAGCGGTTTGGTTGCATTGTTCATCCTCCCATTAAAGTACTTAGACAGTCTGAAATACTGAGGCAGGAACATGCAGGCTGGAAGGATTTCAATACAGTAGAACTACCTCCACTAACTCCATGACCTAGCCTCAGACTCAGGGGATCTCTTAGCCTCAAGTATGCATACTTTCAAGTTGAGTTGGTGGTTTTGCTGCCAAATATCCAAGAATTATTTTCAAAATAACAGACTTTTTCCTCAAACTTTTTGTTTTTCAAGATGAATAAAGCGCTCCTTTTGGCCCTGCTTGGCTAAATAACGCAGCTAACAGCATGGCAACATTTGGAACAACCAACTCAATCGGACACGCAGGTCTATTATGTTGTAATTCATTCCCATACATTCTGCTCACACTAATGACATTGACCGGCTCTTCTGGCAACAGCACAGGGTCTCGCCGTAGCACAGTCCTGCTTATAAAGAAGCTAACAGCTAATGTACGGAGGTTCCATTCTGTTACATTATGGTGTGACATGTTTTCACAACTACATTAATTATAGATATTAGAGATGAACCACTATAGATGACAGTAACAACGTTAAAGGATTACATTTCGAAGTTTGAACTTTTTTTTTGTCCAGTTGTTCAAATGTGACTTAATTTAATACAGCATTTCTTCCAGGAATGTCGCCACAGACATCCAGTCCGTAATATTGCAAACATTTAAATACTGCAATACTTTCATCATTTGTCCTTAGGCTCAATCACCATTGTGTTACGCCATTCGTCATTTGAACTTCCAGGTAAACTGTGACATGTTTCACAAGACAATGACAATAGTCTTTGTCTTTGCTGATCTCATCCTTGTGTTTGCTCTGTAGAGTGGAGGTCAGTGTGTGATTACATCCAACCCGCAAGGTGGATTTTAAATGTATTCAGTGTCCCACTCCCCCTTGTCAAACACTCTTAAATAGGCCTGCAGATACAACAGACCCTGTTTTTACATTTGGACTCGGCTATGTGTGTGTGTGTGTGTGTGTGTGTGTGTGTGTGTGTGTGTGTGTGTGTGTGTGTGTGTGTGTGTGTGTGTGTGTGTGTGTGTGTGAGAGAGAGATGTGTGTGTGTGTGATGTGTGTGAGTGTGTGAGAGAATACCAGCAGGGTTCACTTCTAAAAGGGCTGTGATAAGTTTATCTTGTGAATCACTGTTGAGCCGGAGCGTCCACAGAGAAGCCCCCTCCGCACTTCACTTCCAGTGCTTGCCTCAGATCAGTTTCATGCAACTTGATCTCAAATTCAAAAATAGCGCTAGTCCTCAAGTTATGCACGCATGTTGTGCATCGTGTGCACCGATGCTTAATAACTTTAGCCAGTAACCTTTTTACAATTTAAAGTTCAGATTTTAGTTTCCAAACATCCACATAGAGGCAGGAGGAGGTTTTGGGATTTGGAGGAATTATTGTGTGCTATAATATAATCAGGGCAGGGAGGCTATGTTATATTCCCAATAGTAATGCATATATTAGAAAGCTATCGGACTAAGAATACAAATATTTCTGTAAATGTTCTCGTCTGTGTGTTTCCACCAACTGGTTTGAAGTGCATAGACTACAGCGTAGATTGGTCAGAAGTTGGCGCTGTAGGCTACACATGGCTGTACTCAATATTACTCATTACAGAGTAATATTGACCACCTATCTTGTTGTCCTAAGACGATATAAATATGTGTCCGAAAAGATGCAGACAGCAAAAACAGCTGATCAGTCATGTGAGTTAAATGTCAGAACTGATTCTTCAAAGGCGTTTCCATATCCCATTTAGAGCATCGACTGTTTTTCCACAAAGACTCAAATTATTATTATTTTCTTTTTGCTCAATTGAGGACGTTTTATCAAATCTTACCAAGGCGATATCTCAAAATATGCAAACAAATATGTGTATATATAGATGTTGAATGTCAGTGAACAGCACAACTTTTCATTAGTTAATTATCACTGTATATAATGTCAACCATGTTGAAATAAAGCATCTTAACAAATAGTTCAAAATGTAAGAAAATATGAATTATTGGCTTCCTTAGTGAGAGCTATATGAGTAACTCAGTGGCATTCACTCTATCCATGTCTGTACAGTAAATATGAACAGTCGCTGGAACCAGGAGACTGATAGCTTCTTAAAGCTACAAAATCCACCAAACAGCGCCTCTAAAGCTCTTAAATTAACACATTATAACCTGAGGTGAATTGTTCAATACAGCATTTAGAGCAGGGTATGCTTTAGGGCGGGGCTACTGTGATTGACAGGTCGCTACCAGTATATGGCGTCTCTCTCACAGCGCCACTCCTCCGCAGTCCAAATATGGTCACTTCTGTTCACCGGTTGCAAAAAACCAAGATGGCGACGGCCAAATTGCTGAATTGCTGAACTGTATTCTTTTGTACAGTCTATGGTCTGAACTTTGATACCTCAGTAGTCTGAATGTGTTGTGCAGTTTGGTTCACTGTGTAAACTCTTGTTTCAATGGACTGTTTGTCTTTAACCCTAAAGTGAAACGACTCCTTATTTTAAAATAATTCCTATGTCTGCTGTTGGCTTGTTGTGAGCTGTCAATCATCTGCTGACATAATCTGATTAGCATCAACACGCGCAACAAGAAACAGCCATTTAATGACCGTTTTAAGCCAATCACACAAATGAGTCGGACTGTAGCTGTTGGACGTATTTGTGGAAATTGTCGACGTGGGATTTTTAAGCAGCGGTATTCGATCTCATCGATCGTTTCTTCAGTCTCTCTGCCCTGCAGTTGGACAGCAGGCTGTGTGTGTGGTTGGTCCAGAGGAAAGTTTCAGTCATGGAATTTTGATTTAGTCTGCGTGCATGAACCGAGACGTTAACGGAGTGTTATTTCAGAGAGAGAGAGAGAGCTTGATCCCTGAGGGTGTCTCTGTGTCTTCTTCTGTCTGTCAGAAAGATCGTCATAACGACAAAGACAAACAGCATTCATTTAGCTTGACCTCAGTGTATTTTTTAATGTGTTGTTTTTGTTATGTCTGGGGGACTTTTCTTAACCGACAGAGAAGCACGCAATTCTTTCATCAAAACATGAAAGTTACTAAAATGTCCGGGTCACTTGTGTATACTTTTCGTACCTCTGGGGGTGATGACCTCCATTGACAGAGGACACACTCGTATATTATCTCCACATATGTTCACACCTCCACTCGATCCCACAGTTCCGTGCCAACAGGATGGCTCAGTGTGCCGTAGATTACCCAGAAATCCTCTCACCTGTCTGCTACTTCACATGCGTTTGTGAGGTGACCTGTTTGGTCTCTGTTTGTTCACATGTGCAGCTGAAACATATTGTGTGTCGAGCACATGATGTGTTAGCTTGTGTATGTGGAGTAATTGAACACGACTATCCGTCTCGTGAAAACATTGTATCTCCACAAATTGAATCTTATATTCTGTTTTTAGGTTGACTTTGTAGCATCTGCGCTGGGACTTGATGAAAAATAGCCTCTTGGTTAACATTTATAGGAATGTCTTATTAATGTGCACTGTCCCTACCAAGTACACCAATAAATCCATACATTTTGCTTTCCTTTAACCAAGTAGACTGCTTTGTTTTCATATTTTATTGCTAGTTTTCTTATGAATTAACCAATTAATTCATTTTTTAAGATAAATAGGTTTGTAGTTTAGTAACAATCAAGTCCCCAGAGCCACAGAAAGCTACTTGAAACTGCTGATTCCAACCAACCAACCAATGAAGACTCAAACAGCAAATCCTCACATGTGGCCAGTAAATGTTTGTAACTTGTTACTTGTTTACTGACTTGAACAATGAATGCGTCATTTGCTCATTTTCTCAGTCAACTTCATTTATCAACCTATTTTTTTTTTCAGTACTCACATGATTTTTTTTCTTCTGTAAGGAACAGCTGAATATTTATTTCTTGGTCAATTAGACGATCAAGATAAAGAACCACATGGACACAAAAAGATGGAGGAATACTTTTGGTCAAAACTGATTCAAATGGAAAAAAAATCTTCATACGCAAGCAACTTTAAGAGCAACTATGTACTGTGAAATTCTCCAAAATGGAAGCTAATGACCATGAAAATAATGTGAAAAGAAACAAAGGCCACAGTGAGTACTGGATTGTGATTGATAAGAGGTCCGTTTGACATGTTAAACATTATGCCATGGCCACCAAATAGTGCCAAATGTAGAAAGCTTTTACATCGGAGAAGATAAAATGCACGAGGTCTCAAGCAGCACTGTTCCTGCAGAAAGAGCAGTTTGCAGCACAGGCTCCACTGCTCATGCCACTTTATCTGGCGGTATCAGATCAGTCCACATTCTTTCACGGGGTCAGAATCTCCTTTGATGATTAATGACATCGGGATGTAATTAGTTTCTTTACTCTCTGGTTTCTTCTGTGGAACAGTTTCCCGTCTACAGACAGGTTGAACCATGAACCAGCGCACAGTGAACTGAGCCCGGAGGGGACGAGCTGGAGCTGCTGTAACCGAGATGGGATTTGTGTTGGAGCAGAGGATTAGTGTCCTCCCAAACCAGGGAGTCAATAACAGCTGACGTTGATTACCTAACTAACCAGAATGCAAAATATTCATTGTAACAAGAGATTTTTAATCAAAAACTGAATCAGAAAAGCTTTCTGGTCTTCATCATCCAGTGAGATGTGGTTGAATCCATCCAACTCTGTTTTTATCATTTCACTGCTTTTTTGAAATGTCTAAAATTGAATAAAAGAGGTCTGTTGCAGAAATGTTAAGTTAATCAATAAAAAAAGTAACTATAGTAACTATAGGCAAATTGTCATTTCTAAGAACTTATACATATGAAAATAGAGCTAAAATGTGACAAATATAACTGTCCTCATTTTGTAAAATTGCGAGCCGTCAAAGCGAGCAACTTTAAAGACAGAAAAAAGAATCAAAATCACTTTATGACAAAAACACACAATCAGGTGTTTGTCTGGAAATGATTCTCTTCCTGCTTACTGCACATCTGCTTTAACTGTTGCTGTATCAGTTAGAAAGAAAGAAGAAGAATCAATGAGGTTTTCACCTCAGGTTATTTGACAGTATGAAGTCAGTGTTTGCTTTCCCACCGTGTTCGGAGAGACAGATGACACACGACACACTGTGCGTCTGGTAAGATATTGACCGACAGCAGTGACACTATGAAAGGATGTCTTTCTAATCTGCCTGTGGGGATGATGTCACTGGCGGATAAATGAGTCTGGTCGCAGAGAGACTTCTGTTTCTAGGATACAGTCAAACACAAACTGTCATTTCATCCCGCCTGAGTGCTCTGTGCGGTGGAGCTATAAAAGATTGTGAGTGGATGCAAAAATAAACTGAAGTACCATTCCAGCTAAAGAGTTGTGCTCTGCAGCATTGTGTTCAATTCTGTATCCCCACATGAAGAGTGGCGCTAAAACCCGGCAATGAGTCAGCATTTTTGCACTTCTGGTTCCCTCGTCTCAAAGTCGACGGGTTTTTGGTAAAATGCCTGAAAATGAGTTATATGGTTAACACAAGCTGAAGAGATTAACATGAAATACAACAGTGGATACCCCTTCACAGCCTCGCCGTGTTTGCTGGCGCTCCTGTGACTGTGGTGTAGTGCGTTCATAGCCTAGCGTTAGCTTTTTACGTCCGCCGATTGCATTCACCCTTCAAAAATCATAAAATCTGTGTTCATTTGTGAAGCTTATATTGCCAAACAAAAAGTGTAAGTATCATAGAAGTATGTGTTCTACAATAATCAAAAATCAAGTGGAAAAATCCCATTGGCTCTTCCCCATCGCAACCAATGCGATGCTAACTTCCTGGTTAGCCCACAAAAATATGTCATCCCTGCAGCACTCTGTATGTCCATTTTGGGTATGATTAATTACTTCAATACAACCGTGCAATAGGAAAACATCAATCTGTCGTTTACGAAGTGGGACCTTCAGAAGAGTCTCACCATGTGTCGACCGTTCACCCTTCAGCCTAACCCGTGTACGGTGTGAGGGTCCTGGGCTGTGGAACAATGGTGCTAACACCCTGGTCCTGGCATGCTGCAGTAAGCCAGACTAATGCCAGGAATGTCAGCAGTGAGCTGGCTGGCAAGTACTCTTTCAGCAGGGTGCCTGAGTTTGAGAAAGCACTGCTGCCTTTTCCACGAGTCCACGCCCAGCTACTGCTGAAGCATGGGAAGGTTCTTTACTCGTGGATCTGCAGCAGTGATTCAACAATAACCACATTTACATTGATTGTGTCTCACCTTTCCATCCAATTCTCAAGGCTGAGAAAGAACGAGCTCGTAGGTGTGAATCACGTCATCGACTTATGGAGATACAATTGTAGTCAAGATGCTGATATTCAAAATATGGCCTTGTCATTTGAAAACACTGCAACTTGTTTTTACTTCAATCAGAGGATTAAAAGGCTCACCGTGAGCGGTCTGCAGGTTTATATATCACAAGTTCATGGTGGTCAAAGTAAAAACAAAAACAGAATAAATACAATTACAATCTTATCATACCCAAATCACTTTGCAGATGTATTTCCTGACCCTTTAAACGTTTTTTTGTAATCCTCTTCATCTTCATTCGCATCTTTAAGGTCACAGTTATCAGGAGCAGCAGCCACACAGAATGGATCTGTTGTTCTTAGGTAATGAATTGTTCCTCCAGGTGGCCCTAGAACAGCCTCTAGTGGATCTCTGTCAGTGCTACACAAAAGGCAAAGAGACGGCCTGAATGTGTCTCTTTCACGGTTGTAGATCTGAAGGATAGCGGGCCTCACAATCCATTTTTCATCTTGGCACATTCTGTGAATTCCTCCCGTGTTGATGTCTCCCTGTTAAGAGCTCTTTCTTTCTTCTGTCCGAACGTGTCTCAAAGAACACACACACACGCATGCATATACACACACACACACACACACACATGCATACACACACACACACACACACACACACACACACACCGTGTTACTCTGTAGTTGCTCTCTTGTGTTGACGCCTTGTAGTTAATATCAGCCTCCCAGCATCAGGAAGTTGACAGCGATGGTGTCTCTTACTAAGTCAGTGGTTCTCAAACTTTTTCTGTCACGCCCCACTTTGGAGGAAGAAAAATGTTCATGCCCCACCGCCCCAACAAAATTGTAACAAAATGGTCCGTGTTGAATTTTTATTGAAATAACAACCTTTTGTGACTCCTCCATCTGTGCCTTTTCAAATAATAAAGAAAATCACGTTCAAGTGAACCAGATTGCATCAGACAAAAACAAATAAAATCACTTTGTTAGGACAATGCAAATAAAGTTCTATCTGTGCAAAAAATAACTAATATTTAGAGTTTTACACTGCATATCTTTTCAAAACAACAATAACGTGCAACCTGTGCAAAACAAAACAAAAGTAGTGCCGATATGTGTGAGCCATCAAGTTGTATCAGTATTAGTGGCTGCAGTGAGCCTGCTTTACACTACAAATCTTTTTAAAACGGGGTTGCAGACTTGATTCGGTCACTCTCCATTCATGCTCAATGTTGACTTAGATCTATGTTTGGTTTTGAGAGAGGCAGAAAAGCCGATCTCACGGAGGTAGGATGTGGCGAAGGGAAGCAGAATGCCCACAGCCCTCTGTTCGATGAGCGGAGCTCACATGTGAGTCGCCAAGGAGCTTGGCTGTCGCGCAAGCGTAACCTGTTAACGGCGTAACGTAAACATTTACACGAAAGTACAGGCATTTCGCCATGTATTTATGAATGACTTAGTTTTATGTCTGTGTACTTTGTACTTTTGTAACGTGAAGTTCTCAATAAAGTTCTTGAAAAAAAATAATTCTGCAAAAAAAAATTAAAAATTCTTCCCCCTGCGCCCCACCTGTAATACCACTGCGCCCCACTAGAGGGGCGCGCCTCACAGTTTGAGAACCACTGCACTAAGTGAAAGGACTACAGAAGTATGAAGGTAGATTTGTGTCTTTATTACGCAAACAAAAAAATATGTTTTGAAAGCACATTTCTCGCACTGCAATCAAAAATCAAGTTTGTAAGTGAAAATATATAAACTGAGAATAAATTATTTGTTAGTTTTGCTTATGAAACTATAATTTTTGGTTGCAAAACAAAAACCTTTGCTTTCAAAACGAAAAGCTACGGTTTCAAAACGAAAAGCTACAGTTTCAAAACCAAAAGCTACGGTTTTAAAACCAAAACCAAAACGTAAAGCTACGAGTTGAGTTTGGATGTAGTGGGCGGGGCATACGCTGCTGAATGAGCCAGGAGTTTCTATTAGTGGGTTCGACTTACGTTACATGCACGCAGAAAGTGAAGCTTCATGTCAATAACACCTCATGTCGTTCTTTAAAAAAAGAGACTCTACGACACTAACAACATGAAAACAAAGTGAAGTGCTAACAGAGCAATATAATGTCAACTTACCTCCATGCCGCTCATCACAGTAACCTCTACAGTGGAAGTAGATGCCGGGATCCAAGTCGAACCCACCAATAGAAACTCCTGGCTCATTCAGCAGCGTATGCCCCGCCCACTACATCCAAACTCAACTCGTAGCTTTACGTTTTGGTTTTGGTTTTGAAACCGTAGCTTTTGGTTTTGAAACCGTAGCTTTTGGTAGCTTTTGGTTTTGAAACCGTAGCTTTTCGTTTTGAAAGCAAAGGTTTTTGTTTTGCAACCAAAAATTATAGTTTCATAAGCAAAACTAACAAATAATTTATTCTCAGTTTATATATTTTCACTTACAAACTTGATTTTTGATTGCAGTGCGAGAAATTTGCTTTCAAAACATATTTTTTTGTTTGCGTAATAAAGACACAAATCTACCTTCATACAGAAGCGTCAACAAACCTGTGATGAGATAGCTGCAAACTCACCATCGCTGTCAGTTACATGTAAATAAAAACAGTAAATTCATTTTTTTTTTAAAGGGAGCTAGTTAGTTTACTCTTGAGTTTATGAACTGCTACAAATGCGTTACATACAAGAGATGCTATAAGGCTACATAAGCTAACTGTAGGGGTCATAATCTTGGAATAATATAACAGGTATTATAACGTGTATCCATAGAAAATGTTTGGTCCTGATTGGCTGTCGGGCGCGTGTTAGTTAGTGCCATGGATGGATACAGCGTCGGAGGCGGGGCCTCGTTCAGTCATATCACAGCAGGCGCACTAGAGTTTCCTTTAACCCCGCCTCCCAACCGCTCCAGCTCGCCCACATAAATGACAGTTCATTAAGCCTCTGGAAGGAACTTTGAATTTCATTTTATAACTATAAGGACCGAATGAATCAAATAAGGGCTATTTAAGTGTTTGTACTAGGAAGTTGATTTACCGTTTGTCCACTATGTCAAATTGTCTTCAAAGCCCGGCGCTCTTCCTGTATCCAGTTCTCTTTTAGACATCCATGGTTAGCTCTGGTCAACACTAACTAGTGGAAAATGTATATTCAAATGCCAGTAACCATAGCAACAAATCATCAAAGCTTCATGCAACATGCTCCATGCTAAGTCACCATTCAATCTGATTATTATCTAATTTAAAAAAAAATGGATCATGACTTGTGCACTGCTCCTCTTTTTTCCTCTGGTGTGTGTCTCTGGTGTAAATGCAATTATATAGGAACCTTTTTTTGCACTGCAGACGTTTTTTTTTATATCAGTAGTTTTTTCTTCTCGGGGACCAGACCTCTGGCCAGTGGGAATGGGGAGTCGGGTTAACTGAGGAGCGTAATTGTTCTCCACACTTCATCAGACAGAGGAAAGAGAGCACACAAGGCGAGCATAACAACAGAAGCACCATTTAATTTGCTCTGTACTTAAGTGTGGTTACTTTCTAAAAATATACATAGTCCACACAGATTTCATATGCTGGTAGATCCTGAAAGCCCGGGTCACATCCGACTCACTGAAATAGGAGATTCAAGAAGGATCATCACCTTTTCTATTATTTCTGTATATCTTGTTGTTTATTATTGCTCACATAAACTGTTTGCTCATTTTGAACGTGTGATAGAAGCAGAAGGAGTGGCAGTAGTAAACAGATTATTTTCAGCTGCTGACGGTTGACTCCCCGGCTGCTCGGCTGTCTGTTTATGTATGTGTGTGCGGACGGGCTGCAACAACTGCACATGGAGTTTGATATCGCCTTTAGCCGGACCGGCACACCCTCATCACAGAGTGTCCTGGTCCAGCTCCAGCTTCTCACGGCTGAGCTCCAAGGTGGGGGGGGGGGGAGAGAGAGAGCCACACCCCAGAGAGAGGTGAGGTGGGGTGGGGTGTATCAGGTCCTCCGCCCCTGATTAAGAAGGGCATGAGTCTTTTGGCTGTGTTTCAGACTGAGTTTTGACACCGTAGTACTGAACAGCTGCACGGAAACAGAAACGTCTGTTCACCCGGGGGTGTGGACTCAGGTGGCTTCCCATGCCACACTGTGACATTTAGCGAGGGAACTTCACTTTCTTAATTCATTCTCATGTTTTTTGCAAAAACTTTAATGCTTGAAACCGATTTTAAGAACAAAATCTGCATACAAATTACATTTAGCAGTGTCTAGTAAGGATGGGATAGTGATATAAAAAGCAAGTATTTATTATATTATGTATCATTTAGATGGCATTAATATCTGTATCTCTTCTCCTTTAAATGTATAGACTGAGGTAAACATGCATCTGTGAAATACTAGTTTGTCCCTTCAAGTGGCAAAAGTGAACCTCAACATTTCACAGCGTGCACCACCGTTTCCTATATTAAAGGTGCAATGTGTAAGAACTGGCCACATGCGCTCTACAAACAGAGGGCAACATTTCACCTCCACCACTGGTCCAACACAATTGCATGGCTGGAAAAAAAATGGTGGAAGAGTTGGGGGTTCGGCGTCTCTGCAGCTCTCAACCATCCATTCGGCTCTGCGGGAGCTTCTCTGCAGAAGTACAAGTTAGACATTAGTATGTTCAGCTGTTGTGCCCCATATCCAGGTATTATTGATCTAGAGAAATAGAGCCTTCTTACTGCAGGCATTTTGTCTTTTCAAACAGGTGTAGCTAATAACATTAAAGATGGCTGCGTTCCATTTAGGTGTGCCAGCTCCAAGGCTCACTGCCATGGCTTACGGCCACACCTAAATGGAGCGCGTCCATCAGCACTGTTATCCGTTACTTTTGTGCCGTCTCTGCTATAACAAGTCGGAATGTCCGCTGTGAGAGGCTGGGTACACACCCCATCATCACATCCCAGTGTTTATTAAAGAAACGTCCTTCCTGTACGAGCCAAAAGAGTCATCTGCAGACATTGCTTCCTTCTAGGTTGTTTACCGCCCCTGAAGAGGTCCACCTTTAAAATGCATTAAGGACAGAGGAGAAAAGTACAGCCTCGAATTTTTTAAAATTTAACCACACGGGTCGCCTTTCAATCTGAAGATCGGCGGATCGATCCCCGGCTCTTAGAGTCCACGTCGATGTGTCCTTGTGACTTGACCCCGAATCGCTCCTGAAGGCTGTGCCATCGGCGTGTGAATGTGAATAGTGTAGTCCTTATGGGCCCTTGCACGGTAGCCCCCTGCCATCAGTGTACCAATGTGTGTGGATGGACGAATGGTCAGAAGACTAGAAACGCGCTATACAATGCAGGTCCATTTACTTGAGACCGCTTTCGGCTCGCCATTGCCCTGACTCGGTGTGTGAAAGCACCTCTGGGCCTAGGTGCTCCTCCATAATACCAACGTAATTCGGCCGGCATACCTTTTTCAAAGTACCGAGTTCAGACTGCCGGTCTCAGGAGTACGGATTTGAGAAAGTTCTGATTTGCAGGAATAATAAGTCCTCTGTGAGACAAAGTGAAATATTTGATTAAACAGAATGTCTCTCTGTGACTAGGAAGAGACTGCATGCTTTGTCTAATTGTGTTGTTTTCCTGTTTGGGCAATAAAAAACAGCATTTGGATAATAGAATAGAGTTTGACTTTGTTCTCTGTTAACAAAGTTAATCTATCTCAAACTTAATATTGACATCTGAGGGTCCGTTATCATCATTGAAGGGTTAATCCTCTCAGTCAGCCCCCCCCATCTCCCACCATCTGTACCGCTGTATTTATTCCCTCTCTGTCCCTTATAACTGGCTGAAACTGGATCCGTGCTGACAAGCATTCATTGATTGTGTATAGATTGTAAAAGGGGTCGTTTCAGCCCTCCTGAATCATTTCTCTCCTACAGCGCGAACCCAAACCAAACCCTGAAAATACTTCAGCGACATAATGTAATTAGCTATGCAGGTGTTTTACATCGATGCAAGTCATCTGGCAGAAGTCCTAACGTGTGCGTGTGCGTGTGTGTGTGTGTGCGTGTGTGTGTGTGTGTGTGTGTGTGTGTGTGTGTGTGTGTGTGTGTGTCTGTGTGTGTGTGTGTGTGTGTGTGTGTGTCTGTGTGTGTGTGTGTGTGTGTGTGTGTGTGTGTGTGTGTGTGTGGTCAGAGGTAGGCTGTTGAATTCAGCAGCTCTCTGTTAGGATAAAACCAGGTGGCTCGCGTGAAGTTGAGTAAAGGAGAGCAGATTTTACTCTTTGAACATGTATTTATTTGCTGGTGTCGGTCTTCATTTTGGGCCAAATGACCTGATGGATTTTAAGACGGATGTCCTCATTTGTCCCCAATCTTGAAGTTGATTTACCTCTCAACAGGAGCCTTGTTTTGTTTCAGCGCACTTCTGAACCCTGTTGCGATTCAGTGCCTGTGCTCGGTTTGTAGGCATCGTGAAATATTTCAGCTATTTCTCTTTTATGATAAAAAACAGCTGTCAAAGCTCTGCTAGAATATTTTAAAAACCAGCACTGAGAACATTATCATTTTCATTGATTTGTAATATGTTTTTTTTATCTTGCAGTGAACACTTAGTTTGTGTCAC
This sequence comes from Cebidichthys violaceus, assembly GCF_023349555.1. Lineage (NCBI taxonomy): Eukaryota > Metazoa > Chordata > Actinopteri > Perciformes > Stichaeidae > Cebidichthys > Cebidichthys violaceus. The sequence goes on along the minus strand of NW_027176329.1, from coordinate 13,802,831 downwards.
ATAGTAGCAATTAGGAGGAAGACAAACCTTTAGCAGGAAGTGGCACTGACTGTGAAACTAGAAGCCGTGTGGACATGTGGCCCTGATGCAGAGCACTGATCACCATCCTGTAGAGTGGCGTCATTGATCGGCTCACTTATTGACTGAAGTAGCAGCATGACAACAGAAGCAGCGCAGCACACACACACACACACACCTACACACAAATAGATCCTATGCTGCACAAACCAAATGGCTCCTATTTCACAAAGCAAAAGCCTTTTTCCCCCAAAACATCTGTGCTGACTCGGTATATTGTGAAGTGGATGATCTGAGCTTTAGACAACACTCTTGATTGTGTTTTCTGTAGTTGAGCTTTTCCTCAGAATCTCATTTTCACCTAAAAGATCTACTGAGCAGGAATGAACACATTTAAAACAGTTGGCATGCATTAATGGATTTCTATACAAATTGAATTTGCAATTTTTTATACCAACATAATTATTGCTCTTTGTTAAAATGTTGAACTTCTAGCTGCCAACTTGTAAAGTTTCCCCGAGCAGCTCTAAATAGTCCCATTCTGCACACATGTTGGTCCTGTTTTGTGAGTGCTGAAGAGTCCTCTATAACTTGCCCTCTGTCAGTCCTTTCACACAGACCAGCGATGTCAGTACTGCTGACTTCAGACACATCAGAGCACCAGCCGGTCGTTGGAGACTAGAGGAGACTGCTGAGTCACAGTCAGCATCACCTTCACTGTCATCTTCTCAAATAATATGCCAAGGGTCTAACGATGTAAACCTCGAGGGCTCTTGGTTTATTGATTATTGTTATTAGTAGATTGGATTTTTTAATTTTTTTTAATATCTCTTAAAACTTTATCATCCCATTAGCATAGATGAGATTTGATTGTACATACAGCCACCGGTGGCGTCACAACTCACAGAGCTGAATTTAATTAGTTCATTTGTAGAAATTCATTTTGCAGCTTTAATTAGTGATTTCAGCTCTTACATGTGGTGTAAGTTTAAAAGTAAATTTAATTTAAATTTTAGTTTCCTAAAAAAGCGCTCCATCATCTGAACCCCTCCCAGGTCCAAGGTCCCCTCTGCAGCACTAAATATCCAGAGTATAATGCTGAGTCACTGATGCTGTTGTCCTGATGGAGGAGAAACAAACCACCAGTGATTTGATATTTCTCAGCTTTACCTTCATTTGGCATTTGATTTAAACAGACCTCAAAGTAGATGGTTTGTTTTATCTCCTAGACTAGTAGAGAAACAACATATCAGAGCATTCATCACTTTACTTCGTGGCTTTTTATCTCGGCAGTATTTCACCTCCTACCCCTCAGTCAAAACACTCATCATTCACACTTGCTGCATTGGCTGCTTTAGCTCAGCAGTGCGATGTGACAGCCGAGCGCCACTGTTATTGGTCGAGGCACCACGATGATGAGACGGGACGACACCGGGGAGGGGTGAGAGGTGGGAAAGAAGGGAGACGTGCTTTTTTTTTCTTTCTTTTTTTTCTCACAATTCCTTCTGCTGACGGGGATTGTGTGCAAGACCGGCAGCAGAGAGAGAGAGAGAGGGAGGGAGAGAGAGAGAGAGAGAAAGGGAGTGAGCAAAAACACTAAGCTGCCAACTTGTGTGGCTGCAGCAGAGCAGAGAGAGGGAGAGCGGGATACAGACAGCCTGCAGCTAGCAGAGAGACGCTTGCATCCTCCGCCGTGGTGTCTGGGTGTTTGGAGCCTCAGGCAGACGCCAGCATGGATCCTGCACGGTCCATCCAGCATGAGATCAGCTCCCTCAAAGGTACTCCTCTCGCCCTTTTTAAAAAACAGATTTTTTCTTCTTCTTCAGACCGCTGTCATCATCGTCATATGCTTGCGGGACCGCCTTGTTTTCCCACAATCCCTCTCTGGCGAGGACTTCCTCATCGCATAGATGCAGGCTGCACAAAAAGTTCAGTTTGGAAGGCTTCGGGGCTGTTGGGTCAGATGGAGGAATCCTAATCCTCTGGTCTCTCTTGTGCTCTGCGTGTTTCTGTGGATAAAAGGAATGAAAAGCTTTTGTTCCTTTGTGTCCAGAGAGGATGGAGACAGGGTCAGCGGGGATGATTGTGCTGAGACGGTGTGTTTTCACGAGCCGTTACTCGGCTGCTGCTGCTGCATGCGGCACGTTGAATGCGTCTGCGCCGGGAGATGCAGAGCAGAGCGGCTGCTGCATCGCCGCGGTAACTGCAATGATACGGCCAAGTGCTGCCCTGCCCCTCAGTCGGGGGAGGGATGCTTTAACTGGAGTTGTGAAGGAACGAGCCTTCTTTTTCTCTGTCCTTGTCCGCCGCTTGGTTAAATGTTTACATCAGCAAAGTTTGCTCCTCCCACCTTCCTCACTTACAGGTGTCTCACTGCTTCTCTGTCACAGAGTTAGAGATCCAGTCGTACAGTAGTAGTTTGGATGTCTCATCTTAAGATGATATCTGACCGAAATGTGTCTCAAACACCAATCTTTCACATCTTGTCAGTTTCATAATCTTATTTACCTGTTTCTTGATCGCATTAGGGCTGCATCTATTGATTATTTTCATTATGTACTAGTCATACAGTTATTGCCGAGACTAATCGTCTATTAAATATTAAAAAAAAGTGCAAGAATCTCCATCAAAATATCTTAAAAATAGACGGGCGTCTTGTTTTGTCCGATCAACAGTACAGAACCCACAGATATTCATTATACGATGCTGTAAAAGAGAGAGAAGCAGCAATTTTCTGATTGATCCGCTAATATTTTTCACTCTTGATCAGATACTTCCTGATTTAAATCAAGTTTTGGCAATCTTAGACGATTCAATTTATATGGCAAAGTTATTGTATGTTTGCTGTTTAACAAATGTGACCTTTTTCTTATTTGTTAAATGAGACAATGGGTTTTAAAAACACATTTATAGAAGTTGAGCTATTGGAGAAAGTCTTGTTTGGTATCGGCACGCAAAACCTGAACGTCCACAGAGTTTGACGCAAAACAACCGTAGTAAAAGTTAGTTTGACATGTTGTTGCTGTGACAACACTCTCCTTAGATCTACCCAGTAGGACTGTTAGTTCCTCAACTTGCAAAGTAAAACCAAAGGCCTTTTTTCTATAATGTATTCTTTTTTCAAACACTCAGCTGATCAGGTATTCAGGCCATGGAGTGTGCTACTTCTATACCGATCTTTGACTCAGTGTGCACCATCTACATTTCACTAAGTCAAGGATTAACAGCAGACTATTAAACGGACACAAAGGCCCCACTTTGAGGAGACAGAACCCAACCGGCCCGGTGAAGCTGGCTCAGCTCAAAGGAGAAGCTTTTTAAAATGCTGTGTGGAGTCGAGGTCTGTCTGGAGCTCTCTGGCAGAATGTGGTAACACTTTGGAACAGGGACATTTAAATGATCCTGGAGCGGGATCAGAAGGAGTCCTAACCCACTGAGACGGGCCCACAATGTTTCTCCAGGGCTCCGAGGAGACAAAAGCTGCCTCGCTTCACCGAGCGCTCCCAAAGGAGTTACTTAATGTGTCCAACACCGCTGCTCACTGAGTGCAGCTCAGTTCATTTGTACGCATGTCGTCACCTCTAGACCATCGCTCCCCATTGTGCATTCTTCGTCTGCTATTTTCAGGCACTTGGTAGAGAATCGGCTCTTAATCACAAGAGCCTGTTGATGCTCCTCTGTATGTGTTGAGACAAGCGAGGCCACTATTGACACATGGCCTAGGTTACCCATCACTGACGGTGGAGACTTGTTAACCTGTTCAAGCAGCGTGGAATTCTTTTCTTTCTACCAGCCAGCTTTGAGTCTTGACCCAAATATTTTGAGCTCATTTCAGGCTTATGAACAAAGACTTAGGAAGATTTTTTTGCTCCGTTTGCTGAATAAAACCCAGACGATATGAGATTTCTCTTTTACTTTACTCCTTTTCTTTCTGTTGTTCTGTCGCCTGTCTTTTTTCAGTATTCTTCTTTCTGTTGTCTGATCTTTGTATTGTTTTATTCAACTGTTTATGCTTGTCATGGACAGGTCTCCCTTGGAATAGAGGTCTCACACTTCAAACGGGCTTACCTGGTTAAATAAGTGGTCTTTCTCTTTTAAAATGTATTTTAATCAAACAACAAAAGCAACTACAACACATTAAGAAACGAGACCCTCTGCTTTTTACCCATGAGCTTATCTACCAGCCTGTTGGCACTCTTAACCGGCTTTAACCTTTGACCTTTGGAGCTCTCCTGTTAGTTTTGTCTGTAACTCTGTGTGTTTGAACACTCCCTCTACTCCAGGGTCTCTGTCTAGCCCGTATCAGCATGTTTTCACAAACAGCCGACTGTTGTGAATTCAGGCGGAGAAAGGACGATGGCGGGGCTTGTTTAGCAGGGCAGGTTCAAACACGGCGTATCCCGTTAAAAGGAAGTTCGGGGCTGGGGTCGGTGCACTTGGTCTCTGAGCGGTTTAGGGTTTCAGACGTGTGTGGCGAAGAGGCAAAGTAGCTTCGTGACAATCGGCAGGTTCACTCTTCAATTCTGCAGATGTAGGTCGTAACAGATTGAATCATTACTATCTATTAATGTTAAAGAAGTCATTGTTTTTCAACCAAGTAAAAAATGGGATTTAAATGTCATCAAAAAACATTTAAAATGGTGACACATTTGTGTTCAGGGTTAAAGCAAACACTGTATACATATATATATATATATATATATATATATATACATATATATATATACACACACACACACACACACACACACACACACAAATATTACCTGTGTTGTGCTTGTCAAGTTTAATGATGACATCGGTCTTTGTTGGACTCTTTCAGTTCTTCCCTTTTCACAGTATGGGTGACTGGAGCTCAGGCAGGGTCCGCCATTGTGTTTAATGTGTAAGGAGGGATACAGAGTGCTGAACAGGCAGCAGCTCACTATAAGGCCTGCAGGGGATTCTGGGTCATCAGCCGTCTTTTCCAGGCTTGCAGCCCTGAGCGCTGAGAGTTGTCTAACATGAACAGAAGCAGACAGGAAGTGCTTTCTAAAGGAGGCGATATATGTGGCTGTTGTTTTTGACAGTGGAACACGCGCACACTTCTCAACAAAGCTGTGATAAATTCAGGTTTTTTTGGTGATATTTTATAACATTTAATTTATGAAGTTTAGCTATCACTTGTCCAATGAAAACATAGTTTTTAGCAGTTGTGTTTTAGTGATCATGATGTGAACTCTCCTCATGATGCATTGATTCACTGGCCTGATTGCTGCTTCCAGTTGGACAAATAAACAATATGTGTGGATCCTCTCCTTAATCAAATTTGTAAAGTAAAAATGACTTGTTTAACATCATAACAGGGTTGTTATGTGGTTCCCTGATGACCCTATAAGTACATGGTTAGATTTGAATCTGGAGTCTGGGGATGATTAGGCATCGCTCTATGATTTGCTTCCTTGTTGCCCCACAATGTCCCGTACATGTGTATCTGTCGGATCTGCAGATAACAGTCCAGCATCAGATCAGCGTTTTCTTTTTCCCCCACTGCTGCACTTTCTGCATGCCAAGAAATTTCCCAGCATAAAATGATCCAATGCAGGGGATAAATAAGCAGCTGCTGCACTAAATACGTGTGCAAAAGAATCTAGATGTGTATGGTCACCCTTCTGTACAGTTGTAATTCCTGAGAGTATCAAGTGGCTTCATTCATCAGGCGTGTCTGTTGGATGTTGCTGATGCGTACATCCGGCTCACGCTCATGTGAGATGTGGGGCTCACATGTCACCCTTCCAGTTTCAGCAGCAGTGTTATTCAGCAGCTCTTGGATGCTTCGGCTGCTACTCGAGCTGCACGAATCGGAGGACGGCCACGTTTCAGATTCCTCATCCCGTTTCTGCCCAGCCAGGGGTCGGATTTACTCCAGATGGGAGAACTGGAGCCACGTTATCTGCAGGCAGAGACATAAAAAGACATTGAAGAGTTCGCCCCGCCTAGATTGAATTCTAATCAATATATTTTTACATTAGCAGTAGATCACAGTACTACTTGTGTGTGAAGGTTGACGGCTACAAGGGCACTCGGGAAGCGCAGATCTCCGCCAAAGCCAAATGCTCTACCTCACAATGTTCACAGATGTGAACCCGTCTTTCCCCTCAGCTCTACTGAATGTTTTGGTGTCTTTCAGCTTGTTTCGGTCTTGCAGCCTCAACATTATTGGGCTGTACCTCTGCCTCGATCGGTTAGTCTTTTTGTGTTACTGTGTGAATTTGGTGAACTAACTCGTTAAAACACCAAGGTCACACAAAAACCCAAACAAACTAACCGACGGAGGCAGCAGGAGACCAGCATCTCCCGTGTTCTGAGAGGTCAAAGTACTGTTTTTGTCAAAGAAGTCTTGTGGCTTTATAGAGAGCTTAGATAACGACTAAAGTTCCCCTTCTGAAAGGGCTGTGTGGTGGTAAAGTGGGGAAAATATTCTGAATACAGCGTACACTTAAACAGATATAGATTGTTTTTGTGTCTAAAATAGGTTTTGTTGCTGCTGCCCGTCCACAGCAGTATTACTTTGCTGTCTGTTACTCCAAGCTGAGGCTGTGCCGGCCTCCATCTACTATAAGCTATACACTGACTATGGACAAGCACCTCTGACAACTACATTTCAAAAAATCCGACCTATCCCTTTAATATTGTTTTGGGACTTTCACTCTATACTATCTGTTCAGTATCTGAACGGTAGACAAAGTGATACTTTGCAGCTAAAGTATTGATAGCGACCGAAAGAGAGCTAAAAGAAGAGTGAGCGTTGGAATTGATCTTTTCCCTTATCTATTGGAAATGTAAATAGACTACTACTAAGTTTAAACAAGTTGAACTTATCAGGTGGTAATATGTTGGTATTATGTTTACGGCCTGTTGCCGCTGCCCCCATTTGGACACACAGCATACCACTGTCAAACCGAGACTCACAGCTTGACAGAAAACTCGGTGATGGAGTACAAAGCCCCGTGATAATGAAGAGCACAGTGAATGCATCGCACCATGAAAAGAGTTTGTGTCCCTGGTGATGATTCAGCCTGTGAGGTCTGAATGTGTGGTCTGCTGGGGCCTGTGTTCCTCAGTAAAAGTCAGTGTGATCCTGTTATGAGGATCGTGACTGACAGCTCTGAGTGGCCTCCTGACTCAGCTGATGTGATTACATAATGTCATTAACCCCAGGTTTCCTGTAATTCAGAAGGGCGACGGCCTCCGTAAATTGACACATCCTCTCTGATCACCCGCTCCTTCCTCTAATCCTCCGCTCGGTGGGTCCTGATTACACTCTTTGTGCTCTGTTTTGTCAGGCAGTAGGGGAATCGGCTGTGCGATTGAAACCATGTGGCTCTTAAACCACTTGTAAGACGAGTTTTAAAACGCCGCTGCTCCTGACTTTTGAGCTCTCCCTGAAGGGGCCAGAAGGTGGCAGTGTGAGTGAAGCTACTGCAGGCCGGTACGAACTGCCAGAATTGGTGGAGGCCTTAATGAGATAGTTATTATAGATATTGGGCTTTGTTTTTCTCTTCGCTAATCCTTCCTAAATGGTCCTGTGGTCTCCACAATAAACTGCATCTTATGCCATTAAAAGCATTTTCTCCCATGGGCCTTGCGCTGCTCAGTCCATTAACAACTGCAGTAACACTACATGTCTGTGTGGCAACACTTCTGTTTTTTTTCTTTTTTTACAGGCCGTCTTTAAATTTTAAAGAGTATGTTTTTGAGATTTCACCTTGGAACAAGCTGCATTTTTTGCTAACTGCTCCGTTCTCTTGTGTTTTTCTTCTTCTTCTTCTTTTAGGTAAGTGGCTGTTCCTGCCTTTAAGACTGTTTGTGGGTTTGAGTTGTGGCTCCCTGGTAATGGAGCGGGCCAGTGGAGACTGTCCGCCGGCACAGAAAGGGTGAGCTCCTAATGCAGCGGTCCTCTCAGACAACACAAGTTTGATATAATTGGGGCTTCTGTCTCCCCTCCCCCATGTCATTGATCCAAACACATTTTCTTTTTACACAACAGCTCTGTATGTGGCATGGCCTTCAGATGAATACTGCTTTCTATTTGACGTAATAATGATCATGAGTCGGTGGCACTGATGCTTCAGGATGTTCGTCATCGTGTCAGAGAACTCTTTGATCCGATGCCAAAGTGAGTCGACTGCGTCTGATCTGCAGCTCAAGGCGTCTCTGTCCCCGTCTTCTGTATCTCTAGTGAAATCTTTAACCCCTTGGTGAGAGGATGAAGTCACATGTGGTCAGTGTTTACTGTCTGAGGGTCTTGTTTTAGCGTGATATATGGGGTTAAAGCTTACTATTATTTTCATTTTATTTATTTAAGAGTGGTGACAAGTGATCATCACAACTTCTCAGAGCCCAAGTCTTCAGATCTGTTGTTTTGTCTGATCAACACTCCAAAACCTAAAGATATTCAATTAACAATGATAGAAGAATCAGCTGTTGGTATTAATAACTTGTCAGTTGACTCATTGATCAGTTGGCAGTCGTTTCAGCATTAATTGACAGTTCTCGACTTGTTGATAGACTCTGATACTCCGTAGACGTTATGAGAAATGTTTGTGTTCCAAAGCCTGAAGCTCAGAGTCGCCCAAGTTTCCAATTCCTACACATCATATATAGATATATACATGTGTGTATGTGCTATATTTAGTTTGAAGAGTGGGTTCTATTCAAGCATCCCTCCTACTGACATTTAAGTCAGTAATTGTAAGTTCTAAAGCCATTTCCAGAACTTGCCTGGCACAAAACAACCCTCTAAAAGCTGCAGGAGCTGATTGTTGGCCAACCCTCACCGCAGGCATAACGGCCGAACAACAGCCAGCAAGACGCCCCTTCTCATGAAAAAAAATAAAAATCTGCTCTCTCCTCAAAAGACCTCTTCTTTGCCACTCTCCTCCAGGCAAAATCTTGCTCTCCATGCATTTTTCCTCACGGTGGTGCAAAGTCCCGGAGTGATGTGGAGAAGGACGGAGAAGAGGGGGAATGTAGCAGGACAGTGACTCAGTGAAAGGGTTCATTTTGAAGTGGCCCCTTTCACGCTGTCACCGTTGGGTTTATGAGGAGGGCAGAGCTGATCTATAGGACTCCACTAAAGGCACCCATCACATATCATGTTGACAGTGGCCTCGGAGTCTTTCCCAGGCCAAAGAGGATTGTATCTACAGGGACTGTCATCCGGGGCTTTGCCACGGTGCCTTTCACTTTTGTTCTTGCTCATCTGGCGGTGAACAACACAGTGGATATATTACCCGTTACCTCACATCCCCTTCGGTTGATATCCTCACAGTGACTGCAGTTGTAGACTGTTTCTTCTTCATCTGGTCGTTAGTTAGCGTCTTAAGTAGACAGTGTTCAGAGTCTGAGGGTTAGAGTGTTTTAATGAGCCCTGGAGCCGGATGATTGAGGCCTTGAAGCCTCCATGGAGAAAAGTGGCTGAAGTGTAACTTTTTAACTAAACGTAGTACACCGTGTTTTTTCTCCCTGTTCTTAAATACATTTTTGGTTTCGGAGTGAACAGCTCCCATCTCCATGAGCATCTCTATGTTAGATGAACAAACCAACATACATACTCTCTCTTTTCAAGCTAAGCTCCTTCAGCAACTTGCTTGATATGTTTGTGAAATTCAAGCTTTCACTACATATCGGTTTGGTTTTAAATCTGAAAGCTAAGAGAAGGAAACTTAAAAGAATGACTCCTATAATTCTAGTTACAGAGTAAGAATACAATCTGACTGAAGTTACAATAGATCCCAATGTGACCCAGAGTCACAGTGAGAAAGCACGTCAAAGAGTCATACATGTGAAGAGTCTGTTGATCGGTACGTTCAGAATGTTGTAAACATTCCTCACTTTGCCAGTAAATACCTCAAAATGCTTGTGATAGCATGATGTGGTGTAAACAGCTACAGGAGAAGCTATGAACCTTTGGAACATACAAAACAGCTGATATTTCAGGTTTAGGTTTTATAGAAAGTGTGTGTGTGTGTGTGTGTGTGTGTGTGTGTGTGTGTGTGTGTGTGTGTGTGTGTGTGTGTGTGTGTGCATGGTAACATGAAAAGGCCTCTCCAAAACAGTGTCCAAACCGGTCTACACTCAGCTCATCCGCTCCCCACACTGACAGTTTGCCCTTTTTTAAAACATTTTTCTACATCTGGATCTTTTGGGATGGTCGGTTGTGGTTGGTTGTGGTTGCGTGGTGCTGAGCCGCGGAGCGACTCTCACTGTTTGTGTGTGTTGTCAGTAGCGATGCTATCGCCCTGACCACCACCGGTCTGGCCGTGTGTGTATTTGCTCATATTTCTGCGGTGCGTCACGTTTCCATGGTTACAGGCATTCCTGGTCGACCACGCCCTGCCATGGGTTATTTGATGACTCACTGCAGTGGCCAGTCACACACACACACACACACACACACACACAGGAACTCTCATATTTCCTCCTCTGTGGAGTATTTCCTCTTGATCACACAGTGCTCTTATGATCTGATTTGGCAAAACCGGCAACTGCGGCAAAGCGCAGTCATCCATTAGCCGTTTTCCAAGTCGGCCATTTTAGCTCTGTGATCTTTCAGACGGACTAAGTCGTGTCACCGTTGCACTGATCAGCGTTTCCTCTTTGGATGCTTCGTACGGTTCTGTCCACAGCAGCAGCTGCTTCGTGCCCCCCTGAGGTTTTCTCCTGAAGTCTCTGTGGTTCAGCGCTGTGAGCGTCCATTAGCTGCTAACACTCGCACACCATTTTACCCCGACTGCCCTCGAGACCGCTCATGTTGCAATGCTTCTATACTGAACAATTACAGCCTGAGTGGTTTTTGTAATATCGGCTGAAACTTTCCCCCCAACTTCCCCGTTACTTTGGCTCATGGGCACTGCCGAGGTGCTTGAGCAAGGCACCGAACCCCAACTTCCCCAATGTTCTTCTTATTCCCCTATTGTTATTATTATAATAATAATAATTATTTTGTCTTCTTCTTCAATCACATGTGAGCAGGCTTTGGTTGCATGCAGGTAATCAGTCCGTATGCTGATCAAAGCATTGGCTGAAATATAATATCGGAACCCGTCGGCTATCGTATTCATTTATTTGCATTCATAAGTAGATATCTGTTTTTGAGATTATCTGAAAAGCGTCGTCTCTCAACTTTATTCATGTGTCTAAAGTTGCTAATCGGCTGTAAAAATTTGACCAGCACTCGGAAGAGGAAGAATTGGCCCGGATACCCGTTCTCCGGATATTCGCAAGCTACACCTGAACCCCCGAAAAATGAGCCATTAACCCCAGAGGCTAAACCATCGTCAGGCCGATGTCGGATGGGTTTGAAGATTGCTGAACGCCTGAACAGAGGCCTGAATAATAATGGTTTCCTTGTTTATGCTTTTCAACCAGTCTTTAATTAGTCGTCAGCTCTTTCTGCTCAAAGTTGTTTTTGAGTATTTAAACCGTAGGATGATGTTTTGTAAGACACATCAGAGGATAATCAGTCTGCCATGGGTAAAGTATGTATTTCATACCAGTAAAAGATTTCTGAAATTCAGTGAACACGAGGCGGACAGATGTCAGATCCAACTCCAGAACAGAGAAAACAGATGGAACATAGAAGAAGACGGCTGGAGAGACACCCTTTGATTCTGAGAAATGCAGAGGAATCTGCTTTTAGTTCACTGCAGACCTTATAGGTGTTTATTAATCTGCATGCTTGATTGTTATCATTGCAGACTAGTCACAGAGTTTATCAATAGATGTGTGTGTGTGTGTGTGTGTGTGTGTGTGTGTGTGTGTACATTGTTCAAGCAATACTCCCCCCAGCACTTTTCCCACCGCTCCGTTTTCCAAATGTCAAAATGCATGGTTGCGTTTAACGACTTGGAAGACAACCATATAGCTTAAATTACTCGCTGTAAAGTCTGTACTGGAATGCAGAAAGCACACAATCTGCCAGAGGAGTTGAATGGGTTTGTTTTTAAAGCGACCACCCCGAGGTGTCTCCATTCTCTAGTCGTCTACTACTTCCTCCATGGCAATGGGCTTCCATCGCGGCTCAAAGCGACTACGACTTTATTTATATCCAGGCAAAGGTTAATAAGCATGCTGGGCTTATTCATGGCTACACTTATTCACGTGGGGTAGGTGCTCAGAATTGTGATGATTTTTTTTCCCCCATCCAGTCTTCATTTTGAGAAGTTCCCACCTAATAAATCAATTTCTATTTGGTAGATAATGAAGGAGTAGTGTTTATTTATAGCCAGTACTTTGTGTGCTGTGTGATGAAAGAAAGGCTTTAGTTAGGAGCTGAAGCTGGAAGAGGTTTGACGCAGGTACATATTTGGTGATTGGTTACCAAACAAAAGTCTGTTGTTGCCGCGGTTTTGTTTGATTCAGAGCCAAAGGACAGGTAATTCAGAGCACATGAAGATAAGAGTCTCTCCATCCAATAAACTGACACAACCCAGGCCTCAAGTTTTTAAGATGGATCAGAAATACCACGGAATGTTTGCACCGTGAGAGAGATCTGTTTACTTCGACCGAGCGGGATTTTATCCGCCACGCCGTATATCAAGACTTTACCCAAGCTAGCAAAGCAGCAGTTCAGCCGCGTCTATGATTTGTGATTCGCTCTCCTAGATATCTTCACTTGAACGCTTCAGTATATCATCTTTGACGAGCAAAATACCAGCGAACTGGCAGCACATCATTTGGTATGATCAGCAGTGGAGCTTCGACTGGCGCGAAATAATTATTTTCAGCGATCGTTTTACCGTTGCCATGTCCCAGAAGGGTGGGGTTATCTCCATCCACAGAGTTCAGTGTGACTAAAAACACTTTGAAATACATGCTATTGTATATGTACAAAGTTTATATGGCCTACGCACAAAGCCCCTATTAAATGAATGACTAATACGGTTTAACCCAGACCTGCTGGAGTCCTCACTAAGCTTATCGCCTCTTCTGCTGTTACTCCAGAGACTTGTTAAGAAACCCTGCTCCCAGTAGAGAGGAGGGAATCTCTTTCACATTCCTTTTGGGTGACAAACAAGCAGACCAAAGGTGATTTTCATTAAGAAGATTACAAAATGGTTGAATATTTAAATCGCAGATTCCTCGAAGCTAAACGGTGCTAACTGATGTTTGGTTCTCCGTTATCTCACCACTCTACCTGTACTCGGTGCCGTGCACCGTCTGGGGGACTCCCAATGCGTACTGCAGAGGGCGCTGTAGCATGTGCTTTATTCTGATAATCATTTCAGGATGGCATTGAAGACGTGCAGCTGTCAGAGGAGGGCACAGTTCTACCACCTTATTTAAAGGCTGCCGGCGTTTTTCCAAGCCTCCTCTTTGTATTTTTAGCCCCACTGCCAACCGGGGTTATCCTGGTCTCCACGGTCCTTTCTATTGTCAGTCACTCTGAAGAGGCCGAGCAACAGAGAATCAAACAGGCACAGTTGTCTTCTCTTAAGGGAACGAAATGACTTGATGGCTTTTCCATTTAGGTTTGCAGAGTTGGCTGGTTGTGGGCTGTGACTGCTGAGGGAAAAGTAGAGAGACTAGAGATCATGGACAACCTTTGGAAAGGAATGGATGCTTTGACAGTGTAATATATTGGACGCCTTCAGCAGTTTAACACACAAAGAGTGCTGTTCATTTTGTACCCTTGCTTAAGTGACATGTTAATATCATCAATCTCTTGCTTTTAAAAGCTGTAGCCGGCTACAGCTGTGTGCTGTGCTTTGTGTGGATGGTGTTTTCCCCTCAGCCCTGTTGATAGCGGGTTGTGTGTGTCAACTCTGCCGCCTATCAGATGTATCTTAATCTTTCTCCTCTGGATACACTCAACCTGGTATTTCAAACAAAGCATCAGTTGTACACCAGCTTTCTCAGTACGCACTGTGACTCGATCTATTACACATCTTTACACCAGACAAAGGATGTAATGTTGCTGAGTGCTCTCTAACATGACGAAATGAAAAGACAGCAATCAAGAGAGGAGCAAAGCCTTCAGATTACATATTTATGATAACAATAAATAGGATAAAATAATGTTTCTGACTTATTTAAGGCCTGAAACACAGAATTTATTTCTTAGTGTTTTACATTATCTAGAAAAAAATATTGTTCAGTCGACAAAAACTATTCATCTCACAAAGTAATACACATTGTTAAACCCATTAAAAAAATGTAAAACTTGCAAAAGTCTGCCATTAGAGAAATCTTTTTTTTTTCTCTTAATACAAAATACATTAGATACTTATGGCATTTATATTTCTAAAATATATTGAGCTTGTTGATTTGTATAAGAAATGGGGATATATGGGAATACCTTTTTCTGTATTTTTTAATTGTTTATATATTTATTTATTTTTCAGTGTCTTCCAGAATATTTTAGTGTGAGAACTAAAACTACATTATTTATTTTCCTTAATCCTTACCCATTACATTTAAATTAATATTTGGAAAAGTGCGACCTAGGCTTTTTACAATGTGAGACAGTCTTAGCTGAGGATTGGTTTATTTGTTCTTATGTTAGATTGGCTAATAAGACGGTGGTGGGTTTGTAGCAGTAACGTCCATCAGACACACAGGACACCAACCTTCTCTACGCAGCTCCGACTGATCCTTTTGGTTCCTGTTTCCATCCTGTGTGCACACACCCCCTTGAATTCTCCTCCTTTCTTCCCTCCTGACTCTCCTCTACACAGTTTCTCTTTCGACTGGGACTGAGAAAGGTAGGAAGGGTTGTGAGCATCGCTGTCTCCGTGCTGACTCACGATGCCAATTTGGTAGATAGGTCTTTTATCACAGTGAGGCAAAACCGATGCAAAAGGAATATTGAAGAAGTATATAGAAATATTTTGAGAAGATATTCCTCAAAGAGCTAAAAGAAAAAGTCAAAATGGTGGCTGGAATGGTAATGCCTTTAGCCGACCTGAGGGCAATCTATGAGCTTCTTTTTCGGGATGGTGTCATTGTGGCCAAGAAGGACAAGCGTCCACAGTCCATGCACCCTGAAGTCACAGGGGTTACCAACCTAAAGGTGATCCGCGCCATGGGCTCCCTCAAATCCAAGGGCTGTGTCAGGGAGACTTTCACTTGGAAACATGCCTATTACTATCTTACCAACGAAGGAATTGCATACCTGCGAGATTACCTGCACCTGCCAACAGAGATCATGCCTGCACCCCTTCAACGCCTTCGTCACCCTGAGTCCTCCGCTCGAGTCCATACCGTGAAAGGCCCCACATCGTACATCCCAAAACCCAAGCCTGGAAGAGAAATCCAAGAGGACAGGCACATTTACCGCTACAAGAGAGTAGGAGACGAGACAGAGCAATCAGAGAGGCCTCCAAAAAACTTCAGAGGCTCCTACCACTGTGATGCATCTGTCGGCCGGCTCGGTGCTCAGACCAAGAAAGGTTTCTGCAGAGAGGAACCTTTGGCCAATGAGAGTAACTGGAAAAGCTTTGGAGCTTCCTATCTCCCCACTGAGGACAGAGTCACCATATGTCCTGAAACGGCCAAGGAGGACAAGCTAACTGTTTCTTTTGTCCCCTCGTCTTCAACTGTACCAAAGTTCTCCAAAGAGATACCAACCGTTCACATGACTCCTTGTGCCCCAGTCAAGGAAGTCCTGCAGAAGTTTGATAAAATGACTGCTGCTCACCCATCTGCAGCTTTTGAAGAGTCTGAGTGTGTGAAGATGCAGGAGGATAAGATTAAGGGGACCCCAGAGGAATGGATCCCAGATCCCAGAGAATCCCCGAACCCAGCCTCGGAGGTACCTGGAGAGTACCTGGACAGGCCCACAATCCCTTTGTTGACAGAGTTTACTGAAAAGGAAGAACGACAGGACGTAAATGATCAAGGTGAGGAAGCTGATGTGGCGACTGAAGAAATGGTTGAGAAGTATGATGTTGAGTTGATGAAGCGGTTGAATGTTGAGCTCTTTGTCCCTGTGACCAAAGCTAAGACCTTTAACTCTGATCCCGACCTTAAATCAGCAACACTTACATCAACAGCCACAGAAAAAGTGGTGGATTATGACATTGCTCATATTACCCAGAAAGCCATGGAGAAGAGCATTGCTATGACAGCCATGTCTGAGTCTCATATTGCCTCAGAGACCTCCACCAGTCCAGCCTTTGAGGCAGGCCGTCCCGGCCCTGTTGTCCCCTCAGAGTGTCCAGTTGTTGCCCTGAAGACCACTCTGCTTCAGGGAGACCAGGGCTTCCTCACAGAGGACCCTGAGAATGAGCAGCATGTTCAGAGGGTTTCCACCTCGTTCCTCTTGTCTGCAGTAGAGGCTACCTTGGCGTTGCTATGGGCACTGCTTGTGTTTGGGAGGTTGAGAGAGGGATAATTTGATCTTCTGGCAATACAAGTAATGGCCTTGTCATTTTCCATACAGCTAAATAACAACCAGACGGCCAATTAGATGTCTTTTTGCCGGATGCATGAAGTATTGGACCAACCTGTGGTTTGTTTGCATGACCGCTGATGAAGTGTTGTGTAGATATTTGCACAATTGTTAGTTCATTTTCTGTTAAGAGGGGGCATCTGTGCAGGCAAGAGTTTTCAAGTTCAAACAGAAAGCTGTGACTTGCATGTTAGGCAGAGGTAGCAGATCATCAGTTTAGTAATGCTGATCAGTGTTGCTCAAATATTGTTCCCCAGTGACGAGTAGTGTAAGGGATTACATTTTCCATCACAGTAGTTACATTACAGTTATTAATCCAGAATGCGTTTAGTTTTTTGTGTCAGGTTAACTTGTGGTTCGATGGTGTGAACGCGCGGCAGGTCAGAAGGCATCTTCGTATTATGTGAAGAAGGTCTTTGGTGGACTACCAGGTGATTATAGCCTTGAGCACACATGTGACCGTACTGTAGTCGAGGAAGAGACGGGTCCGGTTCTACGAGGGTCCAAACGCATGGATTCCACCCTCAGTTTAACATTTAGCAACCTCAGTTGAAATTTGAATAATACATGTGATACATGGTCCATGTGCACCTTATTACACTTTGGATACCAAAAAATAATTTGTATTTTTTTAAAGGAGTAAATAGTCACTTATTACACTTCCTGATTAACTTGCCCAACATGTTACTCAGGTGATGCTGTTATATGTTAGTTCTATACAAGAACAGACATACAGTCACCCTCTTTATTAATAGTCTATCCTGACACATGAATTCACACAGCCAGTGTATCCTCATAGAGATTTGTTTAGTACATCCTTTAACAAATTACAATCAATTTGAACCTATTAAAGTGTTGATGTTTCACTTTCCATATAATATCCATACATGTAGATATTGTTGATATTGAGTCGTATTTGCACACTAAGGACTGATGTTGTTCCTTCTGCCATCTGCTGGGGACAAAGTGAGCTGCTTTAAATGCTGCCCTGCTACTGCACTGTGCATTGTTTCCATGCTCAGATCGTCCAGTCATTCTCTCGTCATCAACAAGCAGCATTTTCCAGAGCTCCCAAAACGTGAACACTCACACAAGATGTCAGCCTGATGATGATCAGAGCTTCTGCACAAGCCACACATGGAAGCTCCGTGCTGTACCTTATGCCTGTGAACTTTCCGTCGTCGGGGCCCGGTGCGTATGACTAAGCAGAGCGACCGGGAAATGTGAGCCCATTTAAGCCACACTCAGCTTTTTCCTGCCCGTGCCTCTGCAAGAAGGGGCGAAGCAGTCCAGATGAGAACATGTGGCAGTTGCCACCTTTCATCTGCCCTTCAGTGTGTTAGCCCAGCCTGCAATGAACGTAAACTCCCAAAATTTACACAGACTGCACTGTGCTTGAATGGACCAGCAACGGCAGCACACACGCTGAGCGTCACCAGTCTGCTGTCTCATAGTGCCGAGTGTTGCATTTATTACGTGATAGAAGGAAATCAAACGAGACGCCACTCGAGCTGCGATGGACATGAATCACACAAGAGACTTCATGGAGGCTTTGATTCAACACGGCCAAGGTAGGAAGCCTCCGCTGCTGGAACAGTTCTGTCTTCTTACCAAAAGGTGTCAGCACAGAAGTGCTTTATGGTGAAGCTCGGCTGGTGTAGGGGACCAAAGAGGAGGCAGCAGGTCTGGGTGTGTCTCTCGCTGCCAGTGTAGCAGATAACAGTCCAGGACAGGGCTTTGTGCTCGTCATCAAGGGACAAGACGCATTCTAAAAGTATTTTGTGTCTGGTTTTCTGATCCCAGATGTGTTTATTTAGAGAATAACAGTGAAGGAGATTAGAGTTCATGCTGTGACTTCACCCTGAAGAACACACCACCCACGCTGCTCGCCAGTGTCTGGGATCATGTTCCCTGGTGTTAAATCCCAGCGGGCGTGGGCGGCAGCAGGGCCCCTGACTGGCTGCTCCACACCTCCCTCTTTTGCATAAGATCGTGCGGTCAAGCCGTCCCAGTGAAAAACCAGGCCTGGGTGGGCTCAGAAATAATGCACAGCTGCATAGATAACGTGCCTTGAAGATACACAGACTGCACAGTGTGTTGCCTTGAACAGGCGCAGCGTTTTAGTTTTGCTTGTTATTTTCATTTATCTGCAGGGCTGCAACTAATGATTTATTTCTTTATTTGTTTGATGAATCCTTTAGTTGATAAAATGTGAATGGTGAGAGCTTTAGATGGAATGTTCATTTCATTTGTGTCAATTAACTGCAATCATATAAAACATAGTTCTCATATTTGAGAAACCGGAATGTTTGTCATTTTTGTGGAATGATTCCAAAAGGTCATCAATCCAAATGTTGTCAAAACAAATCGTTTTTTCAGCACCGCTTATCATAAAAGTTACTGCAACTGCGTAGTACAAGGAATAGTACTCAGTTAATGTTCTTAAATCAAAGTTCAACACAATATGAGAACCAAATGAAGCATTACATTAATACACAGATGCTCCTGTGTGTGTGCTAATGCAGCCAATATGTTTAGATAACAGCATCCTCCTTTTCTAATTATACTTATTTAATATCAGTAAACTCTCCCAGCTCCCATTGTCTTAGCTTTGAGTCCGTTGCTTTTGTTCAGCATGATGCATATCCTGTGGATGTGGGTGCATATTTTAACTGTCCTCAACTCTTTTATGGCTTTCACAGAGAAGCCTTTGTTATAATAGCTGGCTGGCAAAAAAAAATCTCATTTTCCGCTCTTTGTCTAAATGCTGTAAGAAAATGTGTCCCTGGGAGTTTCTGCAGCGCTGCGCATGGATTTCATCCAGAGGCGCTCGTCAGAAACCACCACGCATGAGACGCTGTTTCCACTGAGGAAGCCTCTCGAATTAAGTCAAAACCGGCAGCGCTGTCTAGTTCTCACTTCCCAGCCGAGCCTCCGCTTCTCTGTTCTTTCTTTTTTTCCTTTTTTTTTTTTTTCCTCTTGCTTGCTTTTTCAGCACGCCCCCCTGGTTTTTATCAGAACACAATGTCGGGAGGTCAGATTTGACTCCTTGGCAGTTCAGTGTTTCCTCTAAAAGTTGCGGAGACGGCGAGCAAAGATGGACTTATGCTGCTGTCTGTGTCCTGCACCTCCGAACGGTAGGTTTGCCTTTTCATTTGAAACTCTGTATCGGTGCATTTAGGGATGCTGCAATGGCAACAAACTGAGTAGAGTTGAATTCCTTGCATTTATGTATGCCATCTGAGGACAGGGCCACTCCCAGCATCAGCGTCTCTGCAGAGGATTTCAGATTAACAACATTCCTGTCATTGCTCACCTACCTGGGATATCTCTGTCATTAGTGATTAGAGGCATTTTGACTGAAATCAAGAACTTTTTAGTTAACAGACTGATGTGAAGTTAGGCTTTACTGCCTTCGTGTGGGTATGCAGGGCATGTGTCACAATATGGGAATCATTGAGCAAACGCATACCATGTGAGGGGCGTGGGAGGGGGCCGACTCCTCCCATGAAGGAGCGGTGCCTTGAATTTAGTCCAGACATCTGTACGGCTCCCTCGCTTTTTACTCCCTTTGCCCAGTCTTCACTGTGACTAATGAGCTGCCGGTTTCTGAGGCTCTGGGGATTAAGTGGACATTTTGAAAACGGGGATCATACGAGGTCTCTCGTCAGAAGAAATCACTCCGTTACAATCACTCCGTCCTCTTTGTTCAGAGCGTACATTACGCTTCTGTTCCCAAACGCTCTTTTGAGGCAACTTTAAATTTACTCATTCAGTTTTGTCAAAAAGTACCCATGTTTTCTTTCATTTTTTTTATTAAAAAAAGAATGACTATGCTGAATTCTCCTCTGTACATGAAGTCACGCTGTGCTCAGACCAAAGGCGGCTGGAGGTCGAGGCCCCGCCGTCTATTTCTGCTTGTTTTATGGACCGCTGCTAGCGTGTGGCATTGAATTGCCGCCACTGTGGGATCGTGACACCGGTCTTGGTGTCGGGTTTCTGCGTGACACTGTTTGGAGTGCGCACCGATAGAGTAATGTTCCCTGCATGATGTTCTGGCAGAGATGCAGTTTTTGCCCGCGGCAAGAAGATTTTGATGTCTGCGCAGTGATGCAAGCAGGTGTTGCGCGCGTGTGTATTTTTGCAGTTAACATGAGTCTTATCAGAGGCCATTCATCAAATGTCAAGGGCTTACAGCCCATGCAGCGCTACACGCTGAGGTAGCACCTTGAATATGAAAGGTGTGTTGCTGAGAACCAGGTGGAAAGCTCAGAGAGGGCTTTACTGCTGATCAGAGTTATTTATAGCTGGACAACAGGTTTGAAAATGTCTAAGGTGACGTCATCAGAGGGGGCTCAGTCTGGGTTAAGCAGACGTTTTCCTTTGAGGCTCTTCAGTGTTCAAATAACAGGACCTGTCCCGAGGGGAAAATGAAAAGCCGTGTCTTGTCTGATTGTAAGGGTTCAATTCAAGAGAGATTTTGAAACGGTTGGTGGGAAAGCAGAATGCTGTTAAATAGGTTTCTGGGAAGCTTAGAGACAGCGGCTGTGCTGCTCAAACATACGGAAGCAATTACAGTAACATCTAGGGAGAAGTAGTGAAGTTGCATAACGAGAATGAATTGATAGGGAGTGGGTTATTATGTGAGGGGGAAAAAAATAGCGTAGCTTCAGTATAAACATTTGGCAGGAGGAGTGGGGGGGTGGTTTGGCCCGACATGATCTGTGAGTCGTAAACCGCGATGGAAAATAACTGAAGGGGCTTCAGTGGGTAGAAGAAAATCCTATGGAGTGAGTTTGGAAACTTTGACACAGTCTCAAGGTGGATCTCACTCGTTCTCTTATCAAGGCTGAGTGAATGTGTGTGTGTGTGTGTGTGTGTGTGTGTGTGTGTGTGTGTGTGTGTGTGTGTGTGTGTGTGTGTGTGTGTGTCCCACAAAACAGCCTCATGTATTATTAACTCCTGCAGATAGGCTGCAGAGAGCGAGGAGAGCAGTGAGTCAGTCCCTTCAGGGCAAAACCAGCACAGTCACTTGAGCCGCAGAGGACAAAACTTCTTCAAACTACTTTCAAGCTGCGAAGTTCCTTGTGCCGTCAGAATTAGAGCAGATTTTGAAATAAGTACAATTTAGAATAGAAGAAGAGAGAGAGAGGAACTGTTAGAGTAAAGTACAGGGGAAAAAGGGGGAGGGAGGGAGTTCGGCCACTTGTGCCAGCGGACTGAGTCACAGGGAAGAGAGGAGGGAGGGGGGGGGTGCTCTTTCGTTTGTCTCTCTCTCTCTCTCTCTCCTGTGAAAGTCACGGACAACTTGGCTGCGCCGCTTGTTTTTAAAGTCCGGGATGGCACCACACCCCTAGGCGCGCACACACCTCTCCACTCCCCCTTCACCTTTCACCCCCCCTCCCCTCCCCACGCTCCCCACGCTCCCGTCCGTCTGTCTTCAGAGCCCGGGACTCTCCACTTTACACCAGGCCCGATGCCGGCAAGCCCCCCTGGAGGTGTGTTCCCGGCCCTGGTGGTCGTGAGCCACATTGTTACCTTAATCTTGGCCTGGCAGTGGAGAGTACGGAAGAAGCAAGGTAAGAGAAGCCGGGGAGGCTGTCTTTACTTCAGGGGAGGTGGCGGTGCTATGAGGCGAGCGTACGTGGAAGGTTTTCTGTTCAAAATAGTTTCTCGCCGGCTGTTCTCGTCCGTCGTCTCTGCTCTCTCCTGTTCTGTGTGTTTTCATGGCGCACACTCCTTCTCTCTCTTCCTCTCTCTCTCTCTCTCTCTCTCTCTCTCTCTCTCTCTCTCTATCTCTCTCTCTGTGTCCCCCCCCTTTCTCCCCCTCTCACCCTCTGGGTTTCCTGTGGAATGGAGATGTTGCTGTTAACCCTGTAAATGCTGGTCAGAATGTGATGGCTTCGGAGCTGGAGCATTCTGTCAGAGCTTTGGTCTGGGCTTTTTCCTTGCCTAGTGTCCTTTTTTTAACTTCTTAGTTCTGTAGAGATGTGGCTCGAGTTGTGTGGCTTCCTTAATGTGACTCAACGTGAGTTTGAGCCTTTGACTAGACTTCTTATCTTTGTGGTTACTCCTTCATAGGTAAGAAACCGGTTCTGCCAGTTTCTTGTTGGAATGCTTCAAGTGTAATAAGTTCAGAATATCCTCTTCACATGTGCTGTCAGAAGAAGAACAATGACTCTCTATTAGACTCACTGAATAGCCTGAAGGTTACCTGCAGCCACCTGTGGCTTTTAATGTCACCAGACACACCTCACGCAGGCTTTTTGCCTTTTGGCTGTTGACACAGCTCGACACAATGGCGGCAGTCAAACACACCCCTGCAGGGGACACGCCCTGAGGCGAAGGATGTCTGACTGACAGTCTGCAGGTGTTCATAAAGGGCAAATGTTTTTCCCCACCTCTGAAAGTATTGTGAGAAACCAGTTTGGCAAACAGGACCTTTGAAAAACAATTCAGCACACTCACTTTGGACAATGAAGCAGCCTAAAACGCTACAGTAGCCCCAAGTCACGTCTAAACTGCTCCACCTGCACTTGAAAGCAGCTATAAACTGTTACTTACAGGATGCTCACCGCCCTGAAATTGTCGGTTTGTTTTTGCAAAACTGAAGCCAGGCAGTGTACTTTCTCCTTATCACTCCCAGGGGTCGAGGTCGGACAATAAACAACACAATCCTTTTAAAAAAGTAAGTCGAGGAGGACTAGATAAGAGCAGTTTTTCACAACAGTGACTTGCCTGTGTTTGTAGTGAGTACGCAGTGACAAGTCATCAGAAAGAGAAAACGTACTCCTCAAAGGATAAAAAGACCGTAAAATCGCTTAATATGCAAATCATAGAACCAACGCGAAATGCGAAAGTGACCTTCCTCTCATCTGTGCAGTGAGTGTATACATTCTGTAAACTGTGCACTGCTCAAGTACAAAGGTTGCTCGCGAAGAGCAGTTTGACTGGTAAATCGCGGGCAAACATTGCATTGCAAAAGCGGGCCTTGTGCTATCTCTACCTTCTGTCAATATCCAGCCCATTTTCATATGAAGAGATCTGCTGTCAGCTGCCGCAGTGCAGACAACAAGTCTGCTCCCTGTGCATCAGCAACGCTCGTGTTCCCTCTTCCCAGCACTTTAATGATGTATTTTGATCAGAGGAGGGAAGTGGCTCGATCGATGTCTGGCCGCCTGATTTGTTCCGAGCCTGTAATGTGACAAATGTCTGCAGCATTCACACGCAGGATGTGAGGACACGGCTGGGTGTCAGTCTGGACTGTAGTGTGCCGGAGCCACAAGGTGCCTTTGACACAGGGGGGGAATGGTGGAAGTAGGTAAAAGGGATTTCCCCCAGAGGCAGGGTTTAAAAAAAGCTCACAGAGTGCCACACATGGCGGCCGGCTAATGGTAGTAAACTCGACACTGGGGTTGGTGGACTGTGTGTCCTGGATACGGTCATAACAAACTGGAGGAGGAGGAGGAGGAGGAGGAGGAGGTCTGTGGTTCTCCTTCACGTGGCCTCACGCTGATCCTCGGGACCTTTTGTAGAAGAGTCTGAGCTCTCTGTTAGATAATTAAGGGTGATAAACCATTATGAGATCTGCGAGGGAGCTTCAGTTGATCTTGACCTCCTCTTCAACACTCTGCAATGGCGTCTCTTCTTGTTAAGCTCAACTTCAAACTTGAGATTTCTGTTAACGATTTAGTGCGAGGCTCTCAAAAGATTAGAAAGCTCCGTTTCGCTTCACAACACTAAATGCGTCTAATCCATTTGGGAAGCCACACCCAAAGTCTGCACCAGTGTCCACGGAGGAGCCTCTAGACTGCCGGCGTCTGCTGAACCACACGCCACACACAGAAGGATCGGGCTTTTTGGCCGGTGGTGTGGAGCCGTGACTCACTTCCCCTCTCGCCTTTCACTGCCACAGTAATAACAGACTGGAGGAGGGAGGATAGCCCACTCTGCTCTCACTGGAAAGTGGAAAAAAAATGACTGAAGGACACCAAGCGTTGACAACGATGCACGCCCACCGTGTCCCCACACGGCCTTCACAATACAACAGCCAAAGCAACATGAAACACATTAGTGGTAACCCTCGGTAGTAGTCGGGACACAGTACACCGTGTGCTGGTGTCGTCTGAACACATGCATCCTCCATCAGTCCAACTTTTTATTATCTTAAAGATTAAAGACACATTTATTTGGATAAATTGCTTTAATGCAATTATTTCATTCATTTTAGGTCTGTTTCGTAAACGCAGGCTGTGGATCACAACCGCTGTGTTGTGATCCAGAGGATGAAACGGACCCATGTAGGGTTTTAGTTGTCCTTCCTGCTTTGAATATCGCTGTCAGAGATAAAAAACCTGTTTTAAAAACAAACTGTAAACATCCTCAAAGAATGTAAAAGGACATTAAATCTAATGAAATTTGTTGATTCCCTGCTTCCAAACTTTACAATATTTTATGCAAACAAAAAGGCGAATAATCAAACAGTGGATGCATGTAAAATCGTGTGTGCGCTTTATTATTCGTGCTTTTGTAACCAACGAAGAAACGTACCGACGACTGTCCCTTTAAGTTGAAGTGAAGTTGTTGAACGAGCTCTATTGGCTGCTGTATTATTGTATGGTTTAAATTACAGTCCAGATAGTAGAGGTGAAGTGGATCTACTGTACTGTCATGGCGGTTTGGACGCTGCCTTAACTTGAACATAAGCCAACATAATGAGCTTGTGAATGTGAAGTATTTCTTAGTGTTTGCAAGGAAAGAGTAGAGAAAACAAGACTCCTATGGTGGAGTTATTCCTGATCAACAGCTGCTGTGCATGTGCGGGAAGGAAGGAGGGGAGGGGAGGGGGGGGAAGTAAGTGATAATTTATTAACCAGCAGTCAACGTTAAACCTGCACTCTGCCCTTTGTTGTTACCAGCCAGTGAGACAATAGATGGGAGCGTCTCTATCTAAAGTGTCCTGCACAAGTTATTCTAGCGGCTTCTCATTTCGGGGTCTGTGTGGTTGTGTAATGTGGGGAGAGGCGCAGACATCACGCGCGCTAAAATAAGGACAGCGTGATAGTCAGCAGCAGTAAATACAACACTAGTTTATTTCGGGGGACGTTCCTCTCAGACGCGCTTCAACTTTTAGCGCGCTATAACGCACGAAGGCGGCAACAGAGGAGGATGGAGCGCTCCGGTTCATCTCGCTAAACAGAACAAAAGTGGGCCGGGCTTGTGACAAACTGTCTGCAATCTGACACTGTGTGTGTGTGTGTTTTTTTTCTCCTCCATGTGGCTCGGATAGAGAGAAGTTTTTGAGGGCTGGTACCACTCACGAGAAACACACGAATCAGTGGGGGCGCGTTTTATTCCGGGAAAGTCCAGCGCGCCGTTTGTTTTTACGCGCGGCCCAAACACACACACACACACACACACACACACACACACACACACACACCAGGATGGCCGAGGTGGAGGATACGTTGCGCCACGCAATGATCTATCGACGAACGAATTACATCCACGAGATGAGCTGCGGAGAAGTGGGCTCTCATCTGTACAGTCGGATGTGCTGCGCAGGTAGGTCTGGCCGGCCGCCGCCTCCGTCGCTCAGCGCCTGTAATAAGAGGATGATCGGGTTGGGAGGGGCATTGGGGGGGGGGGGGGGGGGGGGGGCCTCGAGGGTCACAGAAGTGGGCGTCTCTGAGCAAAGCTTTGTGTTTTTTTTTATTTTACTTTTTATTATTTATTGTTTCATTAACTTTGATTCCACTTGTATAGAAGTCGACACAACAATAACTTTGTATATGAGCGCTATCAGTGATGACAGTATCCCACATAGCAGATACTGTAACATAGAGCTGAAACGACTTATCGTTTAGTTGATTAAAAAAAAGAAAATATTTTGATAATCCAACATTTAAAAAAAAAAAAGTAATTTTGTGAGCAAAAATACCAAAAATTCTCTGGTTCCAGCTTCACAAATGCAACTATTTTATGATTATTGATAATAAACCAAGTGATTTATGATTTAACAAGAGAGTAATAATAGAAAATGATAATCAGATTCATAAGTAATGAAAAGAAAATTGTTAGTGGCAGCTCGAGATGCTCACTGCTCACATTTGAATACAGCTAACCGTCAGTGACTGTGTAAACATTCAGTGTGTGCTGAGAGGCTCAAGCTGATGGAGGTTTGTTTGTTTGTTTACCTCCTGTGTTACCGTCTGAACGTGTCACGAAGATGATCTGTAGTTTCTGTGACGTTTAAAATGCTCTTTCTCCTCCAGAGGGTTCGGGCCAAAACCGCTCCTCTGTAAACACACACGGCCGGACTCTGTGTCTGTGTGTGTTTGCTGCGTTGTCGTGGCAACCACTCTCACAAATCACTCTTCCCATATTTCAAAGTGACTGTCCGAGAGCATAAGTCAACACCGCCGGGCCCCAGGAGACCTCTCACTTTCTTAACAGTAGTTAAACTCTTGTTCAGGGACTGGGTCTGAAGAGGGTTGTCAGCTGCTGGTTAGATGTTAAATCATTGTCGCACATTCAGGCTTCTCCTGTCTTGTAGTGCAGCTTTTCCAACAGAAGAGGGAGACAAACCGCGTGGAGTAGTAACCTCATCTTCTCTTTAATTGTCCCATCTGAAGATCATAAATATAGCAATTATCTTGTCCTCCTGTCACCGCAAAATTGTAAACACCATATGTGGCTAATTACACGTCGTTTTTGAAGGCACCCTCCCTAAAAATTATACTCTTATTGCAAAAGTGAGTTGGAGGCCTGTATGATAGTTATGGAGAGAAGACATAATCTGGGCAACTAGGGTTCACATTGGGTTCATTGTCCATCTGCAGCCCCCCCTCACCACCGCCTATCGGCACCTGAGCTTGTTTTGAAAAATAATACATTCCTTACAGATGTAACAACAGGCAGAGCTCTGTCTTATTCTGGTGGTGGTTCATGCCTTCATGCCCTCTTCATTGCCAGCTCCAGGTTAGATCTGCCCCATAATGCCGTGGGGCTTTCATTCCTCACCTTGGCAAACTGTCCAACGTTCATACCATCACCCCTCAGTCATGAACTCCAGGAAGACCTGCTCTCCAGATGTCACGCCAACATTCCTGTCCTTGGTGGGACTGACATCGCATGCTGTCACTTGCACAGAAGAACAGGCTTTTTTTTGGGGGGGGGGGGGGGTGTTATCGCAGAAAGGCGGCTCCCCCTGTCTGCGAGGAGGGCGGGCGCGCCCTGAGGAATGCATCGACTTGCGTGCTTCTCACGCCAGAACTGTCATCATAAAACTCTTATCAGCTCTTGCTGCTCGGGTTTTTATTACCACACAGTACTGCAGTGTGCGCCTATCAGCACCTTACTGATAAGAGCACTTTTCCTTTAAAGCCACATGATTGCATCTCATTAAAAGTGCATCATAAACATTATACAGGATTGTGTTTTAAATCAATAAATCATCTGATTGCGTCAAGACTTCAATCAGCTGATATCTGCACAAATTCAAAGAGTTTAGCATGCAGTGTTTTGGGAGCTGCACAATACGACAGCAATAGTTAAAATGCTTATTTTTTACACACGTTATACTTTTATGATTCTAGAGCCTCTAAATAATCTCTGACCGCGCTCATATCCTCTCATGCCCTCCGAGGCGAAGTTGTGATTTGCGATTTTGGGCTATACAAAATAAATTGAATTGAATTAAATTGAATGTCCTCGGTTGCTGCACGACAAAAGTAAGATCGCAGGATTACATTTTCAGCACGTTCAAAGCCTATAGTGACAAGTTGAGGGCTGCAGCTTCCACACACAAGTCCTGACAAGCCACCTCCCTGTGTAGGTATCGAGAACAAAAATCTCTCCTTTACTCCGTCTTGTGTCAGTATCTGCTCGGAATATTGATGCTCCCAAGGGTGAGAGGTGGTGCAGGTATTTAGGTGCTCTGGGACATGAATGTGGTAGTGAGGGAGGTGCTAGTTCAGAGCACCCCAATGCATAACTTTTTTTTTTCTTGGAAAGACATTTTATTGTATGAAAAAGATGCCGATGTAACAATGCTCCTCTTTTCTTTTAGCGCTCATGCACATAGACTCACACTGTTCAGTCCACACAGAGCCACAATAGCCGCTTTGTGTGTGGGATGGGTTTCTGCAGCAGCGTGGCTCTCTTAAGATCTTTGTTTGTTTTTTTTGTAAGCCACTGGCTCACCAGAAGCAAATGATTCACAATTGGAAATTCATATAAGAGAACTGAAATGTCTCGCAGGTTGTTCTCATTAGAGCTCTATAACTGCTTCTATTCTTCCTGCTGCTGCGCTGTACGGAAACAAACCCCTCAGAGCCAGTTCCCCCTCTAGTTGTGTGCTGATGGTTTCTCGTGATTGTTCCGTGTCGAGAAATGGCCGCCGACGTTTGTTTCCATCGCCCCGGCCTCCCGTCCGTGTGGAGGAACAGGCTTTTCATCAAGGCTCCGGTTGTGGTTGCGTGGCAGGTCCAGCCTGCCAGCCTCCGACCACACAGCGGTGACTGGCAGCCTGCGCTCGTGGAGCTCAGTTGGGGTTAACAAGCTCCAGTGGGCCGTAGCTGTACAGCTGGGTCTATATTAGGGAATGCCCCCCCCACCACCACCACATCCCTTGTCTTTTTGACAAGCGAGTCTCAAGGACACACACTGTATGTTTTGGAGCAGCATGGAGTTAAAGCTCCTGTTTTTGACACATCAGCCTGACCTCTGACCTTTCTACTGAGAGATACACAGGCAGGAATTATTTATTATGAAACAAAAAAGGTCTTGCGTTTGAGGACCAGATTTGCAGGCAGCTATGGAAATTGGGCTTTGTTGCTAGAAAATAAAATGTGAAAGGGATCCATTGTTTTAAGTTGTTTGTTGCATTAAGAGCGTAGTTGCTTGACAGCTGAAATCCTGGATATCAAACTATCCTTGAATATTCTAAGCTTGCAGGGAAATTAACCTAAACTATACGAGTTTGAAAAGGTTTGTCATTGATATAAGACAAATGCAACAAGCAGACAAACCTGTCTTTGGTCTTTTAGCTGCTCGTCGACTGTAAAGTAAAGTTGGAGACACATAGAAGTTAATGAAGATCTGATATAATGAGTGCAGGGGTCTGTGCTCAGTGGTGGTCTCTCCGGTAATGTGTGGTTTGGTGGGCGGTACATAACAGGGCTGGTCCAGGAGGGGCGAATCTTCCCTCTCCTTCCACAGATCACTGTCTGCGTGTTGAATGACAGCTTCTGACATCGTAGCCCGCAGGCAGGCATTTTGCAAGGGCTGCTGGAAAAAAGAAAAGAAAAACAAATTGCAGCCTAGAATGTCAGAGACATGCACAGGAAGGGAAAAAAAGGGAGTAAGAACTGAATCAGTGGCCTGAACACACCCACTTAACTACAGGATCACACTGTGAAGCAGAGACTCAGGCAAGAAGAAGAAGTCAATAAGCAGACAACGTCGTCTCTCAACCTGCTGATTTGTTGTTGATCTCTGAGATAAGGCCGGCATGGCGATGGAGAGGAGATTCAGAAACTACTCCTCTGACAGTGTGGGTAGCGACGTGGTCTTCATAGAGGACTCCCCCTATCAGGGGATGCTAAAGGCCATGGATCACAGGAAAGGTAGAGTCATCTTTACATTGTTTCAGTTGTATAGGCGTGGAGGCCTTTTGTGTTTCCTCTGCTAATTTAATTCTAGTTTTATTTTTGATTATTTTCTTGTTGAATCACACCAGGGTGAAATTCTGTGGTATTCTATGAAGACCTGGTGTAAATGTAGTTTGATGTCTGAAAGGTAGAATCTGCGTCGGTCTACCCTGCGGTGGTCTTCTGCAATCTCTTGAATTAAACGGGCCACACCCCTCCATGTGTCACGCCGTTTCCTCTTTTTATTGGTCACACGCGCTGACACCCATTTTGATACGAAAGATCGAGTAAGCAGTGACGATATCTGGCTGGACTCACAGTCTAATTAGTCGTTAGGTTGGATGCAGCTCAGATGACAGGCTGCCTAGTTAAAGACAAAAGAACTTCTTCTAATCCGGTTATCAGATGCATTAACCAGACTTATTTTTTCTTGTGCCAGAAATTAATTCATTAAAAGTTTGTGTCCTCTTTCCGTGTGACGCTCCACATTACAGCCG
This sequence comes from Cebidichthys violaceus, assembly GCF_023349555.1. NCBI lineage: Eukaryota > Metazoa > Chordata > Actinopteri > Perciformes > Stichaeidae > Cebidichthys > Cebidichthys violaceus. The sequence goes on along the minus strand of NW_027176329.1, from coordinate 13,772,229 downwards.
CATACAGCATGAACAAACAATAACTGTTTCAGGAGACTCGTTACCTCTCATCTTAAAGGTTCCTTTGACTGAGCGGAGGAAAGGAAACATCCACAGCTCGGCCTGCTGCCTGCTGCTAGGCAAACACGTTATTTGTAAGAGGAATCTGGTAAAGTTATTTTTTCGGGTGTCGTTCATTTCTCCTGTTTGAGGTCTTGAATGTTGTTCGACCTTGATCATGAACAACATTGTCCTGAGCAGCCGGAGCAACAGCCGACATGTCAGCAGATTTGTTTTCTCCAGAACTTATTATTAACTTGAAGAATTCCTCTGCCTTTTGGGTTTATTTCACTTCTGTGGTTTAGACTGTGAAACAGTCACGAGCGCGTCTGTGAGTCAGCGACATGATGCCACCCCGACATGGGCGTCGGCACCACGGGATGTCGCTTTCTTCGCTCTCTCTGTTCCCTCTTCATCTGATCTCTTCCGCCCATCCAGATAATGTAATCAAGCATAATGGTTTCACTGTTTCTTCTGATCAGGTCCATAATCACTTTTCTTCAAAGGCAGACTTGTTTTGTTGCGTCACACCGGCCTCTGTGTTTGACAGCCGCTCTCATCGCTCATCGAAGCGCCACGGTGAGGAAGTGAAAGTGTTCCTGTGGTAGTTGGTTGAAAAGGGAAAAAAAATGAGGGAAAACATTGCACAAGATGAACCTGCTGGTATGTGAGAGCCCTGTTTGTAGTAGTCATACTGTGAAGTGAAAACCACAACAGCACCAGTCACGCAGGTAGAAACACGTCCCTGTAGAGGTGCTAATCTGAGGGATGTCAGCGGTAAATTACACGTCTCACCTGACAAGCGCGACATCTTTTATTTCCTTTTTTTTTTTTATAGTCCACTTTCTGTGTCACCCGAAGCAGCCTGTGCAGTCTCATGTTCAACGTCGTGGCTTCGGGCTTCAGTGAGAACAAATACTCATCAGACCGTCTCTCTTTTCTTAATCTCAATGATGATCCCAGGTGGGGGGCAGTGGTTCCCAACTCGATGGTCTGGACCCCTCTGGGATTTCACTGTTATTTTTGTATGGGATGGGATTTTTTTTAATGACTTGGTCCAATTTCTGCTTAATTTGACTGCCTCGGGCCTTTAAAAATCAATTGACTAAAGCCATGAGAACCCTTTGGCTAACTCTTTCAAACTGGTAGACATATGCAGTCTGTGACGATAGGAAAGAAGACATTGCTCCCACTGAAGAGGTCGTAAACCCATACGTTTGGGAGTCATTGCTCTATAGATAGAATTCTTCCAGGCAGCCCTTGATTCATTTACTATGTGAACAAAAATATATTTGCATTTTAGACTTGTAACTTACTTGATAGATAATCACTCTCCGTGAGCATTTTAAGTTGTGTCTTTGGTAATCAGATATTTCAATATTGGTGGAAACTTTTGTTTTTGTTCTCTGACAACATTCTAAATCATTAAACATCCAGTACAAATAGTGATACGGTGATATTTTTATGAATATACGTTTTATGTCCCTGTAAGATCATTTTCATAGCATGCTGACATTAATGTAAATGTTTTGTACAAATGATCACCATTGATGGTTGTAGTTAACGGAGTGACAACTCTTGCATCGTAGCACCTGATTGACCTGAGCGTCTGTGTGATCTGTCTCTCCACAGATGAACGTGACCGAGTTCAGAAAAAGACCTTCACAAAATGGGTCAACAAGCACCTGATGAAGGTAACATCCGTCTCCAGCGACACTCATAACACAATACTTACTGTCATACAAATGTACATTTGTTTAGAGATGATGTAGATTATGAAACAAGAAGAAAAAGTAAATAAACTCTTCACTCCACCTTGTAACTGAGTGAATTCCTCCTGGTAAACAGCTGACTTCAGCTGTCCTTAAATGACCCCAAAGGGTGCTGTGATTAAGTTCAGTTACTTTCATATGCCACCTGGTTATAAAGGCTTCAATTACACACCAATGTTTCCTTAGGAAGTAATGGACTGTCTGATCTAACTGAGTCTAAGGGCTGTAAAAACAGATAAACTGGAAATAGATACACGAAGCAAAATCAGATTTCGATTCCCTATATTTCTCTTCAAAACAAGCAAAATCTAACCCTCACCCTCTTTAGGAAAATTGAAGGACAAAAAACATTGTACAAATCGCTCCTCCTTTGTGTTAACTGTATGCATGTGAGGGAGTGAGTCACGGACACCTGGCCTCGCTTTAGGAACAGCGGCATCGTGGGCCGGGCTCGCTCAGGTTTTGACATCTGGGCTCCAGACCGTCTCAGGGCTCTGCAGGGGAACAGGAACCTCCACAACTGAACTGTGTGTGTGTGTGTGTGTGTGTGTGTGTGTGTGTGTGTGTGTGTGTGTGTGTGTGGGGGAGGTTTCCCCAGATCTCTGTAGTCGGGTGCAGAATAAAGGGCTGTGGCTACAATGACAATCATTTCACATATCAATTAATCAGAGATGAAACTATTAGCCACTTGCAAGAAAACAAGTGATTTATCAAGCTCAACATTCCCTGTTTCATAGGTTGTAACGCACCAGTTAAATGACTCCCTCAGACACGTTCAGGTCGACGAAGCCGTGTTTTCACACAGGAACTGAAGTGTGTTAAACTGTGAGGAATGTCTGCTGTCCTCTCCGTGTGCGTCCTGTCCGAGACGACCCATAGTCCTTGTTTCTTTGTCTGGAAATCCCTCAGATTTGGGGTCCAAAAGAGCCCGAGCGGGTCGGCGATCCGGCTGCCATCGAGGCATTGTTGGACAGTCATGGGATTAAACCACGAGGACATGAACGCTCCATTTTTGTTCGACAGCTGCCTCTACTGTAGCGTGATGTCAGATTACAAATAAGGAAAACCAGACGTAGTTCTGTGTTTTATTTCAGTTTTGCGAATCCTACATCAATGCAGACCACAAACATTCATAAAAACAATACTGAAATAACAGTTGTGGAAAGTTTTGGATGGGACCAGACAAATCAAACGATTCAAAAACAAACAGGAAAAGTGTCTTTGTGTGTCAAATCAAACCAGCGTCTGCCTGTTTGTCTGTCGTCTGTTCTCCCTCACGAGTCCCTGCTGTTTTATACCTTCTCTCATCAAACTGTTTCTTCTTTTCATCCTTCATCCTGTCCTCCCATCCTTTTCCCATCAGCACTGGAAGGCACAGGTAGGTGCTGTCAGTGAGCAGAGTGCTGAGTGGACAAACATTCATTTCTGCCTGCATGTCTGTGTCAACATTTCTACCCTCTCTCCCTCCCATACGTTACCTGAGCTCCTTAGCTTCTAACCCCTGACCTTTTTTTTTCTCCTTCATTTTAACACTTGGTCTCTTTTCTAACTGTAAGAGCCTTTTCTGCAGTGAAACTTGTCTTTTCATGTTCTCTAACTCATTACAACAGCTAAAAGAAATACCAAATTACAAATGAAGTAATAAGGGGTGTGCATAAAGTCTACTGGAAGTGTTATCATTATATACGTACACTGATAATAGTTCTGATATCCTTCCTTTTGGTTATGACGTAATATTTTGATCAACCTTGTTGCTGTGATTAGGGAGACACATCACCACACCCAAGAGGATGAGGGGAAATGAGCGATTTAGTGATCAAAGAGGATTCATACAAAACCCCAAATACGTAGTGTGTTTGGAAGAGAAAATGAAAGCAAACATAAACATATTTCCCCCAAAAACATTGAAAAAAATCAATTCGATTTTGCTTTACTGGTTCAACTTTGACTTATCGTACTCACAATACTTTGATTTTCTATGCAATGAGGGATTTTAACCAACATTTTAGTACTCACTTTGGTGAGCCAAAATGATGAAAACATTTTTTTTTTTTAAAAGAACCCCAAATGTGGACGCAGTCTGCCACTGCAGAAGGCAGACAGTTGTTGTTGTTGTTGTGCACCATCCTGTCTTTTAAAGGAACGGTTTTGAAGTGGGGTTGATTGAGGTACTCATCCACAGCAGATGGCGGTGGGCACGCCCCCAGGTATAAGAAACAGACTGGGGTACCAGCCCTGAAGCAAAGTCATGTGCTGCTGTGGACGGAGCAGCAGCAAAGAAAAATGTAGCTAGCCACAGCTGTACATTGCTTTGGTCCCGTGTTGGTGCTCCTGTCTGTTTCTCCAAACCGGGGGACGTGCTGACCACCATCTACTATACACAACACACTGACTCTGGATAAGAGCCTCATGCAACCCCACTTCAAAACATCCAAACTTCCTCTTTAAGTTGTTTTTTTCATTTTTACGTAACATTACGGGACTCAGTCACAGGTATCTGTGCCTAGTCCAATCCCTTTCCACTGTTTGTGTTGAGGTGGTCAGCCGTTCCAGTGCTCTTTGTATTATGTGTGAACGTTAAGCTGTGGCTCACCACTGATGCTGACTCAAATGTAAGGATCAATATTCTATCACGAACATTTGCCTCCTGTCTTCTCTCCCCAGAGCCAGAGACACATCACTGACCTGTACGAGGACCTCAGAGATGGACACAACCTCATCTCCCTGCTGGAGGTGCTCTCCGGAGAGACACTGGTGAGCTTTGGTGACCTTTAACCCTTCAGCTATCAGGACATCTGCTTCTGCCTTAACCCCCTGTCCTGTCCAAACCTGTCTTCTTGTCCCACTGACTTATTTTGCTGCCGTATTGTTCTTCTGTCCAGTCAGCTGTAACGTGAAGCGCTTTATATGTTTTTCTGAGCATGTGTTGACTTTGATTCTGTGGAGGTTTTTCAACATTTCAGAACATGCTGCGGTTATGCGCACTCTTTTTTACTTTACTTACCGTAGCTGTTTTCTTGGGAACACACCTTCTGGTGATGTCGCCTTAAGACACTAATTTTCATTCTTTGCTTCCATCTCGTAACCTTTCTGCACTGACTTGTTTGACCCCTGGTTTAATTTCCTTTATCTAATTCCTGCTGACCTTTGCCCTGACCTCTTCCCCTGTGCCTCCGCCTTCCTCTCTTGCGATGCTCTTGCTGCGGTAGCCGAGGGAGCGCGACGTTGTGAGGAACGTGCGGTTGGTGAGTGGCGCCAGGACTGCGGGCGTCGGGCGTGGCATGCGTCACCACCCCAGGTGGCTGCTGGGTTGTGCATGATGACAGTCACACTCCCTGTATTGTCCCCTTTCTGTGTCCACATCGTCGTCCTCCATTTTATCAGAGAGCTAGCCGGGTCAGGAGTCTTTGAGGAGATAGGAAGGGCTAGTAGAGGTTTTAGTGGACTCATTTCTACAGGCATTTTAGGCTAGTTATTTTTTGTATGTGGAGTCGAGTAATCAGCTCTTTCAATTATAAGTTTTCACTCAATTGGAACCTTGAAAAAAACATACTTAAAGGACTCTACCGTACATCCTAGATTTTAGAATTTGCAGAAATAAAAGAAGACAATATTCACATGACTCTTTTCATGATTTGTTTTCTTGGTTTCATTTTGTGACAAATGGTTCATGAATCCAAAGCTTTTCATCACTGGATTATACCTGAAGGCACCGACCAGGAGATTCTTAACACAATAGTTCCTGCGTTCACCTGCATCACCAGGACAGGATGATACATAAAAATAAAGAAATGAAGCAGAATCAGTGATCTCTGACATTATCTGTTTTTGACTTAAACATCACTGGCATGCTCCTTTTAAAAAAAGTATTTGGTTCCTTCACTGCATTGAAAGCAAAGGCACAAATTCCATCACATGCGAGCTGATATGTTGACTAATTCTGCAACAAAGCTTCTTGCCGGCTTAAGACGTGGAGCACCAATGCATGTCGACGCTGCTGGGTAACTCTGTCCTGTGCAGGTTTAGAAATCAGAGATCCGGCTCCACTGGACTGCGTTCAAATCAAAGACCGTATGAGATGTAAAAGGTGTTTCAGAACAAAGGTGCAGAAGACAGTTGATTGCAGGTCTAATAGAAAATGAGGGTTGAGAAGGATTGATCGGGGGAATCACTCAGATCGTGCATCATTCATCAACATGCTCTCACCTGCAGACATGCTGGCTGGTCTGTTCGAATGCATTCCTGGTGTCATTAAGAGTCAGATCTGACCAGACGCTTTGATCACAATCACGCAGAATTTGAATTCGTACTTCAAATTTGCTGTATTTGAATTTTAAGTTCAGACCATGACTGTGATGATTTTTTTATCCAGTAGAGTAGATCTAGAGGTGTTGCTGGACACCGAGACACCTGTTCCTCAGTCATGGGGCCTTGCTGGTTGTTGATCATTCAACACACTTTAATGAGTTCTCTTCCTCTCTTGCAGCCGCGGGAGAAAGGCCGAATGCGCTTCCACAAGCTGCAGAATGTACAGATCGCCCTGGACTTTCTCAAACGCAGACAGGTCAGTAGACCGGGACATTTTTTAATAATTCACATTTTCATAAAACCAGCATTTGAACGTTTCTGTTTTCCTCCTTGTTGAGTTCTGTTTCTCTGTTTAAACTTTCCATGCTAACCTGAAAACTGCACCTTTTCAGGTCAAACTGGTCAACATCAGGAACGACGACATTGCAGATGGAAACCCTAAGCTGACCCTGGGGCTGATATGGACCATCATCCTTCACTTCCAGGTATGTACGACACTTTTTTTTAATATAATTTACTGTAGGTGTGTATCGGTACACAGAAGTCACGGTTTGGTTCACACACAGTTAAGGAGTCAGCGGGGAAAAGAAACACAAATGCATAAGGATCCATTTATTTTCAAACACTGAACAAATACTTTCATAATTTGCACCAGTCCTCAATAGACTATAAAACTTCAAAGCATCTCTTATGGACTCACTCCTACGCCAGTGCCCTGGTTGTGCTAACCTCAGCATATGCTACCAACAGTGTTCAGCTAAAAGTTTCCAGACAGAATATGGGCGTGTGAACTTTGGTCCCGCACTAATGGCATCAATCAAATTACAGTGACGGTTCAGTTTAAATACACAAAACGTTACAGACCTAATTGACTGTCATTACGACTGTGAAGTTAAATTAGGAGATTTGAGAGAAGCTTTTGAACACAAAAACTCGCTATTCAATTTGCATTTCCTTGCATTTTGCATGTATTCAAAGTAGACTGACTGAGCCTTGTTGGGAACAGCTGACTCACATTTCCTGCATGTGTTGTTTATCTTTTAAACTGCACATTAATTGCTTCAGATCAAATTCTTCCATTGCATGAATACCATGCGTTTCATAGTTTACTTTCATTACATTGTGATTAGTTTGCTTCCGCGGCTCGGTGAGGAAAATCAGAGAGCGTTCCCTGTTCGGGGTTCAAGCATCAGCCTTGATTTCTCCTGATGTTGACACAGCAGTTACAGTACGGCGGAGTCCAACAGCCAATCGTTTCCAAATGGGCTTCATTGAACATTTGGCAGCACTTAAACTTTTATATACAACCACTACCGCTTCTCTTGTCCTTGAGTACACCCAGTCTAAACATTGAAAAAAAGCTATTCATTCATTTTTAAAGAAGGATGTTCACAGGTAAATTTCAGAGCCTTTTTTTTATTTGATTCACTCCTGCAGATGTGTAGGTTACCATAAAATCTAAATGTTTTATTCAAACATTAACAGTATGAAATTACTTATACCACCTAGAGGCGTGTTTGGATATTTGTTTAGCAGATGGTTTGGTAGATTTCGGGGTGGAAAAACAGTGGGAGTACATGGAGATTCTTTGATGGGTATGATGGTTATGTTGGGATGTGGGATCCTTTTCCCCGTCCCGTGTGACTCAGTGATTCCCATGCGAAAGCTGGAAGGCGACGTGGGCGTGACTCAAAAGCTGCAGTGGAAACGAGAGGAATGATCTCCCACAGTTTGCCCATGTTATAAAAGTGACATAAACAAGTAAGAAAAGCAAAACAAAATGTCCACGTAGATGCACTTAGTCATCAGGCAGCTATTATTTCTTTAAAAACAAACCCATAACCTCTTTGTTTTGGTCATCACAAACAATGGTCTATTTCTCCTGAGCTCCCCAGGTGCAGATCCCGTTTTAGTAATACACCGGTGTGAATAATGGGCCTCGTCACAGAGGGAGCTGATATTCTCTCGACACTTTTAAAAAAGAGGCCGCGAGGGCGGAGGTCCTCTTTCAGCTTCTGAGTCACTCTGTGCCCACGTCCACACTGTAGCACCGGGGTTTCCCTTCTGAAGGGAAAATAGCAGAAGGAAGAGATGCATTCTTTTTTTCCCTCCTCCACCCTTTCCTGCAAAAAAAAAAAAAAAAAGAGAGAGAGAAGAGCCTGTATGTGAAATTGCTAGTTCTGCTATGACTCCATGAGTCATACCTAAAAACACTGGAAATAGTATGTTGTGGTAATAAAACTGCATTTATTCCAGTAAGAGACTGTGACATTCATCAGGGCTGGAAGTGCAACCTTCACTTTACGCATTAAGGTTCAGAGAACATACGGCAGATTTAACTCGCTTTTTTAATGTTTGTCTGGTCTTATATGTGTAAAACAAATCACCAAGTAGTGACACAGAGACACCAAGTTGCAGACATTTATTTTGAACTGAACGGAGCCGGTAAAGTTTTCTGCATCAAGACAACTCAAGTATCAAACACACAGAGTTCACTTTCAGAAGTTTTCCTGTGATTGTTGCGACTTTTTTACGACTTGTGCCTAGTTTTGTAGAGAGCCCCGCCCATCTGGCACGTCAAGCACACCAAAACAAACACCGAGGACTTTTAATAAGTAACATTTGTGCATCTGATGATAGATGTCAGAAACTACTGGATGATGGATTCATGCAAAATACACACAGCGAGTCGACGGCTGCAAAACTTAAATAGTAAAATTCATGTCAAGTCCCTCAGGGACAACGCAGCGCTAGGATCAACCTAAGAGGACATCTGGACTGATTAAACCCGTAGTTTGTTTGAAGTCTTGTCGTCGTTCACACAAAGAAAAGACACACTGTTGAGTGATTATTTTCAGTAGTGTGTTCTTGTGACTCAGAGCTGGAGGTTCTGGTACACAGTCCAACATTCATTCACAGAAGCCAGAGGATTTATTGAGAATGTCTGTTTGGAACAGTATCACTTTTTAAGATCAGTGACTTTTTACTCTTATGATTTCTGTTTTTTCTGGCATTTAATCAACACTTTTGTGTTTCTTTTGCTTTCCAAGTAAAAGTGCTGGTTGTCATTTGAGGTTTCTAACGTGACTCACCTCAAGTCTGGAAGAAATCAGTGGGCAAACTGGAAAAAAAGTTATCCAGCCCTTCAACCAACATTTCAATCTCCTTCAATATAGAAATATCAAAGAAAAGAAAGTCTATGCCAAGATGAAGAAAAGTCATTTTAATTTTACTTTTGATAAATACAACAGTATTGGTGGAAGTGTTAGATGTAAGAATTTGGAAAAACTCTCGAAACTCATTTCAAAGTTACCTTCGTCCAAAGTGACTTCAAATAAGTACTTCAAACTCCAAAGAATCCAGAGCTAAACATCATCAGAGCTCTTAATGAACTCCCCCCCCCCCCCAAAAAAAAAAAAAAAAGCAGCTGAAAAGAGAGCTTCAGTTTAAGTGTTTAGGGCTTTTTACTATCTCTGACTAGTTGCACCGTCTCCTCCTTCAGATCTCAGACATTCAGGTGAACGGCCAGTCGGACGACATGACGGCCAAGGAGAAGCTGCTGCTCTGGTCCCAGAGGATGGTGGAGGGATACCAGGGCCTGCGCTGCGACAACTTCACCACCGGCTGGAGGGACGGCAAGCTCTTCAACGCCATCATACACAAACACAGGTGAGACACCGATCCTCAGTAGACGGAGGCTGCCAGGCTGAGGGCTTCAAGTCAAACCTTGTACTAACGACTGGTCTTTACCAAGTGTTGGATACAAATGGTAAGCTAAGGGGAAAAGGGCAAGAAAGACAAAACTTAGAATTTAACATACATGCAATAAACAGACATAGTCAAAAGGTGCTCAAAATGTGATTAACGCTGCCTTTATAATAATAGTGACACAAAAGGATTATCTAAGAAGGGATGCCATGGAAACTTGTTGCCCTGAAGCTTTTTTTTTTTTTTTTTTTTAAACCATGCAGAAATATTTTCTGATTAGAAGAGCCTGCCTGGACTTGGGATCTTGTAACACCGTAGGACATATTATTTCCACTTAGTTCAAAAATCTTCTCTGTGACCTTTTTCATATTTCACTTGTACAGAGGCAGGAATGCCAAAATCCTATTTGAGTTTTACAACAGCACACCTGACTTGTTGGGACAAAATGTGGCTCGGCTATTGTAAATCAAACGTCAAGATAAATACCACAGCTCATTCGTTCAATACATTTCATTGATTTATTTTCATTCAGATGGCTTCTGACCTGAAATCTCTCTGGTAACTGAATAAACTGCTCCCATCAGAATCGCAGTACCAGTCATAATTAGGTAGAAATAGGACTGTTTTGAACATACTTAGGTGTAAAAGAAGTTTAAAAAGCTTTTATAGATGATTTAATACTTTTTCCTGCTGTGAAAACTCGCTGACCACAGCTGCTGTCCACCTCAATAAAGAAACTTCAAAATGTAAAAGCCTACAGCAGGCGATCGTGTTGTACTCAAACCACATATTTTGGGTGGAGCATCACTTTGTGCTTTCACAGACAAACAAGCCCTGCAGGAGGACTTACCACGCAACACAAAAATAACATTAACAAACTGAGTAAGCTTCCTTCGGTTTAAAAGGAGAGAGAGTTTTCTTTTCCCGGTGTGGGCGTATCAGTCTCATTTAAGAAAAGGTTGCCCTGGAGGTATGCTCGCTGGAGCCTCGGCAGGTTGTAGCAAAACACGGTTACGCCAACTGCTCCACCATAGATTATTTCTTGGTGGAGGAAGAGCAGGACGTGCAGAGATTTAACAGCTGCAGCGAGGAGTCGTCGCAGCGACGATCGGCTGAAACAGAAGTCTGACCAAGAACTCACAATAAGAAGAGAATTGGATATAATTAGGAATTACCAGTGGATTTGAGCCAGAATAAGATTAGTCTTATTTTTTTTTTTTTCATTTAAAAAAATTTTTTGGACCTCACTCTCTTGGAAGTGCCGCGAAACTTGACCGTTGCTACAATGATGAAACTAAAGAGGAAGTTTCACTCAAAGAGGCGTCTGAACAGTGCGTCCAGCAGCACAGCGGGCTCAGTCAGTGACCTGGAGGACCGGGTGGTCATGCTGTGTGAGGACATCCCCACCGAGAACTCTTTCGACTCGGGCCGAGGCTCCACCAGCCCCGGTGCTCGCTCCAGGCGAGTCTCCCAGAGCGAGGAGCACGATTCGGGATCGGAGCCTCACATCCTCCACCTGAGCAGGGACAGGCTGTCCTACAGACAGGCCTGCTACGTGGAGCAGGAACCGACCCGGGCACACAGAGAATACTACATCCAGAGAGTCGCGCAAGCGTATGCAAAATACTTTTTCCAACGAAGCTTAAATGTGCAGAATTTACTCCACAATCTGCGTCCCGAACGTTATGTGTCTTTGCTATTTCTAGGCATGAGATGCACTTTAATCTTTTATGCTCTGAACTTGTGGCGACATGTCGTTAGACTGCAGTTATCTTCCTGACAAAGTTCACTCAAAGGCAATGTGTCTGTCGTCTTAATGTATAAATTAATGGGGGAATTTGAAGCATCTCTGGCAGTGAGGACTCGTGTTTTTGCTTGCCCTGCCTGGTATCAGGAAACACGTACTGCTCAGGATCCAGCTTTCCTGCAGCAACATCAAATATGAAATGTCTATCTTTTTTTTACCTGACAGCCTTCATCATGGAATTATGGCTGTCAGGTGAGAAAATGAAAGAGAAATGTTGAAAGGTGATTAATGAGTATCTTTCTCTCTGAGATTTTCAACCGTCACACATGACGTAAGGTATTTAAGTCTTGATTGACATTAATAACAGCGTAACCACCAATTTTCACTCACGGTTCTCTCTGGCTGCTTGCTGTCCACAGGCCCACTCTGATCGACATGAGTCAAGTGTACCGACAGAGCAACCAGCAGAATCTGGAGCAGGCCTTCAGCGTGGCAGAGAGAGACCTGGGCGTCACCCGACTGCTGGACCCTGAGGGTGAGAGAATCCTGAAAGCTGTACTCAGTGAATACCTCAGCTTGTTTGCATTTCTTGTCTTCAGCTTCACACTATTAAAAAAAATAACTCTATCCTCTATCTACAGATGTGGATGTGCCCCATCCAGATGAGAAATCCATCATCACATACGTCTCCTCTATGTACGACGCCATGCCTAGGGTACCAGACGTTCAGGACGGTGTCAAAGCCAATGTAAGTCCTTCCTCATCACCAGATCGTCTCTCAGATCACTATCAAGACATTTTGCAGCAGAGACAAGAAGTAGTATTTTAAATGTGGCTGAAATGATCACCTTGCTGATTTATGTAATAGTTGTAGCGTAGCAGATGCTCTTAACAGCAGTTCACAATGATTACAACAGTGCAAACAAAAACAACTTAAGGGTTAGGGTTAACTTGAACCTCTCTCTGTATCTGTGCTTCAGGAGCTGGAGCTTCGTTGGCAGGAGTATTATGAGCTGGTCACCATGCTGCTGCAGTGGATCAGACACCACATCCTCGTCTTTGAGGAGAGGAAGTTCCCCACCAGCTATGAGGAGATTGAGGTGAGTTTATCTGGGCCTTAAGTCTTAAAGTGTTTCGACTAACATAACGGCAGAATAACCAATGATGACGATACATTTATTAATCCCTTTTCTGATCTGCAGGTTCTGTGGCGTCAGTTTTTGAAATTTAAGGAAACCGAGCTTCCTGCTAAAGAGGCAGACAAGAACCGCTCCAAACACATCTTCAAGTCTTTTGAGGTGAGTTTCCACAGCAACGTTTGAGAGAATCGTAACGGAAAGTTTAGCTTGTTTACTTTTAGTTTTCGTTTTTTACTGTTTTAGAGCTGAAATAATCAATCGATTACTGCATTAGTCCTTTGACAGCAGCTGTTCTGATAATTGTTTCATAGTTGCATTCACTGTTCAAGCAAAAATGTCAAGATTTCACTAGTTACAGCTACTAAAACGTGACACATTTTTTATTGTGCAGGGTGCCGTTCAGGCAGGACACGTGAAAGTGCCGCCAGGTTACCATCCCTTTGACGTGGAGAAGGAATGGGGTCGTCTGCACATCGCCATACTGGAGAGAGAGCGTCTCCTCAGGACCGAGTTTGAGAGGTGAGTAGACCACGATCTAGACCTCATCACATGTTGCCAAAGCAAACTCCACATTTCAAAAAAACAAAACACAAAATATTCAGAAATAAAGATCACAAATGATTCACCAGCTGGTTACTGTGTGACCACGACGATGACTCATTTCCCAATGATAAAGTCCACTTTGGCAATGCAAGGAAACTGAGTTGGCTTTGTGGGATGGGAAGTAAAAGTGGTATTAGGGCAAACACATGACAACCGTGCCTTCGCCGTGGCAACAATCTCTCAAAAATAATATGGGCATAAACTGGTTGTTAATCACAAGGTTATTAGGGCGTTGCCTTTGCTTTTGGTTCTCTTACGACTGGAGGAAGTGCTGTGAAGAGTTTTAAAAACATCAACTCTACTTTAGTGGACACGCAGGGCTCTAAAATGGCTTTCATGCATCAGGGATACGAGTTAAAGTATTTGTTCCGCCGGAAGATGGAGTGAGTGCTTTTCTTTTCACTAGTTTGACTTTAATTTGTCAACAGATAATCAGTTAATCACATAGAAAGTACCATGGAGGCTAACTTGACTGTCAGTTAGTCTACCTTATTTAAAGTGTTTTTTAACCTTTGACCTCCCCCTCTCTCCCTCTGCAGGCTTGAGCGACTTCAGAGGGTCGTCAGTAAGGTCCAGATGGAGTCGGGGGTGTGTGAGGAGCAGCTCAACCAGGTGGAGACTCTGCTGCAGACGGTGAGACAACAAGCATTTTAAACATTTTTACCAGGAGTCATTAGAGCCACATGTAACGTCGTTTGTCTCCGTGCTGCAGGACGTGAGGCTGCTGAGCTCAGGGAGACCTGCTCAGCACACAGCAGAGATGGACGCAGACCTGGACAAAGCAGAAGGAATGATCCGCTTCCTCTTCAATGATGTTCAGCTGCTCAAAGACGGACGCCACCTTCAGGCTGAGCAGATGTATCGCAGGTGCAAAAATCAAACTTTGCAACATTTAAAAGGACCAACCTTTGACATGAGGGCTGCAATTAATGAGTGTTCTCATTATGAATTGATCTGCAAATCTCTTTTTTTAACTACTCAACAGAGTGCTGCAGGAATCAGTGCTATTTGGAAATGAGTTTGTTTTTTTTGCACTTCCAGTTCTCTTTTTTTTAATGAGCTTTTGGTTTAGAAGCCTGAAATAAGGTCTGTGGTTAACACACGCCAAAGAGATTCAACCTTTTGTTCGACAATATAAAATACATCAGTAAATACGCCTAAAGTGAATTTGCTTTTGTATGAAAAATGTGTTAGTATCATGAACTTGCTTTTGCCATTGAGCTTATTTTCTGCAATTACCCAAAAGCCAATTGAAAAATCCCATCAGCTTTTTGTCGAGGGAACCAGTGTGATGATAAATTCCAGGGTTGGCCTGCAAAAATACATCATCCCTGCAGCACTCCATTAATTGTTCATTTTATAAAATGTCACTGTTGGGAAATTTGCAGAACCAATAGTCTAGAACCCGCCGATAATAATTAACAAATATCTACCTCAAAGTTGAGAAGCTGTATTCAGTGAATATTTGGTATTTTTTTCTTGATAATTTAAACAATGAACCAATAATAAAATATTGTAGATTTATTTTTCTGTTGATCGACTAATCAATGAATTAATTGACATTCTGTTTTGTTATTCTGGCTCCAGAGTGTATCGTCTCCATGAGAGGCTGGTGAACCTCCGCAGCGAGTACAACCTGCGCCTCAAGTCCGGGGTGACCACCACACAGATCCCCATGACTCAGATCCACACCGCCCAGGTCACCACCCTGCAGCAGGCCCCCATGAGGGTGCGGCCTGAGCTGGACGAGGTCACCATGCGTTACATCCAAGATCTGCTGGGCTGGGTGGATGAGAACCAACGGCGGGTGGATGACGGCGAGTGGGGCACCGACCTGCCCACCGTCGAGTCCCAGCTGGGCAGCCACCGTGGCCTGCACCAGTCTGTGGAGGAGTTCCGCTCCAAGATCGAGAGGGCAAAGGCGGATGAGGTACAGACCTCTGAACTGACATGAGCAGAGATATATTTTATCTGGGAAGGAAAATTGGGTTATTGGGTGTAGCATAGTAGCCGTAGTAGATCAAGCTGGTAGCATTGATGACGGTAACTGATTTTAAAGATCAAGTCAAGGATATTTTAAGAACTAAAGTAAAGAAGGAGGGGGAGTTGTAAATTCTTGCAATTGCCTGTTTTACTTTTTTTTGAGGATTTTGTTAAAGTAAAAAAAAAAAAAAAAAAAGAAGAAGAAATTGCCCTTTTTTCTCCGACCTCCTTTCCTTAACTGTCTTTCTTTAGTGGTTTGGATAATATACAGTAATTTTGCTGCCATTGAGAAGAAGACTATTTTTCTATTATTAATTCTTTCCCATTATATCTTGACTGACCTGTTCCGAATGTTTCTTCTTGCCTCTTCCTGCTCCAGAGTCAGATCTCACCTGCCAGTAGAGCTGCATATCGCGAGTATCTGGGAAAACTGGACCTGCAGTACAGCAAGCTGCTGGTAAGCTACAACAAATACATGAAAAGAGACCCTGGGTAAAGAGATGTATTTTTCAACTTAAGCGAGACAAGGCTGTGACAAAGCTAATCTCATGGAGGTTCAGTAAAGTCAAAACAGCATGAAACTTTACCATGATGCCACTTTTTAGCGCTCTGCTCCCGTCCAGTTTCTTCTGAATCAGTCCCTCAACAGGCACCATAATGTTTTTGTCCTATGCTCACCTGCAGAATGCCTCTAAGGCCCGTCTGCACTACCTGGACCAGCTCCACGCCTTCGTCATTGCAGCCACCAAAGAGCTGATGTGGCTGAACGACAAAGAGGAGGAGGAGGTCAACTACGACTGGAGCGAACGAAACACCAACATGACAGCCAAGAAAGACAACTACTCGGTAAAGTGACAATACAATGCAGTGTTCTGATAAACCGGCAGTGCTTTTATAGTGACGATGACGAATGTGATGTGATTCTGATGGTTGTCGGTTCCGAGCAGGGTTTGATGAGAGACCTGGAGCTCAGGGAGCAGAAGATGAACGGTGTCCAGGCCACAGGAGACAAACTGCTGAGGGACGGTCACCCGGCCAGGAAGACTGTAGAGGTACGCTGAATTAGGACGGAGAAGGACTCACTTGACTACTAAACACCATCTCAAATTGTAGATGTTTTAATTAAAGCCTTTGACTGTATTATCATGAAAACACCTGTTCTCCCCCACTACCCTCCCTGCTCAGGCCTTCACTGGAGCTCTGCAGACTCAGTGGAGTTGGATCCTCCAGCTGTGCTGCTGCGTCGAAACCCACCTGAAAGAAAACACCGCCTACTACCAGGTATGTTTACTATCTTACATCACAAGACCCCAGTTCAAGGGACGGTTCACCCCCAACATCAAAAATACATATTTTCCCTCTTACCTGTAGCGCTGTTTATCAATCTAGACGGTTTTGGTGCGAGTGGTGGAGATGTCTGCCTTCTTTCCAATATAATGGAACAAGATGGCACTGGGCTTGTGGTGCTCAAAGCGACAAAACAAATACAAAACTCAACAGCAATGTTTTTTATCTAGAAATCCCAAACCCGGTTACTCAAAATATTCCACTGACCTTCCTCATGTCTGAACTTTTTTTTTTATTTTCACCACGCAAGCGCGAGATGTAAACATTAATGGTGTCCTGCTCGGCGGGGCTGTAATGTTAGCTAGCTCAGCGGTGCGAGGTGAGCTAGCCTCGCACCACGATATCGGTATTGAGTATATATTCACGCTTCATTCTGCGCGTTGATACTGTTGGAGCATGTACGTAGTTCGGTAGAAAGAAGATAGTTCCGACATGAAACTGCTCACAACAAGGTCTTTGAATTATCTTGAGTAACCGGCTCATCATTTCTGGAAAGAGACATCACTGTTGACTTTTTTTAAATGCATTTGTTTTGCTTCAAGCCGAGTGAAATCTAGTCACATTATACTGGAGAGAAGCCATCGGCTGATATCTCCAATACTCTACACTTAACACTAGAATTAGATTGATAAACAGCACTTCTGGGAAGAGGAATAATATGTGCCGTTAGTTTTTGGGTCAACTGTCCCTTTGATGTTTATCTATAAAGAGTTAACTTAATCAAAGCACAATTAGTATTCTTCATAGCTCACTCGTCCATCAGTACACGTGTCGCCCTTTTGTTTGACCACCTGTTGCTGCCCGGGTATTCAGGGTGAGTTCTCAAAGCTGCAGCTTAACTTCTTCCACTTTTGTGCTCGTCTAGTTTTTCTCTGACGTGAAGGAGGCGGAGGACAAGATCAAAAAGATGCAGGACGCAATGAAGAGGAGGTACAGCTGCGACCGCTCCGTCACAGTCACACGGCTGGAAGACCTACTGCAGGACGCATCTGTGGGTTCCTTCACCATTATGTTGTTTACGTTACCGTACTTTAGCTCTGTAGTGAAAAGAGAATGCTTAACGATAACAATTGTGCATGGGACACCATAAAATATCAATTTATTAAATCTTCACAGGATGAAAAAGAGCAACTGACTGAATTCAAAACTCACCTGGAAGGCCTGAAGCGAAGGGCCAAGACCATCGTCCAGCTCAAACCACGAAACCCTGCTACCGCAATAAAGGGCAAGCAGCCCGTCCAGGCCGTCTGCGACTTCAAGCAGATGGAGGTAGGCCTCTTAACTGCATGGAGTTATCGTTTTTAACTAATTCATTCTGTTTAATATTTTTGGATATAACCAGAATTGATTAAATTATTTAATATTGTTAAATATACTTACAGTTGCTAAATAATTGTTAATGGAACATGAAGGAGTTCAAAAGCTGCGTCCAGCTTTCAGTTCACTTTCATGAAGTGAAGTCATTTTCTTGGTAAACACCAGTACATTTAAAGGAATATCAAGTAGTAGACATGAGCATCTTTATTCACCTTCTTCCAGATCACAGTCCACAGAGGAGACGAGTGCGCTCTGTTGAACAACTCGCAGCCTTTCAAGTGGAGGGTGCTGAACGACAAAGGCAACGAGGCGTCTGTACCGTCCATCTGCTTCCTGGTTCCACCCACTAATAAGGACGCTGTGAACAGTGTTGCCGGGTGAGATGAGAGTCGCCGTCTGAGATTACTTCAAATCTAGATTCACACGCACACAGTGTGGCGTTCAGTGCTGATCTCCATTAACCCTCCTCAGACTGGACGGAAACCTCCAGCGGCTGCAGACGATGTGGCAGACGATGTTTGTGGACATGAAGAGCATGCTGTCCTGGCAGTACCTGATGAGAGACATCAACATCATCAAGACCTGGAACGTCACCATGGTAATAACACTGGGCATACTGTATTAGACAAAACATCATGCACTAACAGTGCCTTTAAGTTGTTATACAACCCATGAAGCACAGTGACAAAGACAGGAGGAAAGGATATATGAACTTTAAAATATTCAGCATCTATTGTCATTAAACTTGGCGAATTGCAGAAGAGTATTTTAACGTTGTCTGCTAATTATGATATTGTTTGCTTTGAGCCAGTAAACCCGTTCATTTTTAGTTGCTGCTTTTATATCTGCTGCAATTAGCATTAATATGTGGAAACAGATGAGTTCACCCTCAGTTACTCTGAAGTAAATTCTAAAGCCCAAAGAGGTAAAAGTGAGAAAATAGAATTCTGGTAATCCATGTCTGATCTTAATTCTTTTCTCTCCTGTGTTTAAGAAATGGTGAAAAAAACTTTTGAACTTTTGATTATTTTGGCCACAAGAGGCAGAAGTACACCACTGCCAAATGTTCTAAATAGGACTAAAAGCATTCATGTTTTCTTCACAGTCAGTTTTAATGTACATTACTTGCTAACACACAATATGTGTACCTTGTGTTTAGAGTGCATGGACAGATTAAAACTCTCTGGAAGAAAACATGAATACCCAAACTTTATTTTCCACCTCAAAAAAAGGAAACTTATAAAAATACATTAGTTTTGAATATTATATTCTGTCTATTTCTGCCAAAAAAATCCCTCTAAATCCTACACAATGTTCCTTAAAGTCACAAACACAGGAGAGAAAACAATTTATAATAGACTTAGATCACCAGGGTTTTTTCTTTCTCTCTTTCCTCTCAGGGCTTCAGTAAACTTACATTCAGATGAAGGGGCCAGGGTTATTGTTTCACCTCTTTTGAAACAAGTATTAATTATATTTAGGTTCATACTTACCATGCAAACACAAATCTTTTTACTGAGGGTAAAAAAAAAAACATTCCTTAAGACATACTTGGTGTACATTCTACTTTTTATGCTGCCAACCGTTTATTTAAATAAGGGAACAGCATTTAATATCCACCCCCCACTCCTTCATCTGCACCCTTGCAGTTTAAGACCCTGAGGGTGGAGGAGTACCGTCTAGCACTGAGGAACCTGGAGCTGCACTACCAGGACTTCCTGAGAGACAGCCAGGACTCCCAGATGTTCGGGGCGGAGGACCGCATGCAGGTCGAGTCCAACTACAACAGAGCCAACCAGCATTACAACACAATGGTCAGCTCTGCAGAGCAAGGTGTGTACTGTTTAGTATTTCATGAACCACTGTGGGTTCTTCTGTCACCCCAACATGGTCTTTCATTGATGACGAGACACACTTATTCAGTTGTTAGTGGGTTTCTCATCCAATCATTTCTCAGACATTTGTGTTAAAATTCAGCCATGGTCATTTGAGTGTAAGTTGACTGTTGGATTCACATTACAGGCTATGTGCCACCCAGAGCAGGTAAGGCGCTTCAGTTACAGTGTGCAGTAGTAGCTTCTGATTGGCTGAACAGGAGTGTGTGTGTGTGTGTCATGTTTCATCCCATCCATTAACTCAATCAGCTTCACGTTCCTCACTGGTATCCCTCCTAACTTCACTCATCGTTGCATTCTTGTCTCTGCATGGTTTTAACAGCAGCTGATTTTCAATCTTTAGTACTGAATGATTAAATCAATTAACCACTATGACGAAAAATCAACGTGGAACCAATCAAGCATGAAGAAGTACATTTATTGTGCACAATGTGGCATTAATACTTTCGCAAATCATAGACACTATTTGTACTAAAGCCCCTGTAGTTTTTTTTGTAATACACACAATCACACTTGGAATAACAGGCTTATTTCCAGAGTTTGTGGTCTCTGCAAAATTATAATATATAATAATCAATACTTTTTTTTTTTTTCAATCCAACCAGGAGAGCAAGACGAGTCGGTGTGTAAGACGTACCTGACGAAGATCAAAGACATCCGTCTGAGGCTGGAGGGTTGTGAGAACCGAACAATGACACGTCTCCGCCAGCCTGTGGACAGGGAGCCGCTCAAAGCCTGCGCCTTGAAGACTGCAGAGCAAATGGTACTAATGGACATCAGTACAAAAAAAAGATTTATCAACACAAAGTCAGGAAGGAAAGATAGTAACCTAAATCAAAGAGTATTCCTAGAGTGTTTGTAAGCTCAGCAGTGCTTCATAAACTCAGTTGTGTTTAAAAACTCATTAGGTATCCTGCTACATATCCCATTAACTTTGCTATAATATTAATTCTCTGAACCTCCTCCATTTGTCCAATGACAGAAAGTCCAGTCTGAGTTGGAGGGCTTAAAGAAAGACTTGAACTCCATCACTGAGAAGACCGAAGAGGTCCTGGCGTCTCCTCAGCAGACCAGCTCGGCCCCGATACTGCGCTCCGAACTGGACGTCACGCTGAGGAAGATGGACCACGTCTACGGCCTGTCCTCCGTCTACCTGGACAAGTGAGCCTTTCGTGACTCTGAGCGCTTCGCTGTGATTTTCCAGCTGGTATTGTGCTTTTTTTTTATAAGTGCAAACCTCTTTGATTTCAGGCTGAAGACCGTTGATGTCGTGATCAGAAACACTAAAGACGCAGACGACACACTGAAGAATTATGAGACTCGTCTGCGTGATGTTAGCAAAGTGCCGTCCAAAGAGAAGGAGGTGGAGGACCAGCGCAGTCAGCTGAAGGTATTTCAAGAAGATCAGTGTACATATTTTGTTTTATACTATGATTGAACTCTACGTTATACTATGATTGTTCCCAAACTGGACTGCATTGCTTTCACGTCAAAGGTGATGAATTTGTTCTTTTCGTCTGACAGGCGATGCACGCCGAAGCAGAGGCCGACCAGGTTGTTTTCGACCGCCTGCAGGACGAGTTGAAGAAGGCGACGGTTATCAATGACAAGATGACGAGGATCCACAGCGAGCGCGACGCCGAGCTGGAGCATTACCGTCAGCTGGTCAACGGCCTGCTGGATCGCTGGCAGGCCGTGTTTGCTCAGATGGACCTGAGGAAGCGGGAGCTCGACCTCCTCGGGCGCCACATGAACTCCTACAACGGAAGCTACGAGTGGCTCATCCACTGGCTCGGAGAAGCGAGGCAGAGGCAGGAGAAAATTCAAGCTGTGCCCATCGGTGACAGCAAGGCTCTCAAGGAGCAACTGGCAGAGGAGAAGGTATTGTAAAGGAAAGGAGTGAGTTGTGAGGGTTAAGGGATGTTAGGTCATTATGCCCTCTGGTGGTCACAGTGATAGCACAGATTTAGCTACAGTGCACTTCACTGATTTTAATAACTTACTGGCTGTTGTAGGAGATGTGGCTTTGTGTTGATAAACAATTATGAAATATACAATGAAAATGTAAAAAAAAGTAATTTTGAATAGTGAAACATTGTCTGGTTTTTTTTATGTTTTTATTTTTATTTACAGAAACTCCTGGAAGAGATTGAGAAAAACAAAGACAAGGTTGAAAATTGCCAGAAAAATGCAAAGGCTTACATTGATTCAGTCAAGGTATGTGCCAATACTTTACTTTACTTCTATTTTTATTTTTTTTCTGGCTTGGTTTAAGATTACGTTCTTCTTTTTTTAGGATTACGAGCTCCAGCTTTTGACTTACAAAGCCCTCCAGGAGCCCATAGCATCTCCTTTAAAGAAAGCCAAAATGGAGTGTGCATCTGATGATATCATTCAAGAGGTAAGTTTACCAAACATCACCTGAGAAGAGCAAAGATGTGCTTAGTTACCATGGTTGAGTATGAATCTCTGCTATAAAAACGTCTTTAAAGGGAGAGTTCAGATGTTCTCAAGTGAGGTTGTATGAGCTACTTATCCAAAGTCAGTAGAGCAGTTTGTTAAAACAGAAAACAAATATTTTTGACTTCTATAAGTGTGTAAAAGTGTACTCTATATTTGGTGGTGTATCATGGTAAAGCGGAAAAAATATTCCAGATATATAGTGTACACTTTTCTTCCCATAGGTGTCTAAAATCCGTTTTGCTGCTGCCCCGTCATTAAGAACCTCAAACCATCCCTTTAACGCGTACACACATAATCCTGGGAACTAAGTAGATATTATAGAGAGTGCGAGAAATTGGTAAATCAATACACTGCATTTCTTTCAGTACGTTACTCTGAGAACCCGCTACAGTGAGCTGATGACCCTCACCAGCCAGTACATCAAGTTCATGACAGAGACGCAGCGCCGCCTGGAGGATGACGAGGTAATTACACACAGACTCTGGAGACATGCGGGTTTCTGTCAAAAACCTAAAGTTCTACTAACATAAACAACGCCACCCTTTTAACCAATTTGATGTATGGGAAATCGTTTGTCATTAATTCCTACCAAAAAATGTTGGCACTCAAAACATGATTACTCCGTGTAGAATGACAGGACAGCGTTCAGTGGTGAAGCAAACGGTTTCATCCTGGTGTTTCAGCACATCACATCCCCACTACAGTATATGTCTCTCATTCCCCTACACTGTGTATTTAGTCAAATCACGTCACATAGGCAGCACATATGACTCTGATTTGGCTGCAGCCATCTGCCCTGATCTTACTTACGTTTTGCAACTGCTTGATTTAGTATCTGCTTCTTTGTTTCCTCTTGAAATCACCCACACTTGTGATTTGAAGGCTTCGATTTGGCTGCCTGCCTTCTCAGATGTATCATTTTTCAATCTACTTTACCTTTTACTTTCCCCCCCCACCCTTTTCTAACTTTCTATTGTGTTTGATCCTTTTGACCTGCTCGCCAGTGCTTTGTCATGATGAATATTAATCTCACCCTTAAGAGATGAATTAACCCCAAAGCACCAGGTATTTAAAAGAAAAAACTAAAAACCTCACAGTTCATGTCATTCGTCTGTGTCGGACCCTTGTCTGTACTAAAGGGAAGGTTCAGGATTTTTTGGAGACCTTTTGTTATTCAGTTAAAAAGTCTCAGTTTTAAATCAGTTGGCATCAGGTTTCACTTTGCTAGTGCACATGTCAACTTTTAATGAAATTCACTAGAGATATGTATTTCTACTATTTTAATATAATAACTGTCATAAAAGCACTTTTTAAAGGACTTATTGGTAGTTTTATCAATACTGTTTAGGGCTGCAACTAATTATTTTCATTATTTATTTATTTTTTAATCAATTTCTTGTAGTGTATGAAATAAAAAATAGTGAAAATGTGCCCATCGCAACTTTCCAGCTTTGAGTCGAAAGTAAGGTCTTTAAATAATATAGAACAAAGGCAACAAATCCTCTATTTTTTTTTTACTAGCAAATATACCAGAAGTAACTGTTCTAAACCAGAGCTGAATCAGAGATAACTATGACAGGTTTCTAAAGTGT
The DNA here is from genome assembly GCF_023349555.1 of Cebidichthys violaceus. Lineage (NCBI taxonomy): Eukaryota > Metazoa > Chordata > Actinopteri > Perciformes > Stichaeidae > Cebidichthys > Cebidichthys violaceus. Next base: position 13,748,316 of record NW_027176329.1, on the reverse strand, counting down.
TGGACCTTCCTTTTTAGAATGTCAATCATCTGTACAATTACACAATGCATCACTACTCATCGTTACTAAAGAGTAGAAGTCGTCTCTTGATGTTTGTTGTCAGAGTTTACGATGTCTTGTCACTTACATTTTAATCCAAGCTTACATCAAATCATGCTGTGTTTGCTGCATCATTCTGCTATTCTTCATAGTGAGGGTATTCTGACTTGCTTCTCTTTGGTATCTTTTGTTGCATGCTGCGAATTATTTATTATTCCTCGCCTCTGTCATCTCAATGAGTCTACACATTTTACGGAAAGCTGCTATGTATGCATGTAAAGATGGAGGAGTCTAACCCTAAATATCAAATGGTGACTTAATAACACAACAACGTTCCTCTAGAAACCAAAACATTAAATATTCCAAAGCAGCAACATCACACCTTAACAAAACTTCTACCACATACATCATTTTCTTTTATTTATAACAAACCCATCAAATATGACCAGGCTGCATAACAGATTATACAAAACATCGACCAATTAAAATACCTCAAGTGCATGAGAGCAAAGTGACGTGCTGTGATGTTGTGAAGTAAAGTGTCTTTCTGTGTGCCACATATTAAATTAACTTGACAAGCATTTCCCTATACTGTATTTTCTCTCTAATTAAAAAGTACAACTGTATCTGTTGTAGATAATTAACTGTAACATATTCTCATGTATTTACATTTTCATGTACCTACATGTTTTATTTTGTAGTCTTAACACCTCTAACATTTTCTCAATTCCCTTTGCTCCTTCTTTGCTTCTACTAATACAGAAAGCTTCAGAGAAACTGAAAGAAGAGGAGAGGAAAAGGATGGCAGAGATACAAGCCGAGTTAGATAAACAGAAACAGTTGGCGGAGGCTCATGCTAAATCAGTAGCCAAAGCGGAACAAGAAGCCCAGGAGCTGAAGCTGAAGATGAAAGAAGAAGCCAGCAAGAGGCAAGATGTCGCGGTGGATGCTGAGAAACAGAAGCAAAACATACAGCATGAGCTGCATCATCTGAAGAGTCTGTCCGAGCAGGAGATCAAGTCCAAGAGTCACCAGCTAGAGGAGGCGCTAGTCAGTCGCACCAAAATCGAGGAGGAGATCCACATAATTAGACTGCAGTTAGAGACAACAATAAAACAGAAAGGCACCGCCGAGACCGAGTTACAGCAGCTCAGAGACAAGGCCGCCGATGCCGAGAAGCTCAGGAAAGCTGCTCAGGAAGAAGCAGAGAGGCTTCGCAAGCAAGTCACTGAAGAGACTCAGAAGAAGAAGAATGCAGAAGATGAGCTGAAACGGAAATCTGAGGCAGAAAAAGAGGCTGCCAAGCAAAAGCAGAAAGCGCTGGATGACCTGCAGAAATTCAAAATGCAAGCGGAGGAGGCAGAGAGGCGCATGAAACAGGCTGAGGAGGAGAAGCTGAGGCAGATCAAAGTAGTAGAGGAGGTGGCACAAAAGAGTGCCGCCACACAGCTGCAGTCCCATTCCATGTCATTCAGTGAGAAGACAACAAAACTGGAGGCATCCCTTAAGAAAGAGCAGGGCACTGTTCTTCAGTTGCAGGAGGAAGCTGAAAAGCTCAGGAAGCAACAAGAGGAAGCTAACAAAGCTAGGGAGCAAGCAGAGAAAGAGCTTGAAACATGGAGACAAAAAGCCAATGAGGCTCTCCGCTTGAGGCTACAAGCTGAAGAGGAAGCTCAAAAGAAGAGTCAGACTCAAGAGGATGCAGAGAGGCAAAAGGTAGAGGCTGAGCGTGATGCCAAGAAAAGGGCTAAAGCTGAAGATGCTGCTCTGAAACAGAAGGAGAATGCAGAGAAAGAGTTGGAAAAACAGAGGAAATTTGCAGAACAAGTAGCCCAGCAAAAGCTGTCTGCAGAACAGGAATGCATACGACTGAAGGCCGACTTTGACCACGCTGAACAACAGAGGGGTCTGTTGGATAATGAGCTCAAGCGTCTGAAAAATGAGGTGAATGCTACCGAAATCCAGAGGAAGCAACTGGAAGATGAGCTGGCCAAAGTCAGAAGTGAAATGGATGCTCTTCTGCAGATGAAGGTTCAAGCTGAGAAGCAGACGATGTCGAACACAGAAAAGAGCAAGCAGCTTCTTGAGTCCGAAGCGTTGAAAATGAAACAACTTGCTGATGAAGCGACTAGACTGAGATCAGTTGCCGAAGAGGCAAAGAAGCAGAGGCAGATCGCAGAGGATGAGGCAGCTCGGCAGAGAGCTGAGGCAGAGAAAATACTTAAAGAAAAACTGGCCGCCATCAACGAGGCAACTCGTCTGAAGACTGAAGCTGAGATTGCCCTGAAAGCCAAAGAAGCAGAAAACGAAAGACTGAAAAGAAAAGCGGAGGACGAAGCTTATCAGAGAAAGCTGCTGGAGGATCAAGCTGCTCAGCATAAACAAGACATACAAGAGAAAATCATACACCTGAAGAGCTCGTCTGATTCTGAGTTGGAGAGACAGAAAACAATCGTGGAAGAAACTCTGAGACAAAAGAAGGTGGTTGAAGAGGAAATTCACATAATTAAAATCAATTTTGAGAAAGCTTCAAAAGGCAAGTCGGATTTAGAGGTGGAGTTAAAGAAGTTGAAGGGTATTGCAGAGCAAACCCAGAAGAGCAAACTCAAAGCTGAGGCAGAGGCTGAGAAACTAAAAAAGCTTGCAGCTGAAGAAGAGAAGAAAAGGAAAGAATCTGAGGAGAAGGTGAAGAGGATTACTGCAGCAGAAGAAGAGGCGGCTCGACAATGCAAAGTCGCTCAGGAGGAAGTGGAACGTCTCAAAAAGAAAGCTGCTGAAGCAAATAAACAGAAAGACAAGGCTGAGAAAGATGCAGAGAAGCAGGTTATTCTGGCCAAAGAGGCAGCGCAGAAATGCAGTTCAGCAGAGCAGAAAGCCCAAGATGTTCTCAGCAAGAATAAAGAAGACTGCCTCGCTCAGCAAAAGCTGAAAGATGAGTTTGAAAATGCTAAGAAGCTTGCACAAGCAGCTGAGAAGGCCAAAGAGAAAGCAGAGAAAGAGGCTGCCCTGCTCCGACAAAAAGCTGCAGAAGCTGAAAAGCAGAAGAAATCTGCAGAGGATGAAGCCGCAAAACAAGCCAAGGCTCAAAAAGACGCGGAGAGACTGCGGAAAGAAGCAGAGGAGGAGGCCTCCAAGCGAGCGGCAGCTGAGGCAGCAGCACTGAAGCAGAAGAAGCAGGCTGATGAAGAGATGGCCAAGCACAAAAAACAAGCCGAACAAGCACTCAAGCAGAAGTCACAGGTTGAGAAGGAACTTACAATGGTCAAACTGCGGCTGGACGAGACTGATAAGCAGAAAGCTGTGTTGGATCAGGAGCTTCAGCGAGTTAAAGGTGAAGTAAATGATGCCATCAAGCAAAAGGCACAGGTGGAGGAGGAACTGTCCAAAGTTAAGATCCAGATGGATGAGCTCCTGAAACTTAAGCTTAAGATTGAGGGAGAAAACCGCCGCCTCATGCAGAAAGACAAAGATAACACACAAAAAGTACTTGCGGAGGAAGCAGGGAAAATGAAGAGCCTGGCGGAGGACGCTGCCAGACTCACCGTGGAAGCTGAGGAAGCAGCCAGGCAGAGACAGAATGCTGAGTCTGACTTGGCGGAGCAGAGGGCACTTGCAGAGAAAATGCTAAAGGAGAAGATGCAGGCCATCCAAGAGGCGACCAAACTTAAAGCCGAGGCAGAGGAGCTCCAGAAACAGAAGAACCAGGCGCAGGAAAAGGCAAAAAAACTACAAGAGGACAAACAGCAGATCCAGCAGCGCCTTGATAAGGAGACAGGGGACTTCCAGAAATCATTAGAGGCTGAGCGAAAGAGGCAGCTTGAAGTTTCAGCTGAGGCGGAGAAACTGAAATTGAGGGTGAAAGAGCTCAGTGATGCTCAGTCAAAAGCTGAAAAGGAGGCTAATAAATTCAAAAAACAAGCAGATGAAGCAAAGGTGCGTCTCCAGGAGACAGAAAAACAAACTACAGAAACTGTCGTGCAGAAGTTGGAGACACAGAGGCTGCAGAGCACCAGAGAGGCTGGTGACTTGAAGGAAGCCATTGCTGGCCTTGAAAATGAGAAGGAGAAACTGAAAAATGAGGCGGAGGAACTTCAGAAAAAATCTAAAGAGGTATTTTGACATAAATTAACACTGTAAAGTCAATTTACACAACCTTTCCAATTAACATAGTCAACACTCTAACTACAGTATTTGTGGGATAACATGTAGCATTTCATGCAAATTGCAGAGACTTAAAGTAACAATCAGCAATTTATATGAATGCCATTCAAAACACAATACTGCAGAGTTCAAATGGTCACTAGTAAAACATTGAAGGACTTTTTGTGAAATACTCTTCACCTTCTTGCAGAAAGTTAGATTTTTAAAAAAGGTGGAAAAAGCTGAAGAGGAGATGTTAGCTCAGTATAAAGACTTGAAACTGCTAGCCTGGCTCTGATAAGTTCACTTTGGTCTTTGCATGTATCTTGATTAGCTGTAGAGCTGCTAGTAGGCAGATTCTGTTACCTGTGGACAGAGCTAAATGTTTCCCTCCATGTTTAGTCTGTTTGCTAAGCTTCATACATAGAATAGGGTCAGTCTTCTCATCCAACTCTCGGCAAGAAAGCATATTTCCCAAATTGTTGAACTATTAGTCTGAATAATAAGTTACATGCAATGACATTTTACTGATTGTCTTCTACTTTTTTTTCCAAATAGATGGCAAATGCCCAACAGGAACAAATTGAGCAACAGAAGGCCATTCTTCAGCAGTCTTTCCTCACAGAGAAGCAACTGTTGTTGAAAAGAGAAAAGGATGTTGAAGATGAGAAAAAGAAGCTTGAGAAACAGTTTGAGGATGAAGTTAACAAGGCTAAAGCTCTCAAAGATGAACAAGAACATCAGCAGAAGCTAATGGAAGAGGAGAAGAAAAAACTTAAGGCCATTTTGGATGACGCTGTGAAGAAGCAAAAGGCGGCTGAAGAAGAGATGAAAAACAAGCAGAAAGAAATGGAAGTGCTCGAAAAGAAAAGGCTTGAACAAGAAAAACTCCTGGGAGAGGAAAACAAAAAGCTCAGGGAGAAACTTCAGAGTCTTGAGGTGGCCTCCAAACAGGGTGCCTCCGAAACGAAGGACATTAAAGTCCAGACTGATGAGGTTCCGGAGGAGCAGTTACTTACCATGACAATGGTGGGAACAACAAAGAAAGTTTTCAATGGGTCTGTTGAAGTGGACGGAGCGAAGAAGGCTGCAGAATCACCATTTGCATTTGATGGAATTAGAGAGAAAGTTCCTGCTGAAAGGCTTCATGACATTGGTGTCCTGACCAAAAAGGAATTGGACAAATTGAAAAAGGGAAAAGTCTCCGTGCAGGACCTCGGAAAGACTGATAAAGTTAAAGCATGTCTTCAGGGTCAGAGCTGTGTAGGAGGTGTCTTGACTCCATCCAAAAAGAAAATGAGCATCTATCAGGCTATGACTGAGAACAAGATCACTCCCAACACTGCCACAATGCTCCTGGAAGCTCAAGCAGCTTCTGGTTACATCGTAGATCCAGTGAAAAATAAACTCCTCACCGTCGATGAGGCTGTTAAAGATGAGTTAATCGGCCCTGAGCTTCATGACAGGATGCTCTCTGCAGAGCGAGCGGCCACTGGCTTCAAAGATCCCTATACCGGAGCCAAAATCTCTCTCTTTGAGGCCATGAAGAAGGGACTTATTGAAAAGGAGCCGGCCACCAAATTCCTGGATGTTCAGCTTGCAACTGGCGGCATCGTTGACCCCATCAATAGCCATAGAGTGCCACTTCAGACTGCCTACAAGCAGGGTCAGTTTGATGCAGACATGAACAAGAAACTCACTGATCCCAGTGATGATTGCAAGTTATTCATTGACCCCAGCACTCAAGAGCAACTCACTTACAAACAGCTGCTGGAGAAGTGCACCAAGGATGCAGAGACAGGACTGCTGATATTACCAGTAAGCGAGAAAGCTGCTCAGAGTGAGAGAACATACACAGATCTGGAGACCAAAGACGTGTTCAGTACGTCAAACGTTGTTGTGCCTTTTGGAAGGTTCAAGGGCAAAACCGTCACCATTTGGGAAGTCATCAATTCAGAATATTTTACAGAAGCGCAAAGAAGAGAATTGATTCGCCAGTACAGGACAGGAAAGATCACAGTAGAGAAAATTATCAAAATTGTCATCACTGTTGTGGAAGACAAAGAGAAGGATAAAGAAAACACGTTTAATGGTTTGAGGGCTCCAGTCTCTGCCAGTGAACTGTTGGAGTCTAAGATTATAAACAAAGACTTGTTCAACAAACTGAGTAATGGCAAGATAACGGTGAAAGAGATCTCTGAGATGGAGCCTGTGAAGAAGGCGCTACAAGGAACCCCGAGCATTGCTGGACTACTGAACGAACCAACCAAGGAGAAAATGCCTTTCTATGAAGCTATGAAGAAAGAATTACTGTCACCAGAAACTGTGTCAAACCTTCTTGAAGCTCAAGCAGCGACTGGGTTTGTAATCGACCCTGTCAAAAATGAGAAGGTCCCTGTTGATGAAGCTGTTAAGTCGGGTCTTGTGGGCCCAGAACTCCATGAACGACTCCTGTCAGCAGAGAGAGCCGTCAGCGGCTACAAAGACCCGTATACAGGAAAGAAGGTGTCTCTGTTTGAAGCCATGAACAAAGGCCTCATCAAGAAAGACCATGGCATCCGGCTGCTTGAGGCACAACTCTCAACAGGTGGAATCATTGACCCTGTTAACAGCTATCGCATCCCGCATGAGGTGGCCTGTAAGCGTGGATATTTTGATGAGGAAATCAGCAAAACTTTGAACAAAAACACTGATGACACAAAGGTGTTTTATGATCCTAACTCACAAGAGCATTCAACCTATGCTCAGCTCATGGATAAATGTGTCCCAGACAAAGAAACTGGACTCCTATTGCTTCCTCTTTCAAAGAAGGCTGCAAAGCCAAAAGAAGACAAACAGGTTACAGAGGCGAAGACAAAAGAGGCTTTGAACCATTCAACTATGGAGCTGGACTACGGCCCTTTCAAAGGCAGAAAAGTCACAATTTGGGAGATCATACACTCTAATTACATCACTGAGGAGCAAAGAATAGAGCTGATTCGCCAGTATAGAATGGGGCAGGTGACAATTGAAAAGTTGATAACGATTGTGATAACAATGGTTGACGAAAAAGAAGACAAAACAAAGGAAGAGGCCTGTTTTGAAGGCCTTAGAGCACCAGTCACTGCCAGCTCTTTGCTTGATTCCAACATCATTGATCAGGCGACATTTGACCAAATCCAACAGGGTAAAAAGACACCGAAAGAGGTTAGTGAAACTGATAAGGTACGGAAGTACTTGCAGGGCACAGACTGCATTGATGGCATCACTATGGGAGATTCAAATGAGAAGTTAAGCTTATATCAAGCAATGAAGAAGAATGTTTTGCAGCAAAACACTGGGCTTGCGCTACTTGAGGCCCAAGCTGGAACCGGTTTCATAACTGATCCGGTCAGAAATCAGAAATACTCTGTGGATGATGCTGTGAAGAATGGAGTTGTTGGCCCAGAGCTTCATGAGAAACTTCTCTCAGCTGAAAAAGCAGTGACTGGATACAAAGATCCATATACAGGCAATACAATTTCTCTATTCCAAGCCATGAAGAAAGAACTTGTCCTAAGGGAGCATGCCATTCCTCTGCTTGAGGCTCAGTTTACTACAGGAGGGATCATTGATCCGGTCAGCAGCCATCGTGTTCCCAATGATGTGGCCATTCAGCGTGGCTTTTGCAGTAAACAAATGTCCAAGTCCTTCAATGAACCCTCAGGCGATGTTAAAGGCTTCACCAACCCCAACACCAATGAAAGCGTTACTTACAAACAGTTGGTGGAGAAATGTGTAAGAGATGCCAACTCTGGTCTGTGCTACCTGCCTCTGTCAAAGGTTGAAGCTCCTGCTCCTGTTGAGAAATCCTATCAGTACACAGAGGAGCAAGCTGAAACAGATCTAGCTAACACTCAAATTGATATCCCTCATAAGAGTTTTGCAGGAAAGACTATGAACATTTGGGAAATCATGAACTCAAATATGCTTCCTGTGGAGGAGAGAATGCGCCTCATGGAGCAGTATCGCTCGGGACAAATCACAAAGGAGAGAATGCTAATCATCATCATTGAAATCATTGACCAAAGAGAGACTCTAAAGTCGGAGCAGAGCATGTCATGTGATGTAATCAGAAGAAGAATTACTATTGAAGAGTTGTACAGTGCTCGAATTATTGACTTGCAGACATACAACCTCCTAAAACAAGAGAAGATGACTGTTCGGGAGGTAATGGAAATGCCATCAGTCAAACAGTACCTCTTTGGTACAGGTTGCATTGCTGGAATCATGTCAGACAATCCTCCAAAGATCAGCATTTACCAGGCTATGAAGAGCGGACAGATTAAACCCGAGGTTGCTTTGAATCTCCTCGAGGCCCAAGCAGCGACAGGATTCATGATCGATCCAGTGAAAGATGAACTTCTGACAGTAGATGAAGCTGTACGCAAGGGGCTTGTTGGCCCTGAACTTCATGACAAACTTCTCTCTGCTGAAAGGGCAGTTACAGGTTACAAGGATCCGTACAGCGGGAAAGTGATTTCTCTCTTCCAGGCAATGAAAAAAGACCTTGTGCCTGAGGATTATGCCTTGAGGCTTTTGGAGGCCCAGAATGCCACTGGTGGATTAATTGATCCTGAATACTACTTCCGCCTCCCTACAGATGCTGCCATGCAGCGTGGATACATCAACAAGGAGACACTCGACAGAATATCTGAACCTACTGAGGATGTGCGAGGCTACACGGATCCAACAACAGATGAAAAACAGACCTACGCCCAGCTCCTGAAAAGATGTAGAGTTGATAAAGCAAGTGGTTTGAGGCTACTTTCACTGGCAGATAGAAGACTTCTCTTCAAGGGTCTCAGAAAGCAAATCACTGTGGACGAGCTGCTTCGTTCACAGATCATCAGCCAAAAGACATACAATGAACTCACAGAGGGTACCATTACAGTGGAGGAGGTCAGCAGAGAGGTGAAGAAATACCTGGAGGGTACCAGCTGTATTGCTGGTGTGTTTGTAGAATCTAGCAAAGACCGTCTGTCTATTTACCAAGCAATGAAGAAGAACATGATCAGACCAGGGACTGCCTTTGAGCTCCTCGAGGCTCAAGCCGCCACAGGATATGTAATTGATCCTATTAAGAACCTGAAACTGAATGTCATTGACGCTGTTAAGATGGGTGTTGTTGGCCCAGAGTTTAAAGATAAACTCCACTCAGCTGAACGAGCAGTCACAGGCTACAAGGATCCTTATTCTGGCAAGATCATCTCACTATTCCAGGCTATGAAAAAGGGCCTCATTCTGAAAGATCATGGCATTCGTCTGCTAGAAGCTCAAATTGCTACTGGTGGAATCATTGATCCTCAGGAGAGCCATCGCTTGCCAGTTGAAACAGCATATGAACGTGGCCTCTTTGATGAGGAAATGAATGAAATCCTCACTGACCCATCCGATGACACAAAGGGCTTCTTTGACCCCAACACTGAGGAAAATCTCACCTACCTGCAACTGATGGAGAGATGTATGATAGACCCAGAAACAGGCCTCGCTCTTCTGCTGCTGAAAGAGAAGAAGCGCGAGAGGAAGACATCATCCAAGTCCTCTGTTCGCAAGCGCAGGGTCGTCATCGTCGATCCAGAGACGGGCAAAGAGATGTCTGTGTATGAGGCGTACCAGAAAGGGCTCATTGACCACCAGACCTATCTTGAGCTGGCTGAGCAGGAGTGTGAGTGGGAGGAAATTACCATCACCTCATCTGATGGAGTTGTGAAATCCATGATCATTGACAGAAGGTCTGGTCGGCAGTATGACATTGATGATGCAATCTCAAGGGGCCTGATTGACAAGTCAGCTCTGGAACAGTACCGTGCAGGAACTCTCTCCATCACAGAGTTCGCAGACATGCTATCTGGAAACGCGAGCGGTGTCAGATCACGCTCATCCTCATTTGGCTCCTCTTCCTCTTACCCCATGAGCCCAATACCTTCTATAAAAACACCAGCAACCACATGGAACGACCCGACTGAGGAAACTGGCCCTGTGGCTGGAATCTTGGACACAGAAACCCTGGAGAAGGTGTCCATCACCGAGGCCATACACAGAAACCTTGTGGACAATATAACAGGTCAAAGGTTGTTGGAAGCTCAGGCCTGCACAGGAGGTATTATCGACCCAAATACGGGAGAGACATTTGCCGTTGCGGATGCAATGAACAAGGGGCTTGTGGATAAAATCATGGTTGACCGCATCAGTCTCGCCCAGAAGGCGTGCAATGGATTTGAGGATCCCAGAACCAAAACCAAAATGTCAGCAGCCCAAGCCCTAAAGAAAGGCTGGCTATACTATGAGGCTGGCCAGAGATTCCTTGAGGTCCAGTATCTCACCGGTGGATTAATTGAACCAGATGCTACCAGCAGAGTCCCCATAGATGAGGCCGTGAAGAAGGGCACCTTAGATGCACGCACTGCTCAGAAATTACGAGATGTTAGTGCATACTCAAAATACCTCACGTGCCCTAAAACCAAGCTGAAGATCTCCTACAAGGATGCTATGGAAAGGAGCATGGTAGAGGAGGGGACTGGTCTGCGACTACTTGAAGCATCGTCCCAATCAAGCAAAGGCCTGTACAGTCCCTACAGCGTCAGCGGGTCAGGCTCCGCTTCTGGATCACGGTCCGGCTCAAGATCTGGTTCCAGGTCGGGCTCCAGAAGAGGCAGCATTGATGCCACAGGATCAAGTTTTACAACAACCTTCTCCTCCTCCTCCTATAGTTCACCAAGCTATGGCCGCCGATACTGAGTTTGAAAGTGAAGCAATGATTTTCTAGGGGAAGGATACACTAAAAAGCCACAGTGCTCACCAGATGCCTACTTCTCAGTGGAATATGGACTACTTTTATTCTGCTCTGCATGTGGTTGTTATAGGACTTTAATACAAGTTGAATAATTTTGTTTATTTTATGCGTCACATTTACTTTTAGTTATGTCTATGCTATTCTATCAGACTTTCTGTCTACCGTACTGTAAGCAGCATACGCAAGAACTGTTTATTATTTCCAATATCAAGTGTATGATATATATTTTTTTCAGTTTAAGGACTTACGGTTCCACAAACAGGATTATATTTACAATATTGTGTGTGTTACACTATAACTGCTCATTACCTGATTGAACCAAACAAACATTTCTGTACATGTGTAAATTTCTGAATATTTGGGGAGAAAGAAAGTTTGCAAAAGAAAGATAAATGCCACTCTGCAGAGCAGAATAAGGAGTCTCCCCCGAAGATGAACAAACACTACCAGTGTCTGCTTTAACAACGCCAAGCTTCAAGATCTTTTCTCTCCTGGGCTACACCGCCGCATATACTCTCTCCCATTATCTACTCCATTCCCAGTTGTCTGTCATATAACCTGGAGTTACAGCAACATGCTAATAACCTCATGATGAACCTCAAACAGCAAGCTCCCATTAATGGAAGGATTACGTAGCCTATTGTGACCATTAACACCATCTGACTTCATACAAGGCCCGCCTTTCTGAACACTTTCAAAAGGTACGTTCACAATTTCTCGGTACGTTTGTGTCATTTAGGTTCTAAGCTCCAAAGTCTAATGTTGTTGTTCAATGCTGAATTTCTCTGTTTCAGATATTGCCTCCACAGTTCATCTCCAGCTCTTTGCTCAGATGTCCTCCAGTGACCCCTCGCATTAATTTGGACTTTGACCTTCATTTGAATCATGCCAGTTACAGAAACACAATTGCTTATATGACATTAAGGCCTATACCATGCTCTGTAAATGCCTGCAAAAATACTCTGAAACACTGAACTGGGATGTTGAGTATAATAACATGGTGCGGTGGTTACACTGCAAACTGGCTGATGCATGACTGAAGAGCAATGCTCCCCATACTGGTATGTTTACTGTGTTATCAGGTTTTTTACAGCATCTCACAATCTAACTTCAGAATAACTGTTGTCATAAATGTAGTGTTCACACAGGGCTAAAATGTAATGTTTGAATGTTTAATAGCTACATGTACATTGACGTTTGAGAAAGATCTTTAAGCTTTGCCACCAGACACAGTATTTGTATTTTCCACAGCATATACTCATTGTAATTGTCCTTTGTAAAGCAACACGTATGATCGATATCATTTTATTTTCGTACTCTTTATTTCTGCTTTGCATGATTTACTAACATTTAAAAAGGTGCAAACACAAAATAGTTGAATCCATTAAAGCATTTATTTTACTTTTACGTTTCAAAAGGTTTGAAGGATTTATTTTAAAGAGGGTTGTCAAACCTTGTTGAAAAGGGTGTATTTATAATAAAATGGTGACAAGGAATTTTATTGTAACACCGTACGCTATGTAAATAAACATGAAAATGAAAGTCCTCTCTGGTTTGGTCATTCCATTTTGACAGATCATGTTGAATTTAAATCTGATGAAAATATTTTTTTACATTTGTATCAGATTATCGCAGATTAATTTAAATTAACACTGATTATTATCCACAAATGTGTGTGTTAAATTACCCAGCACAGCTATTCCTTTACCTTTGAGTGCCATGTTTCACCGTCTACAAAGACATTGATACTGATATGTTGATATTTGTCTTGAGTTCAGTGGTGAGGTAGAAAAGCTGGAAGACTTCAAAATGTATTTAAGCAGTTTGACGACCAACTCTCCCGTTGACACAAATTTCAGTTCTGGATCAATCAACTTTTTAGATGTTAAATGAATACAAAATAGTGAAAAAACTACAAGTATTCCCACTAAACCCACTGACAGGAACACTGATGACTGCAAGCAGTTTTAATCCAAGACCACTGAAAGAAGGTCTTCCTTTAAGACAACTACAGATTGTGAAGAATTGCAAGAGACTTTGATATAAAATCAGTGGATCTTAAAAAAAAACACAAGTTCCAAACAAACGAGTTTCCTCCTCAACAGACTTTTTGTTCTTACAAGACCAGAGAAAGATTTAGAAGCTTTACTGAAACCAGCCAGAAACAAAAGGTGACAAGTTAATGCAGGTGATACATGTGATGCCTTGATTACCAGTGATGAGATTATCCTATGGGATGCCTTGTTATAAGGCTTTACAGATACATTATGTGTTATGATTGTACTTATAAAGCATTATAGACATGACTTTCATATGTGTTACCGAATTCTTTATAAAGGATTTATTATATATTATTCTGGTTGACTGATGTCTTAAACGAAATCGAGAAACTCAAGACCGTTTATTAATGACTACTAACATTTCTAAGTGCAGACATGATGATTTATTATTTTTACAGTGATAAACAAGCATTTTTAACCAATAAATAATTTGTATCAACTCATTTATCAGAAAGTAAAAAGTAAATATATCTTCTGGTAAACTGAAGTAACAAACTGACTATGATCTCTAATATGAACGTGTCTGTTTTATGTTAACTCTTGTGGACACAAACGACTGATCTGATGACTGCAGAGAATGATGAGCTTTAATTAGAAACAGTGAAAAGGTTTACACAGTAACAGAGTGAGCTGACTGGCCGTCTCTGCATCCTTCAGAATTCACAGTCAGTCAGTCAACGTGTGTCACTGGTCCCTTCAGGTGGAGCTAGAGTCATCTGGCAGCGTCTTCAGGTGGAGGCCGAGGTTGATGGCTGCAGGTGGAGGTTCAGGCGGCAGGTGCCTGCAGGCTCTACCAATGGTGACGGTCGTTGGTAGAGCCTGTAGGTGGAAATTAAGATGGCAGCTGTCTGCCAGAATCTGCAGGTGGAGGCGGCACCTGCAGGTTACTGGCAGAGGCTGTAGGTGAAGGTGGGTTATTCGTTTTGGAGGCAGCAGGTTAAGATGGATGGTTTGTTTTTAGGCTAAAGGTGGAGGTTGTAGGTTGAGGGTGGAGGAAGGTGCTTTAGCTGGTTTTCAGAGGCTGTTTGTTTTCTAGAAGATGATTTCAGGAAGCTGAATAAAAAGATTGTTGACAAAGGCTGCATTCACCGACTCAAACAAAAAGAGGATTCTTCAGCTGTGAAGAAGATTACTTAAACTTAACACTTAACTATTACATTTAAACATTTACTACAATATTTACAGGTATGATCATATTTGATCGTTATTTTAGCTCATGGGTTCTTCCGAAGTGTCCACAAAATAGAGGATAAACTCCGCCCCCATATGAGACGTCCACGTGCACCTGTCCATCT
>NW_027176329.1:13536468-13731468 GCF_023349555.1 Cebidichthys violaceus | reverse complement strand
ATGATAAAACATTATAGTAAGTCAGTGATTTTAATGTATTTATAATGACTAGATGAAGTCGGTACAGTATTGTCGTCTACCTGATCCATTAGCCAAACAGTGTGCATCATTACAGCGTCTCCTACAATGTTTATAATTATAATATGAATCATATTAATGATAATAGTTATTCGTTTTTTGTTTCAGTGGAGTGTTCATGGCAGAGCCGATTGAAGTTCAGCTAGTTTAAGGACCCGAGCGCCCCCGCCGGTGGGGGCGGAGCATGCATCCAAAAATGAATTCACTCATAACGTGCACTCATCAGTAACGAATATAATAATGCCGCATACCTGCTCAAACTGCAGCTCCTGCGCTACAAAGTCATCTCAGCTGTTTGTACAAACTCCAAACACAACATATGACAAAGCTGCGTATAACACCAAGTAACACAATCGATATAGCGCCACCTAGGCAGACCCACTCGCCACATGTATGCCAATAACGTTTTGAAAAATGAATTCAATGCTAACACCCGTTAGCTCCGGAGATCGCTAGCGACTAGACCGCAGAACGCCATTTTGTCACATTCCGCTACGACACAGCCTCGCAGTTTTACTTACAAAACAAAGCCATCATCATAATCCGCATAATCGATCACATCATAAACCAGCTCCTTACTTTGAGATGTTCTGCAGCAAAAAAAAAAAATGAATCCGTTCATGTTTAGTATCTATCTGCGCAGCTCATCCGTCTCTGCCTGGATTCAAAGCCGGCGCTGCCGTCGTGTGCCTGCTAGCGGAAAGGGCGGGGTTATACGTCTCAGCAAATCGGATTTGAGAAATTTGACCCTTGGGTAGTTTTTATTTTCTCATTGGCTAACGGATTCTGTCATTCAAAGTCACGTTAGGTTGTTTCAAAAGAGCAGGCTGTGACGTGTCTATGGAACTTTCATTGGGTCAAATCGGCCCTTCTCACGGTCTGAAAGGCTTTGGAGGATGAAAAAAATGGAATTCAAACGATAAAATTCCATGGATGACAAACATTAACAGTCTCAGAGAAGACCCAGGCTCTCAAAATGATGAAAAACTGCTGCATATGGATAGATTGAACACTATTAGTGATAAAAGAAGTGAAATATATAATTATATAGTATATAAAATTACAATGAAACAGCTGGAACAAAATAAAATTTTGGTTGACCTCGTTTGACCTCTCCGTACTGGATCAAGATCTACTAGATAAAGCTTCACTTTATCAAAGTAAAAATTTGTTTAGAGACCCTCAACATATAGTTCTATGATCTGGGAGAGCTTGAAAGCTTGGACCTACATGATTTCTAATAAAGAAATATCCTGAAATTGCTTTTTTTTCCCCATTCGAAAATTAGAATTTTCAATTTGTGCTGTGTTACATCTTAATCTACTCTTAACCAGTAACATATATACTGATATTTACACATAGCAACACATCTCACAAGTGTTAGGGTTATTTTACTACCAAAAGTATTAAAATAGCCCTTACAGTTGCAATGCTACACTCATTATCGTATGGGCATGCTATTTTCGAGCTGAGGGCCTAAAAATCGGTCTAGGGTACAGAAGGTAATTAAAAGTTCTGTTTTAAGCTAACGTTAGCGGACTAGCGGTAAAAGGTCATGGTAAAGTATGTCTCAAAAAGTAAAGAAAAAAATCAAAGCATAGTACGTCAAAATGATTTCTTTAAAATCATAGTTGTACAGTTTACATGTTGAAAAGAAGCCATAGTAATTCTAAGAAAAAAATCATAGTTCAGAATGTCAAAAAAAGTTTTAAACAAGCCATGATATAACAATTAAAGTTATAGTACATGTTGAAAAAAATTATAAAATAAAAGTCATAGTATAGTATGTCAAGGGAAAAAAAAGTCTTGATTACATCAGTGCATTTCACAACTTTTAGGACATTAGGATTTAAATAAGGGTCATTTGAGTGTTAGCGCTGGGAGTAATTATCCTCTCCTCTACAGACGTCTAATACATTGATGGCCACAGATTCACAGGCGTTTTTATTTGAAAATGGCTGCAGAACGCTACCACAGTGTCTCTTCGCTTCTATACTCTTTGACAAACCTGTCCATCTCATTCACATGTAATGCAGTCTATATGGTGATGGCAGATGTGCAAAGACACCGGTTCTCTCTGTATCCATGGGTCAGACCGACCAATCAGCTCTTGAGTCTCAATGGTCGCTGGCCGAGGGCCAAAGTCATTTTCCCACGCATGAAAATGATACATTTAATACAAAGTTCATTCTGGGTCATAAGCATAGACTGTATAAAAGCCCCCCTACGTGTGAGGAGGGGTTCAAACGAGCATTGTACTTTTCAACATGTCCTTATCCAAAGAACAACTGACGGTAACCGCCGCGGAGCAACCGCGACAGCACAAATGCAGCCGGTGCCGACACCATGGAATCATCGTCCAACAGAAGGGCCACGTTAAGTCCTGTCCTTTTCTCAAATGTGACTGCTGGAAGTGCTATATCACCACACAGCGGACTCACGTCACGGCCCTCCAGCGAAGTCTGAGGAAAGCCTCAAAGAACCCCCAAAATAAAGAGCAACGACTCGGCGTCCACACCGCCGTCAGCGCGGTGAAACCAGCGGCTGAGGAGACTTGTAGCCCCTCGGCCACGGATGAAGAGGGTCTGTCGGCCGCATTGGGAACGAAAGGGGCCCCGGAGCGGCCCGCCGCTACCGGGAGTAAAGCTTCCAGTGAGGAAGAGCCTCGCACACGCTTTAGTAAGTTATTTTATCATTATCGTTAATTATAACACGTTTAAAACAACTCTTAAGTTATAGCGTCACACAGATAAAGTTGTTAGGATCCTGTTGATGAATATTGAAGGTTCGTCACATAAACTGAACTGTTATGGCGGAGCTAGCTCCCTAAAATAGCAACAACAAATTAACTTAAAAGTGTTAAACAACGAACATGACGGGACATAATGGAGATAACATAACGTTTGTTGTAGAAAATAAGATGTAATGATACTTTAGGCCTACACTTTTGGATTGTTTATCCTCATCAACAACTTTGTGATTTGCGAGTAAAACCTGTATAGACTCCGGATGGCACGAGACTAGTGGTATTGCAGTGTATTTAAAAGAAAACACCAGCGTCCAAATGTCCGGTGGGCTGACGTCATCAACGGCCATTAGTGGAACACCTGCGGCTCAGTTGAACGGAGCAGCGCGTGGAGCGAGTGGCTCAGGGTGCGTTCGTTATGAGTCACTTTGAGCGCCGGAGGGCACTCCGCTAGTATTATAACCGTTCGGATGTTCAGAGCGCCACACTTTTTATTACACAGTTGGATACAGTTGCTTTCTTTTATCTATTTCAACTTTCCAGTCCGTGAATCCATAAAGAAATATATGGAACCAAATAAGATATAATCGAATGTTTAGAGCTAAAACAATCAACAATGAATCAGCACTATGACATATACAATAGTTTCAGTCATTTGTCAAACAAAAAAGCCAAGCACTGACTAAAGTTCTTTTACTTAAAAGTTGCATAAAATGGAAATACTACATTATAGCTCTACTCCACTACATTTGTCTAACAGCGTTACTCGTTACATTTAAAAGCTCTGGAAAATGCAGCGTCACAAAGTCTTTTTAGAGATACGTGGTTCTCACAGGACAGCGACGCTGCAAACGTGAGACGATCTTAAAGAATATGATGCATTTCTGTAAATTATACCCAACATTATATAAAGGAGTTAAAATCTACATCTACAGCAGTAAAACGCGACATGCACATGAACGCAGCAGTAATATGAATCCACAAGCATCATATCAAAACAATAACAGGGAACATTGTACTGCACAATGAGTGCTTTTACTTTTAACACTTACAAATATAATTACAAGTAAATATGGTTGATAATATTTGCACACTTTTAATTAAAGTTTTGAATGCAGAACTTAATTTTGTAGAGGAATATTTTCACAATGTAATATTGCTACTCTTAAGTAAATAATGTAAATTCTTCCTCTACCACACATGGCATCATCATGAACTCGGGAATATATATGCTATTTTGTCACTTTTGTTCATCGCAAATTATTAAATGAAATAATGAAATCATCAGTTGCAGCCCTGGTAATGTTGTCATGTACATATTGTTGCCAGGTTAGATTGAAATTTGGCCTTAATGTAAATGGATAGAGAGAAACCTCCTCCCTCGCCCTGAAACACCAGTTTATATGATATTTAAAATGAATACAAAATTAATCTTTAAGTAGATTTGAATGCTCAAGTGTATTATAATGTCTTACGTCTCCTTCCAGATGCCCCTTACTTTGGTGAATTTGGCCCGGCTGCACCTCTGCCCGTTCTTCAAGTACCGTGGATGTCAGGTTACCCCAGCGGCTATGAGCCGTGTCCAAACCTCCTGCTCAACAGGCCGTGGTGGCCCCCCGTGCCCACTGGGCTTTACAACAGTGGTCTCCGTGAGCCCCTGATGTTCCCCCACTTCCAGCCGTCTGCTCTGCATTACCCGCCTCCACAGGGGCCTGGACCTGCTGCTGTGAGGCGGCCGCTCCTCTTTGAATACCGTTGGCCAGCTGTGAAGTGTGTAAGTAAAACTGATATTATGACCTAATGAAACAATGTATGCGTTTGTTAAATACGTCAGGATTGCAGACCGGTCTTCTTCACCCTCCGACCACTCGCGCTCCCAGAGCCCCCCCAGCAGGAGCCGATGTCCTGGCGGCACCCACCGCCTCCTCCGGCCAAACCCACTGAGCCAGACGTGGAAGAGCTGGATTAAAGCACAGTGAGCAGGTTCACAAGGGGACTAGTTACATTATAAGAACTGAGCCATATCCTCCAGGTTTTGTTTTTTGCAGTTTGTTGGCAAACCTGTTTGTTTTCCCCTGCTGTTTGGTACCAAACAACCAGTATTGACAACAGTCCTGTTCACATTGCTGGCATGAATGTTTCTGCACACTGTTTGGTTATTCTATATTTATCTAAGATGAAGCTGTGGCATTGTTGATAAAAAGAAGCCGGGTCCATGATAGTAATCATTTTGTATGTCTCGTTTTGAATTGATATTAAATTTGTTTACATATACATCATTTTTTTTGCTTTTTTTTGTGTCGTATGGATGCATGCAAGGCAGCAAGGAGAATGAGCCAGAAGCAGAAGACAGAGCAGACAGGAACAGTTCAGGGATGTAAACACAAAATGGAAGAGAAGTAGCTCACCGAATGATGGTCCAAAACCAGGAGGGCAGTCCAAACAAGGCACACTTCTCCAAAGGGGAGGTCAGGTAGAGAGTCCATGGTTCAAGCTGTCAAGTTACTTTTAGGTGACAGGGACAGGGTGTCAGAGGTTTGAAAGAAAATGACAAAAAAGCAAGCAGGTAACTTTGCAGATCTGGGAGGGAATGAGTGTAAAGGGCCAGACTGCAGGGCTGACGAGGGCAAAGTGGAAACAGGTGAGCAGGTCGAGTCCTATAGGGCATCTGGAGGACAGTTCAGAGAACGGCAATGGAAGTAGCAATGTGGCTAGAGGGACAAAATGGGATTTTTTTATCATAAGAATGACTGTAAGATGTTTGTTCAATATGTTTTTCACAAATAATATTGACATTGCCTCCTGCTAACCTTTAATGTAATACTGTTGTAACTAAAAATAGTTTAGAGAAAAAAAACAACAAGCATGAGTCATTAATTTGGCCTAATTTCACAATTTAACTAGTCTGTCACTTTATTTCATTATTAGTATTATTAGTAACCAGTAGCTCTTTTATGAAGCATTATCTTTTTTAATGTCATCCCACTAGTCATTGAAATATTATATATTGAGGATCATATTGAAGACTACAACTTTCATTTAATTTTGAAAAAAACATGTTCTTTGAGAAAATATTTGTTTTTACACTACAGAAAATATTAAAATAAAAGGTATTTGAATAATGACTATTGCAGTATTAGTCATGCTCTAACTTGGCTCTGGACAGGTGGACATTTTCACCTTCATTGAAAAAGGAAATCTCTTTTAAAGTATACATTAAGATGCGGTTTTCATTGGGTTCACTCTTTTACAAAAACATTTTTTAACCTCCTTCAGAACCCCTTAAAACATGCATATATTCTATTCAAAATACCAAAATATATTACAATCCTTTCGTATATCCATTAAATAGCCTCTCAAAATCCTATTAAATTACCTTAGTTAATAATAGTAATTCTTAATGTGTGAACTAATTGTAATTTAAGGGGATTTAGTTATATAGTTAATAAAGTTAATCCCTCCTGTTTTAAGTATGAAGCCTACATTTTGTAATAACGTCCACCAGGGGGGCTCAGACACACGTTGAGTCTCTCCTCATCGCTTCACTCCACCAGTCTAAGCTTCTCCACCTCCACATGAAACATTAACTTAAAGAAGGAGAAGCACAAACGTAGTGTTACTTTTTAGTTTATTCTGTGATGCAGTTTTTACTTTCAACATGTAAGATCTGTCAAGAGAAGTTAAGCATCACACTGATAGTAAAACTTATCAAACCCTAAAGTCAGTGGTGGAATGTAACTGAGTACATTTGTTCAAGTCATGTACTTAAGTACATTTTTTGGGGTACTTGTATTCGTGTGTGTTTTCATTTCATGCTACTTTATACTTCTACTCCACAACATTTATTTGACAGCGTTAGCTATTAGTTAGTTTGCAGATTTTACAGAAGAAAAAAAATATGATAAGCTATGTTTTATAACACAATACAGTTTTGTACAATAACAGGTTCCTAACTTTTGTGTCTTATGACCGTGAGTTGTTAGCAGTTCTACCAAAGCGACATTTCCATCTAAACTCCTCAAATGGTTTGATTTAAATAAATAATAAGTCTCTAAAGAGTAAAACTCTCAAATAATTTACACACAGAACCGAGATTAAGGGGAAGGCCCCCCCCCCCCCCCACACACACATACACACACACACACACACACACATCCCTAAATAAATAAAATGGGGAAACAGGATGCTCTGTTAGAGGGTGAAAGAACGGCCACGGGATAAGGATTAGGGAGTCTAGGTTTCTTTGTACAAAAATATCCGCAACTCTGCTAAAAGTTAATAAAACACGAACCAAACTCATCAACGGGAGGATTTGCTTGTCAACCGTCTCTGTTTTAGATGCATCGAGTTGGGGAGTGAGCCCAGCGGCCTTGGAGCCCGTAGTAATGTTAGGTTTTCACAGGGGAAAGACGAGCGCTGCTCATTGTGACCTACGGCCAGGTGCGACATGAGAGGAAGACGAGTGGGGAAGAAGACTGTGACTACTCAAATATCTAAATCCAGTATCCTCTGTTGTGACATGTCCAAGGAACACAGTGTAACTTGTCTGGGTAAAAGGTTAGAGCAGGAAACGTGGGGAAGGAGGGGGAGACCAAGACATAGGGCAGAATGAGGGTATAAAGTGATGTACATTGACTCCGGACAACTCGGTTTACTTGTACACTTTGTGATGCAAATAAATCTGCGTGAACTGAAGAAAATCCAATCTCTCTTGTGTTCTGTGGGTGTTCGCTACTGAGTTCCTGATAGTGAGATCCTGTGGTGTGTCGCCACGAGTCAGATAGAAAACAGTTACTGAACCAGCAGTCAGGTATTGAGTTTTAACACAAGTCTTAAAGTCAAGGAAGCTGAGCATCAGCATCGAACATCCAACCACTACACTTCTTACACCCTCGGTAATTAAACCTAGAAGTAGATCAGGTGATTTGGAACACCGCAGTAGGCGATGTCACACTATGTTGGGTCATGAGTGAAATTTGTCACTAAGGTGTTGGAGGAGTATGAAGGATTCCAGGAGGAGGCGTGTAGTGTGACACCGCACCCCCCTGGCTTCTATGCCCGTGGGATTGTCATCAGAGTGATTGATGTTGACATGAGCTAGTTCAAGGAGTTCGCTAAAGTGGAACTGCCAGGAGGTGATGAGTGTGTGTGTGTGTGTGTGTGTGTGTGTGTGTGTGTGTGTGTGTGTGTGTGTGTGTGTGTGTGTGTGTGTGTGTGTGTGTGTGTGTGGGCTTCTGAATTCCTGAGAATACTGAGCATCCTCTATTTGCACCGAGGTGGTTCCCAGAACAGGGCCGACCGTTCTGATGAGTTCATTCAGTCTGCTTGGGTTGGCTCTGATGCCACTGCCCCAGCACATTGCAGCAAATACAGTTGTGCATGCAGCAACAATACTGATAAAAGATCTGCAGCATATTGTTGCACACATGAAAGGACCGGAGTTTCCTCAGGAAGTAGAGTCTCCTCTGTCCTTTCCTGTAAACGGCCTCAGTGTTGCATTTTCCGTCCAGCCTTTTGTCAAGGTGAACTCCAAGATCCTTGATCCACCATCTCCACCTCCTCTCCCAGAATGTTGATGGGATTAATAGCAGTCCTGGTTCTCCTGAGGTCTATCTTTTGGTCATGTTCAGGATTAGGTGGTTCCCTCTGCTTCACTCAGTGAAGCTGGCCACCATGTATTCTGATTCCTGACCACCTTTAATACACCCAACAACTGTGGAGTCATCCGAGAAATTCTGCATATAGACTCCTAGTTGTACTGAAGGTCTGAAGTGTATAAAGTGAACAGAAGAGGTGACGGTCCCCTGCTGAGCTTCTGATCAACGTTTCAGACATGCCGTTCCACAGGCTACCATCTGTCTGTATGGTCAGTAATCCAGGAGATGCCGGAGGAGTCTATCTGCATCCCCTGGAGCTTCTCACTCAGCAGCTGGGGCTGGATTGTGTTGAAGGCACTTGAGATGCCAGCAGGTAGGTGATGGCATCGTCAACTCCAACCTGGTGGCACGACCGGGGGGCAAAGTGAAGCCAATGCAGAAGTGTCTTAAAACTTACATTCTCTCTCCGGTTGTATTGAAGTCTATGAGAAAATGACTCTACTTCTCTCTTGATTTATTACCTCAGTAAACGTTGTAAACATAAGTTTATGGTCTCAATCTCTAGTTTCAAGTCTTCTTCAATACAGCATGATGTTCATTTAGTAAATGATGGTCTATTTAGAGTCAAATAGACCTTAAAGCAGAGTATGCTTTAGGGCGGGGCTACTGTGATTGACAGGTCGCTTCTGCTACCAGAGGCGTATACAGCGTCTCTACGTCACTCCACCACATTCCAAATATAGTAACCTCTGTTCATTGTCCACTTCTTATGTACAGTCTATGGGCGGTACGCGAGCTGAAGCGGGTCCAGAGATGTGATCACCGGAGGTTGGAGATAACACAAACAAGGAGACGCCTTTGGAAATGGCAGGATGTCTTCCACAGAACAGGGCCCCTGAAATGGGTCAGGCTCAGGTTAAACAGGTGCTGAAAAATCCCCCACACAGCTGGTCGACACAGACTTTGAGGTCTCTGGGGGCTGATCTGGGCCTACAGCCTTGCACTGGTGGAGTAACTCCAGCCGTCGTCTTACCTGGCTGCCGGCTCCAGACGAGCGGGTGGATGTGGGTGGGGATGTTCCCTTCAGGATCATTATCAGTCTAAAAGGCCACAAGAAAAAGGTGGGTCAGGTGTGACAAAACAGCATGCAGCATGGAGCCAAAGTGAACCGTTTGTTGACATTCGGCTGCCTGCACCACGCTAGCAACTCTGTGAGGCTGTACTCAGGCACATCTGTGCTTTGAGCTAAATGCTAACATACATAGTAACATGCCGATGTTAGCAGGTATGCTATTTATCCATGTTTACTGATTTATTTTAGCATGTTAGCAAACAAGTATTTGCTGAGTAGCACTGAGCACAAAGTAGAACTAAGGCTATTGGGGATGTCATATAGCTTTGCAAGTATTCAGTCGTAAACCAAACAAATTTACAATAATTTACAAAACTTTGGGGATTAGAAAAGAAGGAACAAAGGATGTCAGGAGGACAAAGAAAAGACCTATCAGTCAGCACAGACTAAATACGACATACAGCAAATCAACACTGCTGTTGAATGTGTAATATACATCTGCAGAACAAGTTCCAGAGTTCGACACGGCAAACACTAGATCTTTGTGGGTGTAGGTGATAAAAGCATCAACACCACCCTTATCTGCCTCGGACCTGAACCTTCAGGCATTACTGTAAGAGGATTTCTGTCATTTCAGTTTTTGCTTGTTTAAACTCGAATGTGAGTGATAGGAGAGATAGGAGTTTCTGAGTGGGATCTGGTTTACCGTCAAGGTCTTTATAGTCTAAGAGCCCTAGACCTTTTGAAAGTCTACTGAAATAGCAACACTAGCATATGACTTTTTAAATTGCAGACTCTGCACAATCTTGAAAAACATGGTCACGGCCTAATCCAGTCTATAATCTGATTTTTTATTGCTCAGAATGTTTCCAGATTCAAATTTTATTTAACTGGTAAAGCCATGGCGACACAAGTAAAATGTGTAGGTTTACTGGATGCAGCACCAATTGAAATACAATGTATGTCAATAGAGACGCTTGTCTGGCATGCGCAAGCAGATTTGAAGAAAAAAACAACTTCAGACAGGCTACCATGTAACCTGGTTATGTAACTCTGTAACAGCAAACACAAAAGCAGCTTAGAGGAGCTGCTTTTGATTTTACGGATGACTGAAGCTACTGTAATGCTTCCAAAATGTTCAAATATCTCACTGCTTTATTTCTGCAGGTTGTGCCAGCTGAGCCACAGTTCAAAAGCTCCTTCATACCCATAAAGTCTTTTCAGGCCAGCACATCAGGTGGAAGAAGAGCACTCAGATTGTTTCCTTTCGTATCGTCAGCAAAGTATAGTAAAAGTATAAAAAGTAAAAGAGAAAATGCGCCCTGCCATCGTTGCATTCTTATAGTATTGGATTATTTAAAATTAATGCAGAACTATGAAAGTATGTTAATAACGGCATTCAAATCCCATACAATTTGTATAAAAGCAAATTTTTTCACACATAATATACTTTGTTGAAAAAAGAACACCTATATCAACTTTGTATGCTAATAAGAAGCTATATGATTATATGCAAAGCGTACAAAATAAATAAATAAATAATATTTCAGAGAGCACTGGTTGCTGACCTGTGGCCTGAGGTTGCCACAGGAGGCTCTTCCGGAATGCTTGTATAGATGCAGTGCAGTTTGCAACTTGCACCGATGGGAATGTGCCAGAAAAACATTAACATCTTAGCAAAACACTCCTAAAATGACCTTTTAGATACACGCCTTAAAGAGGCATGTGTGTGAGTGAGTGAAAAAAAAAAAAAAAAAGGTTTTTCTCATGATCTCCACCCTTCTGCGCCTTTCCCTGCTATGTGATGACAGGAGAATAATCTGCCGCAGTGACAGTTGATGTGGTGGTGACAACGAAGAAATAATCAAGAAGTGTTCACTGTTCCAAAGAATCTTTTGATTGCATTACGATAATTTTTCAGCAGACGCTTTTGATTGCTGTCTTAATCTGCGCAACAATGCCAACACCTGTATTGTTTCTTGTGAAATCCGTCGTTACTTTCAGTATTGGTTGGCTGGAGTGAGACTGTGATTTGAGTGGGAGAAGTCTTCAAGTCTTCAGCAAGTCTGAGCATTGAAATCTGCTCACACCTCATTAAAATAAATGATTTCCCTTCTGCCAAACAGAATCTGGGTTTGATCTGGTTTACCACATCATCAAGCATCTAAGATAAGGGCAATGAGGGCTAAGAGAAATGATCACAGGCTTCTAAATGTATTGTGCTTCTATTATAAGCGGTTCGAGCCATAATTGTTCAAGACTTAGAGGTTTCTTCTGCACTTACAGATGCACGCATAGATGCAAAGAAGTGAGACGCGCACCAGGTGTGTCTTCAAACAAGCCGATTATTGTTCAAAAGAGATTCCGCACATCTTGTCAGCTTCTGTGGAAGACGCCATGCGACCTTGCAGGCTTTGTTTTACTATCGCTTTGGTTTGAAACTGGATCTCAATGGCCGTTTTAATGTCTGGGAGCGACTGAGTCAAAATGTTAAGATAAACATTATGGTTAGCAGAGGTGAAAATACTCATACAGGCTGTTAAATAAGAATACCCAATCGTTTTATGGTTCAACTTCATACAAAATATGCAATTAAAAAACATGAAAACCTAAACTATTAATAAAAAAGTTAGTGGTAATATTAGTGGTAACTTCATCAGATGTAAAAAAAAAACATCAATAATGAAAAGTCCCTTTCTATATATTAACAGATCAAATCTGAATAGCTAGATACACTGTATTATACCTGTGAAATAGAATTTCTACCATCTGTAATTAAGTTAATCAATTATGATGTGCACACATCCACATCTGTGGCACTCTCATTAATACAGTACATACATTATCATATGTAATGATAATTACATATGTAGTTTTATCGTGAGTAGACATTGTCCATTTACTCAACAAGTAAGCATATAAGCATTATTTCCCAAAGATGTTGAACTAATCCTCTCACAGTCATGCCTCTTATCTGCACATCAGCCTCTAGAACTATTTGATCAAACCTTTTTTTATCATCAATACAAAGCATTAATAAGCAGGTTGTCACCAGGCACAGGTTCATATCAAATAACCTCAAACAGCATGTGGAATACCTCTCACTACTGTTCTCCAGTGCGCCATGCTTTCAGCTATCCTTACTCTATCAGGGTGGCGTCACCTTGATGAAGGCAAGATAAAATAAAAATGAAGAAGAGAAAAGTAGATGTTCACGATGTGTTTTGCATGCATTCTTCCACAGCTGAGCACTATCGACATGTGTAATCAAGCTCAGCGTCAGGGTGTCCAGTCGCTAGTGAAGCTGTCAGGACTTTTGTCAACTATTGATGCATGCAAAGAGAAAGGCTGGGCGCGCCCAAGATAACACAGATAAAACCTGTCCAGTGTGGTCCTGGAATGCCACAACACGGTCTCTTGTTGGAAGACACTTTGACGGGATTAAAGCGTTTCAACAGTTAACAGATAATGAGGGCTTCTAAGAATGGAGAACAGTGGAGTCCTCAGTCAAAACTAAGAAAATGAACGCTAGCAACAAAATGCTATATCAACACAGCTCAGGGACAGAAGCTGCTGAATATTTACAAGCTGGTTTCAGCAGAATACTGTTCTTGATCCAGATCATCAGGATATGTGCATTTTAGAGTTGTAGAGTTACATTTTTGTGCAGCCTGGTTCTCACTTCTTCATGGGGTGAGTTTCAGATTAGAAATGTGGTTTAGATCTAAAGTGGCCGTTAGCACAAGGGTTAGGTAAGAGACAGGGTTCGCATGCAAGCAGTGCAGAGCTTAAGGAAAGTAAGGAAGGTAAGGAATGTTTGTTGTCAGTAGAGAGAGAGAGAGAGTTGTTAGGATTTTAAATAATCTGAACAAAAGCACATAATCTAGGCAATTTGCCTATAGATGCTGGACAGATATGAATGAGGTGAGGCAGTCAGGGGCTCTCAGAGCAGAGGGAGCTGGGTGTGGTGCCGGCACGAACGGACAATGGTTGAACATTCTTGGCCCGGTGCATTAGCTTCAGGCTGACTGGGAACAGACTGAGCAATATCCTGCAGGAGATTCCACAATGTGGAGAGCTAAAGGAAGAAATCCTCTGCTCACAAGTGGGCAATGACAGACATATGAGGAGGGTTATGCTGAGTGCAATGAAATGAAAGGAGCAACTTTCAAAATACTCATCTATCCTTGTTGGAATTGTGCCTAGATTTTGCACAATAGGGAGTTTTTTTAGTTTCTATAAAGATTGCGGTGTGGTAATTTGGTGTTTCTTTTAAGTAGTACAGCACAATGTCAGGTTCGTGCAGCTTCCAGTTAAGGCCCCAAACTTGGTTCAGTATCAGAACAATGACCGGGGCCTCTGGCGGCCAAAGTACTTCTGTGTCTTGCCACAAAACAACAATCACAGAGGTGAGTTCTTAAATACAAAGCTCCAATCAATATTTTCTCTATTAGCAATGGATCAACTGTGTACACGCTGTGTGAAAGAGGTCTCTCATAGTGATGCACCCGCAGAGAAGCACCATCCAGCCCTGCAGCTCCCGTCATCATTATAGAGTTTTTTTAGTCACCTTTGGCTCTTTGTTTTGGTTTTTCAGCCTGCATATTCTCCTCTCATACCCGCCATACATTACCCAGCACCAAGCAGCAACCTTTTTCTTAATTCATACAAATCCCATAGCATGTTCATGCTCAATTTGCATGATGTAAACCAAACTGTAATACTTTTATTATCAGTTAACATTCCTATTATTTCATATTTTCATACAAAAATAACACTTTGACATTTTTCATTTGTCATAAAAAATGTAATTTCCAGCTACCTGGATAGAGAAAAAGAGTCGCGACTTAGGAAAAAGGGCGAACAGAATATTTTTTCATGCAGAAGAAGAGTCTTCACAACAGTAACAGTCGATAAAATACCAGGTATTTATGTTTGAGAGAAATCGATGCTTAGCTTTGTGACGAGAACGTAATGTTACTACAGCAAAGGCACAAACCGGCCGGTGGAGACCAAAACAGAGATAAAATTAAAGTAAATATTGGTCTTAGATTCATCAACTCCCAATAACTGCTAATGTTGCTCCCTGTCTGCTGAATATGTAAATAGGGAATTGTCTGCTATCACATTAGTGTGCAGAAATAATTGTGCTGAACAGAACATTCAACATGTTCATTTGTATTCCAATTCGTGCTTGTGTCTTTTGGCCTGATGATTAAAAGTAGCGTCTGTATTCTACAAAGTTGATCATTATCTTGAGAAACAAATAACCTTTTCAAAACCTGCTCAAACGTGTTTTTGAGTTAAGTGGGTGCATTAAAGGATGGTTGGCATGTAAATATTACAAGTGAAAGAAATAAACAGTTTACTGGCAAGGACATCTGTATCCTCACAAGTCTATGCAGGTTTGTTGAGAAAGGCTGTAACGGTGTAATCCAAAACTATCAAGTCATTTATGCAGGGTGTGTGTAGTTTAGCACTCTCAAGTTTAATCTATTCATGCTTCCATCAAAGCAATGTCTTAAGTAAATACAACAGCATGTTCCTCTTTGCGTGAACGTGTAAAACAACAGCCTGTGTGGTTTAAGATTGATTAATTAAAAACGAGGCCTATTTGCAGGCCTCAGCTCGAATAAAGATAAGAAATACCTAATTAATTGTATAAAAAAAAAAAAAAAAAAAAAATTATATATTTTTGAGATGAGAAAAATCATGGAACTATCAGAATACATGTTACTGGTTCACATAAGATAAGGATGGAACACAGCAGAACTTGGAAAACTCAAAAGCTCGATCTTGAAAAACAGCACTTTTAGGGTATTGTTTTTTGGAAAGTATGGGTATCCAAGACTTTTAATATGCTGGGCTCTTAGAACAACTGATATAGGCTCTATATACACAGCTATACATAGATACAGTGAAACATTTATGAAATATAGAGCATTTCAAATTAGAAAACTGATCAAATACTCCAATATTTGAATAAAAAAGTATTTTTAAAATTCAAAAACACTCTATATCACTTCTATGTATCACTCATGATGTTCATTGAATCAATAGACCCAAGATTGGACCTTTTTTGAGTGTTTTAAGCTCTTTCTATGCCCTTTTTAGTTATTTAGTTTAAGGTCAAATCCTGCTTCAGACTCTCTGTTCAGGGCTGTATCTCAGCCCCCCCTTCTCCGATTTTCACCATTGAGACATCCTTCGAACCGTAGGAGCCAATAGAATTGCCTGGAATTGAAAGCTAGATGATTGACAGCACTATTAGCCAATAAAGCTCAAAAAGGTCCAGCTCTGAAATCTGATTTGCTGAGCTTCCAACCCTCCCAAGAATCCGAGGAGTGTCGGAGAGACACGAATCGAACGGATTCACACGGAGCACCAGCAGCTGGACAAACATGAAGTGGAAGTACGGAGATATTCCATTTTTTCGCTGAGATTCGACCAAAAGTAAGTACAATATTCGATGAAAGCTGTGTGACTTTTTGTGTTCGAAGCTGAATATCTCTGCGATGGTTTACCGGGGAGAGAAATGGAAACTATGTCCGTAATCTCCGTCAGGCGCTCGTGCTTTTTCATGCTGCATGTTCGTAGGTAGCACGTTGCTAACGGAGTGTAGCAGCCTTTTTCTCCGGTCTGTCCGAGTCATATCGAGTATGATTTATGATATTTTGTTATTTGTTTGCTTGGCTGATGGGAGATGTGTTTGTCTCATGTAGAAGTGACCTAGTTCATGTTGTTCCCAGGACGCTGAGGTTTCTGCAGAACTATAACATCACTATATTCGTTCTTCGTGGGTTCTCTGCCAGTTACTTTTAACACAAAACTCTCTAAGTTTTGATGTACTCTGCGTCCAAATGGGGGACCTACGGGTGTATCTGGTTTTAAACAACATGTAATGAGGAGCCAAACACTATGCATGAGTGAACACATGTACTCATGCATAGTGTTTGGCTCTTCATTACATGTAGGAATAAGAGTGAGAATGAAAAAAGAAAACGCACTTGTTCATCTTGAAGTTCTAGAAGTTCTTGAAGTAGTGTCTAGGCTTGGAATACAACAAAGTACATTTACTCAAGCACAGTTTTGAGGTGCTTGTACCACATTTCAGACAGACATATTGCTTTTCCCTCTTGTCCGACAGCTATACATATTTTTAATTTAACGTGTTGGCAGATTAAAAAATAAAACAAAATATAGAAATATAAAGTGGTTATTTAGCTCCAACTAGATGGGATACAACATTTTTTACTTTTGATACTTTCAACCTGTAAACACCCCAACATATTAATCATCTTTTAAAGTGGATATGATAATCACACAGCAGACCCAAAGCAATGTTAGCATTCATTTGATGTTATAGAGGTCCAATAATCACTCTCTTTTTAGTTCTCTTTTGGCATCCTCCAAATCCTCAGAAATATATAGAAAAGTATTGATTAGATATATTTTGCCAATGCTTCTCTACTTCACTTAAGTGAATGCAGGACATTTTTCACTTAGGTAGTTTTACTTTGTTGTATTGCTACTGTAAGAGGAGATTCATTTTGTGAATATTATCAAATGTCTTTGATTAACAAGACAAGATAATCCACTGCAACCCTTGCTATGTATGTTTGTGACCTTATAAAGTCTAACATACAACTACAGGTTGGCGAGGTAAGATTAAACAACATCATCGTAACTCTGACTGCCGCCATGCTGTAGGGTGGGCACTGGCGGTGTTTGAAGTAAGTTGGAATAAAGTAAAATATGCCCTGTAGCTTATGAATCATGCTGGCCAATTTTGGTTGACATCTGTTCAATAAAAAACAAAAGTAAATGACGCACGAGTTAATCATTGAAACCATCGCAATTCATTATTGCAAGTTGGATCTCATCTTTGGCATTTGCCGACCTTTAAATATTGTCTGACAAAGACAATCTTCTTAACTACTTAAAAAAAAAAATATTTGTCTCCCTCAGAACAAAACCAAATGTCAGAGAGACTTGCCCCGCAACCCGTTAAGGTTATCAGTCTGGTTCCAAGTTGCTCAAAGATGTGTTCCCACATGTAATCAAAACATTCTCCCTTCTCCAGGAGCTCCTGGCTACTACGCCCAGCTTTAATAAGGAACCTGAGTCTGATGATTCTGGGGGACAAATGTGAGCAGACAGTGAGAAAAGCACTTGATAGTCAAAAGCGCGTTGGCTTGAGTCTGTATTTGGTTTTGTAATCTAGACAATTTCTACCACAGAGAGTCAATTGTTGTCTAACATGTCGTAGTACCGGTTTCATCATGTCAAGTTGACGTTTTTCAGAAAACCAAAAGGTTACAAACATTATCTATTACTTCTCTGGACAAAAGAGTTCATTTATTATTATTATTATTATTATTATTATTATTTAAAGCCTGTATTTGCAGTTTTATGCACAATTGAGAAAGAAGTTTCTTCTAGTTTATGGAGTTTTATCTTTTGTGATATGTCGAGTCACTTACAATCAAGTTGGTCTGTCATATTTTAGAGAAAACCCCCAATCAAGACCCATTAATCAGCTAATTAATTTTATTAAAGCAGGAAAGACCAGAACTGCACTCTACTCTAATTGGACATTTTCAGCATGTATTCCTTTTTTATCACCTACATGAAGGATCCAGCACCCAGTCTTCAAGATCTAATCGTGAGTTGATCGCCTTGTGTCTTAATTTCTATTTTAACAAACAAATTCACACAACTTCTAGAAAATCTGATTTTTTAAATTTTTTAAATTTTTTTTAAAGGGTGACTTCTGTTCTTTTGAGACACTGATTTGAAGTGTTCTCACGCTTGACTGAGTGAAACGTCGTCATCACCTGTTGTCGTTGCATACACCTGGGCAAGATGTGTCGACTAACTGCACATTAGTCAGACTTCGGTGTTGTCAGTATAATGTTACTAATGTCTCTGCATCCGGTTTATGCACCTAATAAGAGATGTTATCTGGAAAGGGTGTCTGTTTTGTTTCGCAACACTATAATCCCCCCCACCCCACATCCCGTGTAATGCCTCTGCTATTCACAGTTGAAAACCTGCCAAACCTGAGGGTACAAGGGTACAAGTACGAATACAAAGACAAAGTTCTCTAATCACCAACGCATCCTGCTCTGCTTGTCCCAAAAGATAAGGAAGATAATCGCCTCACTTTTAGTATGTAAAA
Source organism: Cebidichthys violaceus (assembly GCF_023349555.1). Classification (NCBI taxonomy): domain Eukaryota; kingdom Metazoa; phylum Chordata; class Actinopteri; order Perciformes; family Stichaeidae; genus Cebidichthys; species Cebidichthys violaceus. The sequence goes on along the minus strand of NW_027176329.1, from coordinate 13,712,794 downwards.
AAAAAAAACATTTACTATGCGTCAATAAAAGACAAAGAGGGTTTAAGACACCTGTGTTTGACCCAGAACAATCTTTAAGACATTTTACACAAGTAACAATACATTATTTGAGCTTCGGTTTCATGGTTGTCCGTTTCATTATCTGCTCACCTATAGCACAGTAAGATCCATTTGCTTGCTTGTTATTGTCTAATGGCACAATGGACATGTTCTTAGGAAGTCTGCAGGAATTTCTGGCACCCTGAGCTCAGTGTAAAAGTACTCCCTCACAGTCTGAGGAGAGGAGGCTGTTCGTTGGGAGGGGAGGGACTTAACAGCTGGACCGGCGGTATATGAGTCCGGTGAGCACAGAGGACTACCGCTGAGACATTGGGAGCACGTCAAGGTCCCAATCCCTCTCACACCGGCTGACACCGACGGCTAACCAGAGTGGGACTTTCTACAAACGTCAGGTGAGAGCAAATACTGTATTTTTTTAAGATCGGTGATGGAAAATTCAATAGTTCTAAGTTCTAAAGAACATTGTCAAGGAAAAGCTAATTGTTTTAGTGAAAGTGTTGTTTAATCCAGAGTAAAGAGCACATTTAAACTGCAGCTTAGTTTTCTTTTGAGCGGGACCGAGATAGTGTTGAAACAGCCAAAAGGGAAAAAAATGATGTGTATCCTGCACTGTCAGCCAACTCCCTTCTGATAAAAAGGAAAGCAAACATTCCTCACCCATACCTTTGACCACACTTGTTAAGATATTGTTTTACACATAGCCTGTGTGCAACTGTGACGGCTTTTGAGAAGACTGAACATTGTATCTACATTCCCCTCTGGGCTGTTGACACACATAGTGGCAATCCAACATTTTCCAAAGCGACAGAAACTATTATGTAACAATTGATACTCCATTGCCTCATTCATTCCTGTTTCTTTTACTGCTGAGATGGTGTCAAGAATGCAATGATAAAGACTTGGGGCGTCATAGACATGATGCAATGATGTGTGCTGTATGTGATCCAAAGGGTGAGAACAGATAGGCAATTTGCAGGGTGGTGACAATCGTAAACTTGGTCTAGATTTTGTTTTTCTTCAAGACACACAAGGTAGCTGCTCTGCTGTTCACAGATTGTTGGCTAAGTCAAAGCTACTATTGGAAACCTTGTAACTTATTCAGACGAGGAGGAGCTGGACATGTCAGACTTATTGTGCATCGTGCACTTTTTAGAGTGAATCGGTTTTACTTAATAATGCTTTATTATTTCATATGTAATACTCAAATCTGGCTATGGGGTAGTATAATTATGACAAGCAGCACTCATAAATATGCATTATGCTTTATGACAAAAATGATAATACATAAAGCATTTTATAATGACTTATAAGGTCAAGTATTATAATACTCCATCATTTCTGGTTACTCACTGACTTACTAATTATTTACTAGTACTAATCATAATATTCTTATAATGCATTACAGTGTGATTATAAGTTACTCTAAGTGGCCATTGGGTGCTTTAGGTGAAGTAATGATATTTCTGAAGTATGGGCAGATATAATAAATTACAAGCTGGTTATAAGTCACATTGTTTGCTTTAACTGAAGTAAGTAAATATATAATTAAACCAACGTCACATTTACATTTCACAAATGTACTGTCTTCCCAAAAACTCACTCTAAGGACTCGATGGACTCAAAATATACTTGAAAACCATTCTATTTCCTACAGCTGTATATAACGGGTCATAACAGACAATAAACTGAGCACTAGTAAGGCACTCCAATTTGACAAACTGAATGATGGAAAATTACATTTCACTAATGTAATGTTTCCCCAAAAAACTCTAATTCTAAGGAACCAACTGACTCAAATAATGGCCCGTTATATACAGCTACAGGAAAAGTAGAAATTGTTTCATGTACGATAAAGACAGTATTTTGAGTCAATAAAGCGTTTTTTGGGGAAACGTTATATTTGTGAAATGTAAATGTCCATCATTCAGTTGTTCGTCATTAAAAGTTGATTCAAATTGGAGTACTCAATTTCTGATATGACCCATTAAACAAATACATTGATTTTACAACGCTTTGTGTGTTGTTCTTGCATAGATTTAATGCTATCTTTTTTCACTCTACTTAAAGCAAACAATGACCACTGAGACTAACTCATCATCACATTGTAATGCATTATTCAAAGATTATAACGTATTACAACAATGATCCAAATGTCAGTGAGTGACCAGCAATTGTGAAGTATTGTACTTGACCTTATAAAACGTGTGTTATGGTTATTGTTATTAAGCATTATGAATATTTGTGAAGGCTTATAACTTTAATTATACAGTGTTAAAAGCAGATTGTAATGCATTATATGTATTTTCCATAGTTTTTATTGGGCGTCATAGAAAGAGTTACCGCTTTTTCCTTAATTAAAGTTCTGGTATCTATCTAAAATCTGGTCAAAGTTAAAGGTAACCAGATTTAGTTTGTTGGCTGAAAGGATTAGTGATTATTTAGTTAAAAGTAATGGTAGTGTCATTAAAATTAGAGCTGTAAAGATTAATTGATCTAGTTGAACTATTTTGCATTACATTTTCAAGCAGAAATGTCAGACATTACCAAGCTCCAGCCTCCTGATTGCGAGAATGTTCTACTTTCCCGTGTTTATCTTTATTGTAGATTGAATCATATTTGGGTTTTGGACTGTTGGTCGGACAAAATTAAACACCTGAAGACGTCAACTCGGGCTAAAAAACAAATGTTGTGGCCGCTTTTTCCTCTGTTTTACAGACCATAATCAATCGGCAGATGAATAGTTAATTGCAGCTGTAATTAGAATTGTATTAGTAATAGATTCAGAACAGATAATAAGGTGCAATTACACTCCTCTGCTTTTAAAACACCTATAACCTTTTTTTGTTGACACTGTCATAGACGTGCTAATTAAATAACATGTTTTAGCACTTTGGTGTTGTACTGGACTGCATTATATTTAGAGGTGTTTGAAATATTCTGCCCACCTTCATGTTTTATGGGAGTGACAAAAAAAAAAAAGAAGAAGAAACACGTCACAACATAATGCTGTCCAGTTCAACACCACCTTTAACTAGGACCTCAATTATAAACATGTAATTGAATAGACACGTTTCTGACAATGCCAACTCAAAGTGGAACATTATGAGTTAGATATTATGACGTTATGGCAGAGCTGTTGTACTGTGCTACTGAGTCTACTTCATTGTCGCTACCTCATCCTGAATTTGATTAAGTACTTAAAGCGAACCGGAAGCAGTGTATTTAAACAACTCTGAAGCTTCATGCAGGTGATGCATTTGTTTGTACGATATGATGAGCAGGCTCACACAGCGTAATGAATGCAAAGTAAATGTTCAACATCTTTATAAGCATTCAAACATTTACAAAGTGGGTGACGGTAACAAACAGCGCATTCAGCAGCTGCAGGCAGAGATACTGCTGCACTGCATGACTGCTGTTGTAGGCTACAAATACATGTGATGTTGTAACTGCAGGATAGTGAACTTACAGGCGTCGCATCGCATGCAGTGAAAAGCAGTCTCACACCTTTAGTCTACTGAGATTAGAAATTACATTTTTAACTAAAAGATGCTCATAGGCTACTGTGCAAAAAGGCTTGAGTGATTTCCATCTCATGCAGTGAGGCTAATAATGGTGATTTTCTGATAGAATTCCCACAGTAAGTAACATATAGAGCTAATAATGTAAAGAATAGGGCCTTGTCTGGCTTTACCCTTTCAGTTGTGCATTAAAACAGTGAGCAGGTCTGTGAATGTCATGGCAGCAATCCCCTCCACACCCTGTTTTTTGAGAGTGAGAAAAATTCACTCCTACTGGAAGCAATGACATCATAATGCTGTTAACCTTTCCACAGAAGGTGTGGAACGAGCCTCTGGGTATTCTCCTTATTTGTGAGAGGTAATTTAATAGTACTGGGGGTGTATACAACTGTGTTCTAGAGTTGGATTATGATTATACCTTACAGATGTATTCACTGACTTGACCGATGATAGCCATCGTAGCTGCACGTAGTATGACTCCAAAGTTACAGTTTCCACCCCTTTGAAGTAGCTATAATCAATATTTTCATATGAATACTGGATTGCATGACTATTTGCACATAAAAGGAAGTGCCCTTAGTGAAAATTAGCATCTTTAAGGAGCATCTTAGCATCTTGTTCTGTTATTGCAGCTGCAGCAGGTAGCTGTTTTTAGCAACAGAAAACCGCTGTACAATACCTTCCTAGCACTAAACAGCGTACAGACAGTTAGCAACTAGCTGGTGAACATTGTGGAGCATTTTGCATCTAAAGAGACAGATATTTCCCTCAGGAGGTGGTGGAGGCCAAAAACAAAGGGTGAAAGGAGGGTGAACATTGAGAATTGTAATGACGAGGTTAAAGGCTTAAGACTTCCAAAGTGCTTGTGTTCCGCGTCTGTTGTTACAACACAGGGCATTTGGCTGTTCCAGTTTTCAAGCAATATGTGCCAAAGCAAATACATGATGCTTGTGAAAGAAGTTCATGACCTGGCAGAGTTCATGTCTAATCTGTGCACGGACAGAAATTCAAATTTGACCTTGATTGCGATATATATTTTTATTCTATGTGCACCAAGTACCAACGTAGGAATTATGTATAAAATGTATGGATGAATTCAAAACAAATTGTAATTTTGGTGCATGAAATCTGTAAGGTCTGTAGAATAAAGGCCTCAATTGGAATGTAGCTACAGTTAATTGGAGGTGGTTACAAGGTAGACCTCTTTTATTATTTAAATAACATTACATTACATTACATTACAGTCATTTAGCAGACGCTGTTATCCAAAGCGACTTACAATAAGTGCATCAACATTGGTAATCAAAAGAACTACTAGTCACCAGAAGTCATAAGTACATTTCCTTTTCCAAACAAGCATCTAAGAGCATGAAGCAGAGCATAGCTCAGAGCCAAAGTACAGTGCAGAAACAAGAAAAACAGATAGTGCTATAAGTAATAGAATATTACTTACTTACTTGTTGCACAATAAGTGCAACAAGCTAGTATGAATACAATAAGTGCTGAGTGGAAGGCTCAGGGTAGCACTTCCTGAAGAGGTGGGTTTTCAGCCTGCGCCAAAAGATGGGCAGCGACTCCGCTGTCCTGACGTCAGTGGGAAGTTCATTCCACCACTGTGGGGCCAGGACAGAAAACAGCCGTGACCGGGTCGATCGGCCGCCAGGACCTCTGAGCGACGGGGCAACCAATCGCCCCGAGGCAGCAGCAAATAAAGATTTTTTAAATTGTTTTAAACTAAATAAATACTTGTTCTAGATGAATTACCTTTTATATCTACTAAAAATTAAGTCTGTAATGTCAAACTAGAAATACTATTCATGTCACAAAAATATTAATTTCTCTTTTTTGTTAGTTGGGTAATTTACTTTTATGGCAAAAGACTATTTGTATTGGATTGAGTATAACATACACAGGGCCAGTGTTGTAACAATATCACCCTCATTATAATTATGATCTTCGTCTTTGTTGATTATTAATCTGATATTGTGTGTATCAATTGAATGTGATGGTGTTGCTTTAAAACAAAGAACATATATAACATAAATACACAGGTGCAATAAATACTTAGAGTACATGATTAAAAAAAAACTACACATTATAAAATAAAATAATAAAATAAAGTCAAATAAACATTTGATAAACTTTATTTGATAAAGTCAAATAAACATGCTTATGAGGAAGAGATTTGATAAACAAAATGTTATTTACTTGCCTTATCTCTACAGGAGTGGAGTTTCATGACCATACATGCCCACATACTTTTGGACTTCATCCTGGATTTTGGAAAGGAAACTGAGCACCCGAGGATCTGAGGCTGCCCACAGACTCATTACGAAACTGAAAGGTTTGGAAGACAGATCGCATATTATAAAAAAACATCTTATGGCTGCAATTCAAGTTCACTTCCTTAACTTTAAGGAAAACAAAAAATCATTACCTTGGATGTGATCAAATTATTATTTACCTTTGTATTTTCTCCCACAGGCTGGTGATTTTAAGGCATTACCTCATTATTTTGAAACGTCAGCTCAAACTGACAACATTTTACCTTCAGTATTTTGCTGCATTATATTACATATTCCCTTAAGGTCTAAGGTGGACAGATTTGTTTTAAGAACTTTTGCATTTCCTAAAAAAGTGTTTGCATTATCTTGACAAAAATTATTTTAAATAAATAGAAGTAAGCTGCAGTTTTAAATCACTATAAGACAACCAAAGTAACCATAGTGTTTATATGTTTAAAATGCTTTGAAGTTAGTGAGCAGCTGTTTTCAGTCATTTAGGAAGGGTTAACAGGTTTTTTAGGTAATTTAGGCATTCAAACACTGCAATGGTCTTGAATTATGACTTCTACAGACTATAAATAACTGACTGTACAAAATCCAAATTCTTAGCCAACCATGTAAAGCTAGCAACATGACACTGTGTGAAGGAATGAAACGATGCAAACCAACTGCAACATAATGCAAAAGTATTAAAAAGAATCCCCACTGTGGCTTTTGGGGGATTTCGCAGTAACCTTAAGAGCAGCCAATACCCTAACATTTGATTAGACATATAGGTGGGCTGTACTGTCTACTAAAAATGGTAAAAAAAAAAAAAAAAACAGAGCTAGAAATGGAAAAGGAATTCATTTTACAAAACCTCTTGGCAGAATTTGAGACTGTAGTCAGAGATGATGTTGAATTCCATTGATGTATTAGGTTTTTCAAAATTAGTCTACTTTTATTTATACAAAGTAGAAGCACCTCTCAGTGTAACACTACTTAACAGCAACATAAATTACAGCCTTCAAAATGACCATAATATATAGCATAGCCATATAATTCCAACACTGTACACATCTATCATCCATCTAACATATTTTATGTATCTATAAAATGTTGTGGAGGTCACAACATATTTTTAATGTTACGTGCAAAAAATGCATGCAATATCTAAACCAATTTAAGCAACTGTTTTTTGTATTATACAGCTCTATAGGACAAGATGGACTCTAATCAAAATGGCCACACAGAGGTCCATGGACCTGTGGCTGGCGTATTTCTGGAGAAAACAAAGGAGAAGATAACCATATATCAAGCCATGAAGAAACGTCTGCTTAAGTCAGGAACAGCATTAGCCCTGCTTGAAGCACAAGCTGCCACAGTGGGTATTGTAGACCCAATACACAATCGAATACTTCCCGTTGCTGATGCTGTTAAGGAGGGAATAGTTGGACCGGAGATGAAAGAGAAACTCCTCACAGCCGAGAAAGCTGTCACTGGCTATGTAGACCCCTACACCAACCAAATGATATCTTTATATCAAGCTGTGCAAAAAGATTTAGTCCCAAGAGACTATGGATTGAGGTTGTTGGAAGCACAAATCGCCACACAAGGCCTGTTTGATCCTATTGAGAAGTCAAATATTTCAGTTGAATCTGCGATTCAAAAAGGCTTCTATGAAAAAGGTTTGCTCAATGACCAGATGTCAGAGCTCAAAGTGTACTACAATCCAAGCTTACAAGAAAATCTTAACTACCAAAACCTCCTAGAGAAATGCACGTTGGAGCCTGACACAGGCCTGTTCCTCCTTCCCATTTGCATCACGTTCAAAGGTCTGCGAAAAGGTATTTCCTCCACTGAACTCCTTGAATCAAAGATCATCGACAAAAAAACATTTGATGACCTACAGAGGGGAAATACCACAACACAGGATGTGATGTTGATGGAAACAGTAAAAGAATACCTGCAAGGCAAAGGCAGTATCGCAGGCATTGCTGTACTCTCATCCAATCAGAGAATGAGCATTTATGAAGCCATGAGGAAAGGCGTACTGATGCCTGGGACAGCACTAGTTCTACTGGAGGCACAAGCTTCAACTGGATTCATGATTGATCCTGTAGAAAATAAAAAGTTCACTGTGGATGAGGCCATCAAAAACAAACTTGTTGGCCCTGAATATCATGCAAAGCTGCGTTCTGCTGAGCGAGCAGTAACTGGCTACAAAGACCCATACTCAGGCGAAACTATATCTCTGTTTCAAGCACTGTCAAAAGACCTCATAGTTAAGGAACATGGGATCCGCCTACTTGAGGCGCAAATTGCCACAGGTGGAGTAATAGACCCCGTCAACAGTCACAGGCTACCAACAGAAGTGGCCTTCAAGAGAGGTTATTTTGATCAAGAAATGAACGACATACTAGATGATTCAGGGGATGACACAAAGGGTTTCTTTGACCCAAACACAGAAGAAAATCTAACTTATCTTCAGCTAATGCAAAGGTGTGTCATTGATCCCATCACTGGACTGTGCCTCCTCCCTCTCCTTGGTAAGTCAGACAGGCTGAATTTCAACTTCATTGACTACCAAACTAAAATGTCCTTCAAAGAGGAGAAGGTGAACGTGACATGTGGAAAGTACATGGGAATGACAGTATCTCTGTGGGAACTCCTGATGTCAGAATACTTTGATGAACAGGAAAGGCAAGACATCATTCAGAAGTACAGAGAGGGGAAGATCAATATCAAGATGATTATCACAACGGTTCTGGAAGTCATAGAAAAGTCAGTGAAAACAACAAATGTTGTCTTTGAAGGCATCAGAGAAACTGTCACAGCCACACAGCTTGTGGAAGCAGACATCATTACTAAGGAGGTTATGGAGGATCTGAAAAAGGGGAAAATGTCAGTGAAGGAAGTAATAGCAGATGAAAATGTAAATGTCTACCTACAGGGGAAAGACAGCATTGCAGGCATTCTGCTTCCTGATTCTCGCATTATGACCATCTACCAGGCCAGACAAAAAGGAAAGCTGATGCCAGGCACTGCTCTGATTCTACTAGAGGCACAGGCAGCAACAGGGTTCATAATTGACCCTATTGGAAACCAGAAGTTTTCAGTGGATGATGCTGTCAAAGCAAAGATTGTGGGGCCTGATGTGTGTCAAAAATTGCGCTCAGCAGAGAAAGCGGTCACTGGGTACAAAAATCCATATGATGGCCAAATAATTTCTTTGTTCCAAGCCATGCAAAAGGATCTCATCGTAAAAGACCATGGAATTCGACTTCTGGAGGCACAAATTGCCACTGGTGGAATCATTGACCCAGTGAACAGCCATCGCATTCCTGTCCATGTGGCCTATAAGAAGGGATACTTTAATGAGGAAATGAATGAGATCCTGATTGATGCAAGCGATGACACCAAAGGATTCTTTGATCCCAACACCCATGAGAACCTGACATACTTGCAACTCCTGGCCAGATGTGTCAGAGATCCCATTACAGGTCTGTGCCTATTGCCACTCAAAAGCAAAAGCAGCCGAATTAACATAGATGATAATATTAGGGAAACATTCAAAACAACAACAATTACTGTTAAGTATGGCAGGTTCAAGGGCAAGCACACAACACTGTGGGATCTTGTCAATTCAGAGTATGTGACGGAGGACAAAAGACAGATGTTTTTTAAGCTCTTCAAGTCAAGGAAAATCACAATTGAGCAGCTCATTGTCACCATTTTGGAGATCATTGAGAGCAAGGAGATAAAACGACAAGCAGAGTTGAGCTTTACTGGTCTCAGAGGAGAGGTCTCTGTTGTGGATCTTTTGCAGCTTCAAATTGTGGATGAAAAAACATACAACAGTATGGTCGATGGAAAGATGACAAGCACAGATCTGATGAAAATGGAGAGTGTGAGAACCTACCTACAAGGGAAAGGTTGTGTGGCTGGGGTGATACTGCAACCCTCCAATCAGAAGCTAAGCATCTACGAGGCACAGAAAATTGGCGTTCTCACACCTGGCACTGCTCTCTGCCTCCTTGAAGCACAAGCGGCCACAGGGTTCATTGTTGATCCTCTGAAAAACAAAAAACTTACGGTGGAACAAGCTTTCAGAGAGAAGATGGTTGGTCCACAGATGCATGAAAAGCTTTTGTCTGCAGAGAGGGCTGTCACTGGTTACAGAGATCCATACACTGGTCAAAAGATCTCACTTTTCCAAGCCTTGGAAAAGGATTTAATTGTCAAGCAGCATGGCATTCGTTTACTTGAGGCCCAGATTGCTACAGGTGGTATCATTGATCCTTTGAAGTGTCTTCACTTGCCCCTTGAGGTTGCATACAGGAAAGGATATTTTGATGCAGAACTTAATCAGATCCTATCAGACCCAACTGATGACACAAAGGGCTTTTTTGACCCAAAGACACAAGACCATCTGACATACAAGGAGATGTTGGGTAGATGTGTAAAAGATGAGGAAACAGGACTGTTTCTTCTGCCACTTAATGACAAACCAACAGCTATGGGAACAAAGACAAATATGTCCACTAACACAGAGATAAAGCAAGAGTTTGAAAAGACAGCTGTTAGCATACTAGTAGGACGTTTTGCAGGAAAATCAGTTTCTCTGTGGGACTTGATTCACTCCGGGTACTTCACTGAGGATCAGCAGCTTGAATTCTTTGAAAAATACAGAACAAGGAAGATAACCACACAAACCATAATCACAATAGTGATTTCCACCATTGAAAAACTGGAGAATGAAACTCCTAAAATGATAATGGGCTTAAGAAAACCTGTCTCTGCACAACAACTACTGGATTCTGATATCATTGATGCAAATACATTCAAACAGGTGAAAGAAGGAAAACTCACTCTTGAGGCACTAATCCAAAGTGAACCTGTGAGAGGATACCTAAGGGGAACTGGGAGCATTGCTGGAATTAAGGTTCATCCATCCCAGAAAGTAATGAGCATATATGACGCAAAAAAAGAAGATCTGTTGACACCTGGCATTGCACTTGCACTACTTGAAGCGCAGGCTGCAACAGGATGGATCATTGATCCTCTCAAAAACAAGTTCTATGGTGTTGATGAGGCAGCACGAGAGAAAGTAATTGGACCAGATGTACATGAGCAACTACTCTTAGCAGAACGTAATGTCACTGGCTATAAAGATCCATACACAGACACAACAATATCACTGTTTGAAGCCATGGATGAACAGCTGATTCAAAGAAGTGATGGTATTCGTCTTCTTGAGACACAGATAGCAACTGGAGGAATCATTGACCCAAATCAAAGTCACAGGCTTCCTATTCATGTTGCTATTAAAAAGGGACATCTGGATGAAGAAATAAGAAAAGCTCTGTTGAACCCCACTAGTGACGCAAAGGGATTCTTTGACCCAAACACCAAAGAAAACCTCTCTTACCATCAGCTGATAAAGCGATGTGAGAAAGATCCTGAAACAGGGCTACTTCTTCTACCCCTGTATCAAGAAGAATCCCATGTATTTCACACAGATGAGCAAATCGAGCTTGCATTCAAAAACAGAGCTATCGCCATGAATGCAGGGAAATTCAAAGATAAAAAGGTGACATTATGGGAAGTGTTGCTCTCTGAATACATATCAAAACAAAAAAGGGAACAGCTCATACAACAATACAAGACAGGAGCCATGAAAATGGAGGAGATCATTGAAATACTCACTGTCATCATTACGGAGGTATCAACCAAAGAAAGAAAGTTCAAAGGACTAAGAAAGCAGGTCTCAGCCAGTGAGTTGTATGAGTCAAAGATTATCTCAAAGGAGCTTTTCGCAGAGATTATACAAGGAAAAGTAACTGAAGAGAATGTTAACAAAATGGAATTGATTCAGAAGTACCTTGGAGCTACAAACTGTATAGCAGGTGTCAGAGTTGAGTCTACAAAGAAAGTTATGAGCATCTACGAAGCCAAAACCAAAAGCCTGCTGACCCCTGGCACATCTCTTGTGCTGCTGGAGGCCCAAGCTGCAACTGGATTTGTCATAGACCCAGTGAAAAACAAGAAACTTTCTGTAGAGGAAGCTGTAGCGCAAAGGGTGGTTGGCAGTGAGTGGAAAAAAAAGCTGCTTTCAGCAGAAAGGGCAGTTACAGGATACAAAGATCCCTACACTGGAGACACAATTTCTTTGTTCCAGGCCTTGAAAAAGGATCTCATTGTCAAAGATCATGGAATCCGTCTCCTTGAAGCACAAATTGCCACCGGAGGCATAATTGACCCAGTCCACAGTCACAGAGTGCCTGTACAGGTGGCGTACCAAAGAGGATACTTTGATGAAGAAATGAACCAGATTCTGTCTGACGCTGATGACGACACCAAGGGATTCTTTGATCCCAACACTCAAGATAACCTCACCTATCTTCAGCTGGTTGAGAGGTGTGTCACAGACCCAAATACAGGCCTCAATTTACTGTCCATAGTAAAAAAAGGCGAGTTTTATTTCTTTGTTGATGAGGCAACAAAACTCATTCTGAAATCTACAACAACAACCAGAGCAGAAGGGAAATATCAAGGAACAACAGTGTCTCTGTGGGATCTACTCTACTCCAAATACATCACTGAGGAGAAGCGGAGACAGCTTGTGCAGCAGTATAAGTCTGGATCAATCACAATCGAACGCTTCTTGGAAATCATCCTGACAATCATTCAGCAGCAGACCACGTCAACCTCATCATCTTCAATTGTCATGTGCCAACCACCAGAAACAAAAGTGGATAGCAGCACAGCTAAAACTACCATCACTACTACAGTCACAGAGACAAATAAAGTTGAAAACTTCCATGGAATCAGAAAGGACGTCACTGCTGCTGAGTTGCTTGAATCAAAAATCATCACTGAGGACCTCTACAGAAATCTTACTGCTGGGAGTGTCACAGTGACAGAAGTAAGTGCAATGGATTCAGTGCATAGGTACCTTGAAGGAACCAACAGCATTGCAGGAGTGTACCTGCAGTCCACCAAAGAGACACTAAGCATCTATGAGGCCAAAAGCAAAAGCCTGCTGACTCCTGGTACTTCTCTGGTTCTGCTGGAGGCCCAAGCTGCCACTGGCTTTGTCATAGACCCAGTGAAAAACAAGAAACTTTCTGTAGAGGAAGCTGTAGCTCAAAGGGTGGTTGGCAGTGAGTGGAAAAAAAAGCTGCTTTCAGCAGAAAGGGCAGTTACAGGATACAAAGATCCTTACACTGGAGACACAATTTCGTTGTTCCAGGCCTTGAAAAAAGATCTCATTGTCAAAAATCATGGAATCCGTCTCCTTGAAGCACAAATTGCCACCGGAGGCATAATTGACCCAGTCCACAGTCACAGAGTGCCTGTACAGGTGGCGTACCAAAGAGGATACTTTGATGAAGAAATGAACCAGATTCTGTCTGACCCTGATGACGACACCAAGGGATTCTTTGATCCCAACACTCAAGAGAATCTCACATATCTTCAGCTGGTTGAGAGGTGTATCACAGATCCCATCACAGGCCTTAGCTTACTGGTAATTGCCAAGAAAGGCGAGTTTTATTTCTTTGTTGATGAGGCAACAAAACTCATTCTGAAATCTACAACAACAACCAGAGCAGAAGGGAAATATCAAGGAACAACAGTGTCTCTGTGGGATCTACTCTACACCAAATACATCACTGAGGAGAAGAGGAGACAGCTTGTGCAGCAGTATAAGTCTGGATCAATCACAATCGAACGCTTCTTGGAAATCATCCTGACAATCATTCAGCAGCAGACCACATCAACCTCATCATCTTCAATTGTCATGTGCCAACCACCAGAAACAAAAGTGGATAGCAGCACAGCTAAAACTACCATCACTACTACAGTCACAGAGACAAATAAAGTTGAAAACTTCCATGGAATCAGAAAGGACGTCACTGCTGCTGAGTTGCTTGAATCAAAAATCATCACTGAGGACCTCTACAGAAATCTTACTGCTGGGAGTGTCACAGTGACAGAAGTAAGTGCAATGGATTCAGTGCATAGGTACCTTGAAGGAACCAACAGCATTGCAGGAGTGTACCTGCAGTCCACCAAAGAGACACTAAGCATCTATGAGGCCAAAAGCAAAAGCCTGCTGACTCCTGGTACTTCTCTGGTTCTGCTGGAGGCCCAAGCTGCCACTGGCTTTGTCATAGACCCAGTGAAAAACAAGAAACTTTCTGTAGAGGAAGCTGTAGCTCAAAGGGTGGTCGGCAGTGAGTGGGAAAAAAAGCTACTTTCAGCAGAAAGAGCAGTTACAGGATACAAAGATCCCTACACTGGAGACACAATTTCGTTGTTCCAGGCCTTGAAAAAAGATCTCATTGTCAAAAATCATGGAATCCGTCTTCTTGAAGCACAAATTGCCACCGGAGGCATAATTGACCCAGTCCACAGTCACAGAGTGCCTGTACAGGTGGCGTACCAAAGAGGATACTTTGATGAAGAAATGAACCAGATTCTGTCTGACCCTGATGACGACACCAAGGGATTCTTTGATCCCAACACTCAAGAGAATCTCACCTATCTTCAGCTGGTTGAGAGGTGTATCACAGATCCCATCACAGGCCTTAGCTTACTGGTAATTGCCAAGAAAGGCGAGTTTTATTTCTTTGTTGATGAGGCAACAAAACTCATTCTGAAATCTACAACAACAGCCACAGCAGGAAGGAAATATCAAGGAACAACGGTGTCTCTGTGGGATCTACTCTACTCCAAATACATCACTGAGGAGAAGAGGAGACAGCTTGTGCAGCAGTATAAATCTGGGTCAATCACAATCGAACGCTTCTTGGAAATCATCCTGACAATCATTCAGCAGCAGACCACATCAACCTCATCATCTTCAATTGTCATGTGCCAACCACCAGAAACAAAAGTGGATAGCAGCACAGCTAAAACTACCATCACTACTACAGTCACAGAGACAAATAAAGTTGAAAACTTCCATGGAATCAGAAAGGACGTCACTGCTGCTGAGTTGCTTGAATCAAAAATCATCACTGAGGACCTCTACAAAAATCTTACTGCTGGGAGTGTCACAGTGACAGAAGTAAGTGCAATGGATTCAGTGCATAGGTACCTTGAAGGAACCAGCAGCATTGCAGGAGTGTACCTGCAGTCCACCAAAGAGACACTAAGCATCTATGAGGCCAAAAGCAAAAGCCTGCTGACTCCTGGTACTTCTCTGGTTCTGCTGGAGGCCCAAGCTGCCACTGGCTTTGTCATAGACCCAGTGAAAAACAAGAAACTTTCTGTAGAGGAAGCTGTAGCTCAAAGGGTGGTCGGCAGTGAGTGGGAAAAAAAGCTGCTTTCAGCAGAAAGGGCAGTTACAGGATACAAAGATCCTTACACTGGAGACACAATTTCTTTGTTCCAGGCCTTGAAAAAAGATCTCATTGTCAAAGATCATGGAATCCGTCTTCTTGAAGCACAAATTGCCACCGGAGGCATAATTGACCCAGTCCACAGTCACAGAGTGCCTGTACAGGTGGCGTACCAAAGAGGATACTTTGATGAAGAAATGAACCAGATTCTGTCTGACCCTGATGACGACACCAAGGGATTCTTTGATCCCAACACTCAAGAGAATCTCACATATCTTCAGCTGGTTGAGAGGTGTATCACAGATCCCATCACAGGCCTTAGCTTACTGGTAATTGCCAAGAAAGGCGAGTTTTATTTCTTTGTTGATGAGGCAACAAAACTCATTCTGAAATCTACAACAACAACCACAGCAGGAGGGAAATATCAAGGAACAACAGTGTCTCTGTGGGATCTACTCTACTCCAAATACATCACTGAGGAGAAGAGGAGACAGCTTGTGCAGCAGTATAAGTCTGGATCAATCACAATCGAACGCTTCTTGGAAATCATCCTGACAATCATTCAGCAGCAGACCACGTCAACCTCATCATCTTCAATTGTCATGTGCCAACCACCAGAAACAAAAGTGGATAGCAGCACAGCTAAAACTACCATCACTACTACAGTCACAGAGACAAATAAAGTTGAAAACTTCCATGGAATCAGAAAGGACGTCACTGCTGCTGAGTTGCTTGAATCAAAAATCATCACTGAGGACCTCTACAAAAATCTTACTGCTGGGAGTGTCACAGTGACAGAAGTAAGTGCAATGGATTCAGTGCATAGGTACCTTGAAGGAACCAACAGCATTGCAGGAGTGTACCTGCAGTCCACCAAAGAGACACTAAGCATCTATGAGGCCAAAAGCAAAAGCCTGCTGACTCCTGGTACTTCTCTGGTTCTGCTGGAGGCCCAAGCTGCCACTGGCTTTGTCATAGACCCAGTGAAAAACAAGAAACTTTCTGTAGAGGAAGCTGTAGCTCAAAGGGTGGTTGGCAGTGAGTGGGAAAAAAAGCTGCTTTCAGCAGAAAGAGCAGTTACAGGATACAAAGATCCCTACACTGGAGACACAATTTCGTTGTTCCAGGCCTTGAAAAAAGATCTCATTGTCAAAAATCATGGAATCCGTCTTCTTGAAGCACAAATTGCCACCGGAGGCATAATTGACCCAGTCCACAGTCACAGAGTGCCTGTACAGGTGGCGTACCAAAGAGGATACTTTGATGAAGAAATGAACCAGATTCTGTCTGACCCTGATGACGACACCAAGGGATTCTTTGATCCCAACACTCAAGAGAATCTCACATATCTTCAGCTGGTTGAGAGGTGTATCACAGATCCCATCACAGGCCTTAGCTTACTGGTAATTGCCAAGAAAGGCGAGTTTTATTTCTTTGTTGATGAGGCAACAAAACTCATTCTGAAATCTACAACAACAACCACAGCAGGAGGGAAATATCAAGGAACAACGGTGTCTCTGTGGGATCTACTCTACTCCAAATACATCACTGAGGAGAAGAGGAGACAGCTTGTGCAGCAGTATAAGTCTGGATCAATCACAATCGAACGCTTCTTGGAAATCATCCTGACAATCATTCAGCAGCAGACCACGTCAACCTCATCATCTTCAATTGTCATGTGCCAACCACCAGAAACAAAAGTGGATAGCAGCACAGCTAAAACTACCATCACTACTACAGTCACAGAGACAAATAAAGTTGAAAACTTCCATGGAATCAGAAAGGACGTCACTGCTGCTGAGTTGCTTGAATCAAAAATCATCACTGAGGACCTCTACAAAAATCTTACTGCTGGGAGTGTCACAGTGACAGAAGTAAGTGCAATGGATTCAGTGCATAGGTACCTTGAAGGAACCAACAGCATTGCAGGAGTGTACCTGCAGTCCACCAAAGAGACACTAAGCATCTATGAGGCCAAAAGCAAAAGCCTGCTGACTCCTGGTACTTCTCTGGTTCTGCTGGAGGCCCAAGCTGCCACTGGCTTTGTCATAGACCCAGTGAAAAACAAGAAACTTTCTGTAGAGGAAGCTGTAGCTCAAAGGGTGGTTGGCAGTGAGTGGGAAAAAAAGCTGCTTTCAGCAGAAAGAGCAGTTACAGGATACAAAGATCCCTACACTGGAGACACAATTTCGTTGTTCCAGGCCTTGAAAAAAGATCTCATTGTCAAAAATCATGGAATCCGTCTTCTTGAAGCACAAATTGCCACCGGAGGCATAATTGACCCAGTCCACAGTCACAGAGTGCCTGTACAGGTGGCGTACCAAAGAGGATACTTTGATGAAGAAATGAACCAGATTCTGTCTGACCCTGATGACGACACCAAGGGATTCTTTGATCCCAACACTCAAGAGAATCTCACATATCTTCAGCTGGTTGAGAGGTGTATCACAGATCCCATCACAGGCCTTAGCTTACTGGTAATTGCCAAGAAAGGCGAGTTTTATTTCTTTGTTGATGAGGCAACAAAACTCATTCTGAAATCTACAACAACAACCACAGCAGGAGGGAAATATCAAGGAACAACGGTGTCTCTGTGGGATCTACTCTACTCCAAATACATCACTGAGGAGAAGAGGAGACAGCTTGTGCAGCAGTATAAGTCTGGATCAATCACAATCGAACGCTTCTTGGAAATCATCCTGACAATCATTCAGCAGCAGACCACGTCAACCTCATCATCTTCAATTGTCATGTGCCAACCACCAGAAACAAAAGTGGATAGCAGCACAGCTAAAACTACCATCACTACTACAGTCACAGAGACAAATAAAGTTGAAAACTTCCATGGAATCAGAAAGGACGTCACTGCTGCTGAGTTGCTTGAATCAAAAATCATCACTGAGGACCTCTACAAAAATCTTACTGCTGGGAGTGTCACAGTGACAGAAGTAAGTGCAATGGATTCAGTGCATAGGTACCTTGAAGGAACCAACAGCATTGCAGGAGTGTACCTGCAGTCCACCAAAGAGACACTAAGCATCTATGAGGCCAAAAGCAAAAGCCTGCTGACTCCTGGTACTTCTCTGGTTCTGCTGGAGGCCCAAGCTGCCACTGGCTTTGTCATAGACCCAGTGAAAAACAAGAAACTTTCTGTAGAGGAAGCTGTAGCTCAAAGGGTGGTCGGCAGTGAGTGGGAAAAAAAGCTGCTTTCAGCAGAAAGGGCAGTTACAGGATACAAAGATCCTTACACTGGAGACACAATTTCTTTGTTCCAGGCCTTGAAAAAAGATCTCATTGTCAAAGATCATGGAATCCGTCTTCTTGAAGCACAAATTGCCACCGGAGGCATAATTGACCCAGTCCACAGTCACAGAGTGCCTGTACAGGTGGCGTACCAAAGAGGATACTTTGATGAAGAAATGAACCAGATTCTGTCTGACCCTGATGACGACACCAAGGGATTCTTTGATCCCAACACTCAAGAGAATCTCACATATCTTCAGCTGGTTGAGAGGTGTATCACAGATCCCATCACAGGCCTTAGCTTACTGGTAATTGCCAAGAAAGGCGAGTTTTATTTCTTTGTTGATGAGGCAACAAAACTCATTCTGAAATCTACAACAACAGCCACAGCAGGAGGGAAATATCAAGGAACAACAGTGTCTCTGTGGGATCTACTCTACTCCAAATACATCACTGAGGAGAAGAGGAGACAGCTTGTGCAGCAGTATAAATCTGGATCAATCACAATCGAACGCTTCTTGGAAATCATCCTGACAATCATTCAGCAGCAGACCACGTCAACCTCATCATCTTCAATTGTCATGTGCCAACCACCAGAAACAAAAGTGGATAGCAGCACAGCTAAAACTACCATCACTACTACAGTCACAGAGACAAATAAAGTTGAAAACTTCCATGGAATCAGAAAGGACGTCACTGCTGCTGAGTTGCTTGAATCAAAAATCATCACTGAGGACCTCTACAAAAATCTTACTGCTGGGAGTGTCACAGTGACAGAAGTAAGTGCAATGGATTCAGTGCATAGGTACCTTGAAGGAACCAACAGCATTGCAGGAGTGTACCTGCAGTCCACCAAAGAGACACTAAGCATCTATGAGGCCAAAAGCAAAAGCCTGCTGACTCCTGGTACTTCTCTGGTTCTGCTGGAGGCCCAAGCTGCCACTGGCTTTGTCATAGACCCAGTGAAAAACAAGAAACTTTCTGTAGAGGAAGCTGTAGCTCAAAGGGTGGTTGGCAGTGAATGGGAAAAAAAGCTGCTTTCAGCAGAAAGAGCAGTTACAGGATACAAAGATCCTTACACTGGAGACACAATTTCTTTGTTCCAGGCCTTGAAAAAAGATCTCATTGTCAAAGATCATGGAATCCGTCTTCTTGAAGCACAAATTGCCACCGGAGGCATAATTGACCCAGTCCACAGTCACAGAGTGCCTGTACAGGTGGCGTACCAAAGAGGATACTTTGATGAAGAAATGAACCAGATTCTGTCTGACCCTGATGACGACACCAAGGGATTCTTTGATCCCAACACTCAAGAGAATCTCACATATCTTCAGCTGGTTGAGAGGTGTATCACAGATCCCATCACAGGCCTTAGCTTACTGGTAATTGCCAAGAAAGGCGAGTTTTATTTCTTTGTTGATGAGGCAACAAAACTCATTCTGAAATCTACAACAACAGCCACAGCAGGAGGGAAATATCAAGGAACAACAGTGTCTCTGTGGGATCTACTCTACTCCAAATACATCACTGAGGAGAAGAGGAGACAGCTTGTGCAGCAGTATAAATCTGGATCAATCACAATCGAACGCTTCTTGGAAATCATCCTGACAATCATTCAGCAGCAGACCACGTCAACCTCATCATCTTCAATTGTCATGTGCCAACCACCAGAAACAAAAGTGGATAGCAGCACAGCTAAAACTACCATCACTACTACAGTCACAGAGACAAATAAAGTTGAAAACTTCCATGGAATCAGAAAGGACGTCACTGCTGCTGAGTTGCTTGAATCAAAAATCATCACTGAGGACCTCTACAAAAATCTTACTGCTGGGAGTGTCACAGTGACAGAAGTAAGTGCAATGGATTCAGTGCATAGGTACCTTGAAGGAACCAACAGCATTGCAGGAGTGTACCTGCAGTCCACCAAAGAGACATTAAGCATCTATGAGGCCAAAAGCAAAAGCCTGCTGACTCCTGGTAC
Organism: Cebidichthys violaceus; assembly: GCF_023349555.1. NCBI lineage: Eukaryota > Metazoa > Chordata > Actinopteri > Perciformes > Stichaeidae > Cebidichthys > Cebidichthys violaceus. The sequence continues at coordinate 13,692,372 of NW_027176329.1, read as the reverse complement.
TTCTCTGGTTCTGCTGGAGGCCCAAGCTGCCACTGGCTTTGTCATAGACCCAGTGAAAAACAAGAAACTTTCTGTAGAGGAAGCTGTAGCTCAAAGGGTGGTTGGCAGTGAATGGGAAAAAAAGCTGCTTTCAGCAGAAAGAGCAGTTACAGGATACAAAGATCCTTACACTGGAGACACAATTTCGTTGTTCCAGGCCTTGAAAAAAGATCTCATTGTCAAAAATCATGGAATCCGTCTCCTTGAAGCACAAATTGCCACCGGAGGCATAATTGACCCAGTCCACAGTCACAGAGTGCCTGTACAGGTGGCGTACCAAAGAGGATACTTTGATGAAGAAATGAACCAGATTCTGTCTGACCCTGATGACGACACCAAGGGATTCTTTGATCCCAACACTCAAGAGAATCTCACATATCTTCAGCTGGTTGAGAGGTGTATCACAGATCCCATCACAGGCCTTAGCTTACTGGTAATTGCCAAGAAAGGCGAGTTTTATTTCTTTGTTGATGAGGCAACAAAACTCATTCTGAAATCTACAACAACAACCACAGCAGGAGGGAAATATCAAGGAACAACAGTGTCTCTGTGGGATCTACTCTACTCCAAATACATCACTGAGGAGAAGAGGAGACAGCTTGTGCAGCAGTATAAGTCTGGATCAATCACAATCGAACGCTTCTTGGAAATCATCCTGACAATCATTCAGCAGCAGACCACGTCAACCTCATCATCTTCAATTGTCATGTGCCAACCACCAGAAACAAAAGTGGATAGCAGCACAGCTAAAACTACCATCACTACTACAGTCACAGAGACAAATAAAGTTGAAAACTTCCATGGAATCAGAAAGGACGTCACTGCTGCTGAGTTGCTTGAATCAAAAATCATCACTGAGGACCTCTACAGAAATCTTACTGCTGGGAGTGTCACAGTGACAGAAGTAAGTGCAATGGATTCAGTGCATAGGTACCTTGAAGGAACCAACAGCATTGCAGGAGTGTACCTGCAGTCCACCAAAGAGACACTAAGCATCTATGAGGCCAAAAGCAAAAGCCTGCTGACTCCTGGTACTTCTCTGGTTCTGCTGGAGGCCCAAGCTGCCACTGGCTTTGTCATAGACCCAGTGAAAAACAAGAAACTTTCTGTAGAGGAAGCTGTAGCTCAAAGGGTGGTTGGCAGTGAGTGGGAAAAAAAGCTGCTTTCAGCAGAAAGGGCAGTTACAGGATACAAAGATCCCTACACTGGAGACACAATTTCGTTGTTCCAGGCCTTGAAAAAAGATCTCATTGTCAAAGATCATGGAATCCGTCTCCTTGAAGCACAAATTGCCACCGGAGGCATAATTGACCCAGTCCACAGTCACAGAGTGCCTGTACAGGTGGCGTACCAAAGAGGATACTTTGATGAAGAAATGAACCAGATTCTGTCTGACCCTGATGACGACACCAAGGGATTCTTTGATCCCAACACTCAAGAGAATCTCACCTATCTTCAGCTGGTTGAGAGGTGTATCACAGATCCCATCACAGGCCTTAGCTTACTGGTAATTGCCAAGAAAGGCGAGTTTTATTTCTTTGTTGATGAGGCAACAAAACTCATTCTGAAATCTACAACAACAACCAGAGCAGAAGGGAAATATCAAGGAACAACAGTGTCTCTGTGGGATCTACTCTACTCCAAATACATCACTGAGGAGAAGAGGAGACAGCTTGTGCAGCAGTATAAGTCTGGATCAATCACAATCGAACGCTTCTTGGAAATCATCCTGACAATCATTCAGCAGCAGACCACGTCAACCTCATCATCTTCAATTGTCATGTGCCAACCACCAGAAACAAAAGTGGATAGCAGCACAGCTAAAACTACCATCACTACTACAGTCACAGAGACAAATAAAGTTGAAAACTTCCATGGAATCAGAAAGGACGTCACTGCTGCTGAGTTGCTTGAATCAAAAATCATCACTGAGGACCTCTACAAAAATCTTACTGCTGGGAGTGTCACAGTGACAGAAGTAAGTGCAATGGATTCAGTGCATAGGTACCTTGAAGGAACCAACAGCATTGCAGGAGTGTACCTGCAGTCCACCAAAGAGACACTAAGCATCTATGAGGCCAAAAGCAAAAGCCTGCTGACTCCTGGTACTTCTCTGGTTCTGCTGGAGGCCCAAGCTGCCACTGGCGTTGTCATAGACCCAGTGAAAAACAAGAAACTTTCTGTAGAGGAAGCTGTAGCTCAAAGGGTGGTTGGCAGTGAGTGGAAAAAAAAGCTGCTTTCAGCAGAAAGGGCAGTTACAGGATACAAAGATCCCTACACTGGAGACACAATTTCATTGTTCCAGGCCTTGAAAAAAGATCTCATTGTCAAAGATCATGGAATCCGTCTCCTTGAAGCACAAATTGCCACCGGAGGCATAATTGACCCAGTCCACAGTCACAGAGTTCCTGTACAGGTGGCGTACCAAAGAGGATATTTTGATGAAGAAATGAACCAGATTCTGTCTGACCCTGATTACGACACCAAGGGATTCTTTGATCCCAACACTCAAGAGAATCTCACCTATCTTCAGCTGGTTGAGAGGTGTATCACAGATCCCATCACAGGCCTCAGTTTACTCCCCTTGCACAGGTGAAGGAAAGTACAGCTTTCTACAATCATTTACCCTTGTGTTTTTCCTGCATTATCAGATATTTTACAGTGCTTTGTTTACTTAGAATTGTATTCAGTACAATTTTTTTTCTTAGTCACAAAATAATTGCACTACCATTTTACAAAACGCATTTAGAGTTGTTGATTAAGAAACTTGAGAGAAAAATACATACATACATACAGTAATGTGCTAAATAATATAAATGAATTATATAGAATGGTCTATGCTATTATAGAAAAATGTGCTTTGGTTACAATTATTGATGACCATGTACAATATAGACGTTTTGAGCCAATTGAAATTCAGCCAGTCTTTAACACCTTAAAGTAACTCAACCTGGAGAAATTAATAAAGGGCTAAAAACCTCAAAAAGACTGCCCAAACTGACTCATTTCTAATATTGCTTATAAAATCTACATATAGGGACGTTAATGCTTTTAGTTATAAATGTCAAATGTCTGTTCTGAAAAAATCCTACTGGTTTTATATCTATATAAACACTATAAAATACAGTAGATAGTCTGGCCTTTATTTTTACTTGATTTCAGTTTCTATGTAATCACTTAATTCTGGTCTTCTTTGACCAATAAATGGCAGTAATTGTGGTATTAACCATTTTAGATTTGTAATACTTATTTGACCTATTATAATGTAATTTGGGGGATCAATGCATTCTATTGTTTTGCACTGATGTAACTAGATGGGATTCAGCTGAGCATACTATTACCTGGCCTACAGAATCTGGACTTAGTTATGTTTTACAGCATTTAGGCAAAATCTGTTCTTACTGAAATATTTTGCTTCCCAAGTAGACTTTGTATTGATCTCACCTGGAAGCAAGCCATGCATCTGTTGCTTTTTTTGTTGTATTATTGTAAAACTGGTCCTGCTTCAACTGTTTGATTGTGTGGCTCAATAAACAAGTGAGATATGACTACTATGTCTTGTCCCGTCTTGTCTTTCTTTCAACAATTTTGTAAGAATATTTTCATATTTTTGGAACTTGATTTGTGTATTAGTTCAGTACAACACATACTGTAAATAATCTCCTGGTTGAAGAGCCCTCATGTGGGTTGGACAACTTTTAAGAGCCCTAAAAGCACCCATAAAACTTCCTGTTCAACAACAATAAAGCAAATCAAATTCAACCATTTGTAATGTGTAAGAGTGGGAAAAATGTCTCTCAGTTGGAAACATTTTAATCAATGTCAACAACAGCTTGAATGCAGCAAGAATGACCCCACTCTGTCAATCTGCACATTTACCTTGAGTGTACAGCACTCTCTATTGGAAAGACAGTATACAACAAACTTCATAATGACATGTTGAACACTCATTTTTAATGTCAAATATTTCTTGACAAACTTTTGTCTGGTAATATTGTAACTTGGTGTAAAAAATGATAATAAAAATAAAGAAGAGTAAAAAAATCTAGGAATCCTAGGTATAAACAACTGAATGTCCCTGTAGTTTAACAGTTAGAGTGATTCATATGAATGTATTCAAATTTAACATGTCAATGTCACCCCTTAAATCGACAGTATTCTAACCTCATATTATCTGAGAGTAATACAGCAGTGGATTCCACACCCTTGCTTTCTAGAACAGTAAGAAGGGCTTTTGCATGAACTGTTTTATTACTACGGTATACATATAAAACAACATTTACAAAAACACCCGTGTGTAAAATATTTTACAACCATCCATCATTACTTGAACCACATAATCCACAAAGAGGTGTGTTTTAAGGCATTCACCTAAGCCTGGAACCATTTCTGGAACTAAATGAATATGACAACTACTCCAATTTGTCCAGCAGCTGGCGAATGTCCTCTTGGCCACGGTAAATTCTCTTCAGTCCTCTTGGAAGATAACGGCAGGATGAAAGGTTGAGGTAGCTAAGAGCACTCATTTGGCCGATGACTGGCCTGAAAAAATAAAGAACAGAGACCGTTATTTTTCCCTTGTGAAATCCTTCACAAAGATAATGACAATGCTAAACCTTCAGTTCTCAGGATTTACAAACGTGAACGCGCGATTCCTACTCATACTGCATATTGTCTCTTAAAAAGTGTATTTGGACTGGGAGAGTTAAGAGGGGAAACTATACTTGGAGTACCTGAGGGCAGGTGGTGTGATCCTGGTTCCAGTCAGGTTTAGTGAGCGCAGGGTATCTGCCTCTGTGGCGTGGGCAAGGTGACTCATCGCCATCTCCATGTCCTCCCCGGAGAAGAGCTGGTTTGCGATGTCAAGCTGTTGCAGTGTTCGACTCCATTTCTGGGTCACCATGTGAAGCCCCGTCTTAGGTGATGGCAACCCAACATTGCTGTTGAAATACTGTCCCCAGAACAGACACTCGAGCTCTGCCAAACAACAACAAAAAAAGAAGGTAGTATTGATTCATAAAGGGGTTTTTGATACAACTTCAGATCACTAATATGAACATAGCTGGGTATTATATTAGTAAATTCAAAAATCTTGTTTTGTTTTTTTAACAAGACCTGAAATGTATCAAGTATAAAGAAGGGCAGAGTAAAAGTACGTATTTCTATACCCCCAATAAAGGTTCAAGTCATTGTGGATAAAATATGAAAAGACCACACTAAGTTTTTCAGAATGAGCCCAAAATTAGGTCCCATTATAAATCATACTTAAGTAACTTAACATCTCCAAATTGACAAAAGTGAGAGTATAGATTGCACGAGTTAGGCCTACCAAGACAGGGTAGTGTTGTGAGACCGGAGGCTGTGATTCGAGAACAGCCTCGCAGGTCCAACACCCGCAGCCTGGTGGAGCCAAAGAGGATGTCCAGCAAGTCTTTGTCTGTCATGTAGGAAAAAGAGGTGGTTGCGATACACAGCTCCTCCAGCAACGGGAAGCCTAATGATGAGTCTGCGCCATTACGCATCGTCTTATGCAGAGGTCTGACATTCAGCATCCGGAAGGTCTGATGGGAAGTTAGAATAGATGAACAAGTTTCACAGGTAAACATGGTGCACACAAACAGTAAACTGATTCATTACACACTGACATGTGAAATGGAAAGTGTTAAATGTATCACTGGATAGAAATTAAAGCTGCAACTAACGATTATTCTTATCAATGTATCTGCCGGTATTGAAAACCTGGAATCAGCGCAGGTTTTGATTTTTACTTTACAAACGATTAATCAGATATCAAAATAACTGCCGATTCATTTTCCATTGAGCGACTATGCGATTAATTGTTTCAGCTATAAAAGCATTTTACTTCATATGTACACAAGAACTGCAAAATGTACTATTTATAATGGTCACTTTCTTCATTTAGCAGTGATCCACCTCCAAAGAAAATAAAACACAGTTACATAAAAGATTATCACACAATTACCATCGCAATTCAGTCCCATTTAAGTATAGTCACAATGATCATATTGATCACATTGGCGTAGGAACCTGAAAAATGAGATTATCTGTTTACCTTGAGTTTAGGGCAGGCCATCTGTAGTGCCTGGATGCAAACAGTAAGTTCACAATCTTTACTGTCAAGCTTAGTGGTGACCTCCAGCAACTCCAAATCAGGACAGTTCCCCCTCTGAAAAGACAAATACCACATAATGAGTGTACAATGTGTATTTGTCCCCCGTAGCTCGGGCTGTGTGATACATACATTAATAAGCATACAGTTAGGAGAGAAAAAGGATGTGGGGGGCTTACGGTGATCGCTGGTAAAAGTCTGCCGTTCTTTACTCCATGAGTGAACAACATTTGCTTGATCTGGCTCCCATGATTTTCGAGGTACTCCAGGAGTCCCTCAACCTGAAACTACAACAAAAACAAATTTTCTACAAATTATCAATTCAATATGCACCCAAACAGGTGGTGAACGAACACCTGCTGGGAATTGCTGGCTGTGACTGGTGTATCAAATTAGACAATAACTATTCCATTCATAACCATTCTTGTACTGTAACTGTTGGATCATTTATTGCACCCATACAAAAGAGGATGAACTGCTCTCATTGGACCTGCCTCAGAGACGTGGACTAGACGATCAGCAGCCGGTCCAAAATTGACAGTGTTTTTTTACCGTTCACAATTACATTTCAGTATTTACACATGCGTGCCGCCGCCGCTGGATAGTTTTACGTTGGCACACAGCAGCACAGGCACAAACACACGCACGTCGTCAGTGGGGAAGTCCTTGAGCATTAGTTACGTAGACATACAGCTGCAAACAACTGCCAGTCCAAAATAAAGGCCATGGGAGGAACAACTTTAAAGGATTTGGAACAACTAATAATAAGACGATTAATATAGTGTAATTCATTCAATCCGTGCGTGATGCTCAGAATAATCGCAGTGAACAGTTCGCCTGGCCGACAGCACAGAATCTCTCTCGTTAGTCAGGTACAATCTGCTATCTCAGTAACATCATTATTAAAAACTTTAAGAAAAAAACTTTGTCTTTTCTACCTTGAAACTAAAACAACTACTGAGCTGGTTCTTGATGTACCTCTGAATATTGGAGGTTCATGCTTTGCAGAAACCGGCTGTGTAGAGCCAGTGTGTGGAAGGCTGCTGCTGTCAGGCCGGTACAGTAGGAGAGCTTGAGGGAGCAAAGGTGAGGGCAGAACTGCGCCACAACCTGAAATTGATCACAACGTAACCAGAAAAAAATACAAAAATGTGTTTAAAAACTGCAACACATAATTTATCAGACAATATTTCATGTATATATATATATATATATATACATATATATATATATACATACATACATACATACATACACACACACACACACACACACACACATAAACCTTTAGCCTCTTAACTTCAACATTGACCCATTTCTTATCTAATGTAGAATCTCTTATTTAGAATTCATTAAATCAATCCTAATAGGACTCAATTAACAAACACTTTCATGATTGATTAATCAACAGATTATATATTATTATTATTTTCTTGATTCATCGTCTTGTATATAAAATGTCAGACTATAATTTCCCTGAGCCCAAGGTGTTGTATTCAAATTGTCAAACAAAAAAAATGTTCTTTAGCTTTATTGTCTTGTATGACAAAGAACAAATTCAAATTCTCAAATTTGAGAAACTGGAACCAACAAATATTTTTGGATAAAAACTAACAGAAAAGGACAAAGATCTAGTCTTGACGACTTACCTCTACTGCATAGGTAACATTCTTTGACCAGTGACAGAGAGAGAAGTCTCGTAGCTGAGAGAATCTAGAGAACAAGAAGTGCAGTTTATACTTTCTTTTTCAAGATATTAAAAATATAAGATAGGTAGACCAGCACTCACATCAAACTAACAATACAGACCTGTTCTGTGCCAGCCAGTTAAAAGTGTCCTTAATCTTCTTCTCAGTTTTAGGTAGCTGAGATTTCCCTGGAGCAATCCAGCAGTGACCTACAGTCACTTTACGCCACAGGACCGGGCTGGAGGCAGCAGCGTTCCACAGACGGCAAACTCTCCCCGCCCTACACCAGAAACACAGAGGAAACCACAACTACCACCTCGCTGTTGTATGCCTCTGCCAACCAGTCAAGATGCAGGTTACATCCACGAGTGTTCAAATTGTCATCACTTAATCCTATTTGTGTGAAATTGTCATTATTAGCATATGAATTATGGCCAAAAACGTCCTTGAGTTCAGGTGGACATTTGTGCCAAATTTGAAGGAAATTCCCTCCAGGCGTTCCTGAGACAAACGGACGGACGTACAGACTTAAGGAAGTTTGGGGGCGAACAACCCAAAAACATAATGGCTCTGCCATGACAAGTGATATTCTGCAGCTGGAAGATATTGTTGAAAACTACATAATGAATGTTATGAAATAACATTAATAACTATAATGAAATCTGAATGTTTGCTGGTTTTCCTGGTCGTCTATTTTATTAAACTGAACACATTTGGGTGTTGGACTGATGGTTAGACAATTTCACAGTGAAAGTGTGTTTTTAACTATGTTCTGACATTTTATGGACCAAATGATTAATGAATAAAACAACCAGCACTTTAAACAACTGGGACAATAATAATGTTCTGCAGTCCTAATCATGATCTTGTTTATGTACACAGAATCATACATGAAATGGATGTTCAATACAATGTAATGTGTTAATCATTAACACAGACAAAACTCTTCCCAATTTGTCTTGGCTATAGTTTAAATACCATCTTGGAATCATTCATTTGGACATAGTTTTGTAAAGCTACATAACAAGCTCTGATCATATCCTCAAAACAAGTTTCCACTGAAAGTCGACAGACGATATCATTAAAAAGAAGGATCTACCATTCTTATGCCCTGTATCTTAAATCAGGTCATGATCTAAATCTTGTAGTTGTAAGTCAAATAAAAATCAAATACGTGTTTATTACCTGCAGAGAAATGGTACAGCACCATCTTGGACGACCACCATCTGAAAAATACTGATGAGCACCTCCTCAGGAAGACTTTGACCCCATCTGTGGTCTTTTGCTTTCTGTGGCACAAACAAGTTACTCTCCTCCTTTTCAATGGGAACTGACTTATTTGTCAGTTTAGGCATAGCACGGACTGTCTTCTTCTTCTTCTTCTTAATCTGTTTAGCTTTAACTTTTCCTTTAGTTAGCTTCTTCTTTTTGCTTCCGTTCTTTGCAGGGGTCCAGGCTGAACCATTGTACTGAGAAGTAGAACTCGATATGACGAGAAGCATGTCTTCCCCTTGATGGACAGTGTAGTCAAGCTGGGCAGGCCGGGAGACTCTGGCGTGTTTATGCTTCTTGGCTTTTGCATTTGTAGGCTTACCATTGGTCCTCTTCAACGAAGCGTTCTTCGGCTTTGTTGGTCCATCTTGTCCTTGACCTGATGTATTTGATGTGCTCGGCGCGGTGTCTTCTCTTCTCTCACTGTGGGTTGAAGCCTCTGCTTCTGGGGAGTCCATCCTGTGCTGCTAATTAAGTCTTTATCCCGAGCTTCATTTAAAGACATTGGCGGAGAAGTGACATATCAGCATCTGAAAATAGAATGAGATCAGTCTGTGTCTCTAAGAATGTTATCTAGCATATTTCCATATTTTGCAGGCAAAAAAAGGAATTTCCGGTTTACTTTTTTGAGATAGATTTACTTAAATATTTTTTTTTACGTTTAATGTAATTTCATGGTTCTGATCTTATTTTATTGCATTACTCTGCGCTAGTGAAACTATAAAAGTGAAAATACAATGATACACAGTGGGGAGTGATAATCAATCTACCAGTGTGTATGGTGTGTAACTCTGTGCTGACCATTTGTAATCTAGGATACGGAAGGGATCCATGGTTAATGTTCTGGTTGTCTACCAACGTTCAGCGTATTAAACATATTTTTGATAATGGAAGACGAAGACGGTTTACGTCTTCTACACACTGACTTCATCGTTTTCTGTTTCGAACCTGCGTGCGCATCCTCGATTGTTTGTAAACGGAAGACCAAACAGTCACATACATTCAAGATTTAGTTAATAACACATTATATTACAACGTTTTCTGAGGCTTTGAATACAAACTAAACATATACACTACATAGCACCAATGTGTTAACTAGCAGTTAGCTAAAGGAATCAATAAGGCTGTTAATGTCAACTAAGCTAACGTTACTGGTACAATTACCGCTGGCTAGTTAACGAGTCGCCATGCAGCTTAACGAAACGTAGCGCAACAATGGCATAGCAGCTGTTGCCACGCTAACAACAACTACAATTAAAAGTTATATTTTCTGAAATAAAAAATAGTATTATGTTGTTATTTTTGCATTACCTGCTGCTAGGCGGCTCGCATCCTCCAGCTCCAGTCTCAGTCTCAGTAGTAGACCCACAATGCATTTCACATCCCCTCTGTGATTGGTGGAAATCTCGACAACAGCCCGCCTTCTATAAAACTATCCAATCACTGACCGGCCCACTGTTCTGTTTTGACTTCACCACGCTGTGTTGAGTAGATCAGGAAGGAAAATAAGGTTCACGGCGGTGTAGTCTCTGGGTAAGAACTTACGCTTTTAAATGCCACTTTTACTGCTCGTACATTTTAATTTATTTGTAAATGATAAAGCATGCAACACTGTGCTTCTGCTCTGGTGTTTTTAACGGAGTATTGTAGTTTAGTATGCTGTATATCATGCAGGCAAATTTGGTACTAACACTAGCAAGTTGCTTACAAAAAAGGCTAACATTAGCATGCAGAGGAAGTGCAACATTAGCACTCATCTGCAGATGTAGTCTCAATGCTTGCATTCTGTAACGTTCTGAATATTGTTTGCGCCAGTAAACCACATCGATTGTATTGGGCTGTTGTTTGTATCTGTCTTTTATGGGAAAGAAATAAAAAGTATTATTCCCGCATGAGTACAGCTAATAAAGAATATCCAGGGGTTGTGGGGGGGGGGGGGGGGGGGGGGGGCACAAAATAACCCAGATGTACGCAGAATAACTCAGATGTACTCTAATTTCCAGTGTATACCTTTCATAAAATAATGCAGTCTAATACACCGGCCCTGCAGTAAACCCTCATGACAGTTCTAGTGCTTATAGGAGTTATGTTGAAACTGTTTTGGAAGCTGTGGTCCGCGGTGCTGTTGAACGGTGGTGTGTTACGATGAGAGGCGTTTGTTAGTACTTTGACCCTCCTCTGTATATCAATGAGGGTAGACTCAATTTAAATTTAATTTATACCTCCCACTACAACACAATACCATTCAACAGCACCACCTCAACCATTACAATCTTTAAGTACAATTTAGCAACATTGATGTTAACTGGAACGACCAGCTAAATGATGAAACACGTTTACAACTTATTTTCTTTTTCAGGGAAGGAGAATAGTTACTTCACTGTGGTGTCGTTGTGCACACTAATGCCGAGGGGAGGCATTCATTCTGAAGGGTTTCATCACCAGGACAACACTGAAAGTATGACTCTTGATCCTGTTCACCTCTTTGCCCATTCAGGCGCACACGCACTATACGAAACACTGACTGAAAAACATAAGTAATCGTTACTTGTCGCTAGTGCCGGGACGCAGTTGTGCTTATCTGCATTATTGTCTTACATCTGTGTTGGTATTGGTTTCCAGATTTGTTCGTTTTCTCTGCTTTTCGAGATTTAATGGGAGTGAATGAACCTATAGCTATGACAAACTTACTGAAAGACTAGCTGTCTTTAACTGTAATACATGGAAAGGGATGGTGGATATCAAAAACACACATCTCAATTGAACTATTCTACTTCACACACGTAAGTTTCAATCAGCCTTTAGATTACACATAGAGGACAATTGTCTTTCTGTACACACCCCCTTTCTTCTTTAAATTGTTCTACTTCTAGATGCTGATGATTGCAATGATTGTCTTTGTGTCTCTCTTTTAAAATAGCACACAATGGAGGAGAGACAAGATTTCTCTCTTTGTGGTAAAGCGGCTGTAACTGAAGCTAATCTGAGTAAGTAAAATGGCCATGTAGTAACGATGCTATTATGACCTAATTCTCTATATAACACATGTAATACTTAACTTTTTTTAGCATTATTGTATTTTATAGCACAACCCCAATACTAACAGAAAACTTTGCATCTTGAGTGGTTACATTGTCGTTTTTCTGAAAGCATAAATAAATACATTTAATCAGTACAATCACACAATGTTTTAGCAACTGTCTCCATCCACGACTTTATCTGCTCACATTCCAATTTTCCGTTTTTCAGGAGACGAGTACTATTGGAAGCTTGTTGCAGACTTCATTGGTCCTCAATCGGGAGAAGGACTCGAGCTGGAAAAGGCACCATGCAAGAACAGACTTTTGATTCAAGTAGGACTTATGAGAGAGGACAATAATTTTCCGTGGATGGCCATTGAACATTGGCTCACGAAAACTTTCCCCAGTCATCAGTCGGCTGACTTTCGTCGTTTGATTGAAAGAGGCATCGCAACGACGCTGAGTCTGGGAAGTGATGCAAGGCTGACCTTCCTGGAATCAGACGCCAACTTTAACTTTGTCGGCCCGATATGTGACAGCATAGGAGTTGAACGGCAACATCTTTTGGAAATGAGGGATTTTTCAGAGCGAGCGCAGTCAATCGAAGTCACAAATGGATTGATTCTCGAGTTGAGCAACTTTGTTACCAGGGAGAAAATTGCACCAGTTGTTTTAGTCACTTGGCTTAGAAACTTCAACTCTGAGTTCTGTAAGAATGGGAATATTCAAAAGGCATATAAAGTCCTACGGGCCAAAATAAAAAAGTTAAAACTGCATTACCGCAATTATGAGACAAGGAGTCACAGGAGGAATGCGGCGATGGAGAATCTGCTTCAGAGCCCATTTGAACTTGTGCGGAAAAGGACGCCACGATTTATAGTGAAGAAACGCATGAAAAGAGAGGAGACCGTACAATATGAAAAGGTTACAATCAAAGAGGAATACGAGAGTTATGAAAGCATGGAAGACAAAGAGCCTGAGATGAACAGAGAAGGTGTGAGGAAAATGATACTGCAAGATGATGTCTCTGCGCACGATGAAAGCGGCGACGACTTTGATGAATCCAGCAGTGGAGAAGACACCTCGGATGAAAAACAAGAGTCGCTGAACCTGCTCGACATTGCCATGGTGTCTGTCCAAAAGCTGTCAAGTATGTACGGTGGGAAGAACGAAGCGTGCAAGCAAGTTTGCTTGGATCTCCTCAAAAATCAGTATGCTCTGACATGCAAGGAGCATCCGGCCATGGCCGAGTTTGAGAAAAAACTGGACGCGCTCTGTGGGGAGATGTCACTCGTTTACCCTGTGGTGTTTTTAAACTACAACGCCAGTTTCCTCGTTGAAATGCACGACGCCGTGGAGGAGCAGATCATGAGCTTTGAAAAAGAGATCATTCTGTCGACGGGAGAGAAACTCGGCCGCGACAAGCTTCCGAAATTCAAGAACTTTGTGAATTTGTCCGAAAGTGCCACTTCGCGCTACATCCACATGGCTTGTGATGTCTTGAGCACCAGCATCCCCGGCATGCAGAACTACAGGAAACACTGGGTAGCCTTCTGCGAGGAAAAGAAAAACCCCTCCAGACTTGCAGTAAATCAGTCAAACCGATTCACCAACTACTTCCAAGCGGCGGCGGGTCTCATCCACCATCACAAAGAGATGGCTCTCTTCTTCTCCGATTTGCTGTCGATGAACAACGACGAGTGCCCGGACATTATTTTGGAGTGTGTTGCTGCTGATGCCAACGACTCTATGATACAAAGCCTTGTGTGTGTTCTGGCCATCGTTTACTGCAAAATCCTCGGCCCTTACTGGCAGCTCCTGAAAAGCAGAGGCGAGTACTCTCTCTACAGCCAGTACATGCTCTGTCTCTACCAAAAGTTCCTCGATTGGTCCAAAGATCCTTCAACACTGCTGGAACCTGAAGGGACCACAAATGTTTTTCTGCAGTTCCCGTTGCAGGAGAAAACCTTTGATGGAGTTTTTAATTTCTGTGGTCAGTGGCACACGAACAGGGACTTAATCCGATCTTGCTTGAAGAGGTTGGTAAAGGTGATTGCTGCCGTCACTGAGGGACACCTTAAGGATTTCCTGCCAGGAGGAACATTTTCTAAGGTCCCATCACCAGATCTGAGTTTACAACTGGTGAGTTGCACGTTCTCCGTCTTGATGGCGGAGTATCCCTCCAACCAGACGTACCCTTGCAAGAAGAAGAAAAAACCAAGCGCCCCCAAGTGCCCCAAGCGCTCCTGGTGCAAGAGCTTGGAAAGTTCTCAGGGAGGGAGTTCTCAGGGCCAATCTGGTTCATCTGACTGCAGCTCCGATGAATCTTCCGGTCGGTGGAAGAAAAAGAATACCGAAATTGTCCAGAAGGACGCTCTCAGTCCGCAGATGAAGAAAGGTCCAAGTGTTAAAAAAGAAAAGGCACCAAAGGTACCCGAAGAGCGTGAGGAGAACATGGATAGGGACTACATAATAGCCACGGTGAGCAGAAACGGGGGGCCGTGCAAGTCACAGCCAGATGTGGACAAAATGATGCTGCGCTTTGACGGGAAACCCCGAGCTGAAAAGCGGGAAGCAGTCCGTTGTGAGATCTTGTACCAGAAGATAGTTCTGAACAACACAGACCGGAACTTGTACTGCGTCTTCAACAACACCACACAAATGGTGTTGAAGCTGAAGCTCTCACTTCCCCGAGTCAAACCTGGGTACTCTCTCGTTTGGGCGCCTAGAAAGACGAAAATAAAGCCTGGGCTCCAAAATGCGACCGATGCTGCAGCTGGTTTGAGTGAAAACAGCGGCACATGAGAGCTTTCATTGCATCTAAAAAAAGAAAGTGTGATATTGAGGGAAGGGAATTATTGCCTGATTTCCTCATATGATTTTTACAGTTGCAAAGTAATCAAAATACACACAATGACCTCAATCTTTTCACACAAATATGTATTATTCTCTAGATACCAGATTCAGCTGTCATGTGTGTGACATACTGTATTGTCAATGCCAATAGTTTAAATTATGAGGTCTGATTTTGTGGCTCTTCTACTTTTGATATTGCTGTATAATTTGCATGGTGCTGTATTGTAACACGGCTTTTTAGTTAAACTTTTTTGCAGACTTATATTTTTATTCAAGGTCAGTCAATAATCACTGCTGACTTAAAATATGTATGAACCACTGACAGAATAAACATCTTTGTCCATATTTTGTTGATGTTTACTCTGTCAACCTGTGTGATGAGCTAATGTCTAGTTATTGAGACAAGACTTCAGTCTTTCAAAATCAACTCGGCTCTAGTTCAAGTTAATTTTCCAGCATCCGTCAGGGTTTTGATTGATGTAAGTCACATAATAACTCTTGTGTTCCTCAGATTCAAAGGGTATTATTTGTGGTGGGATCACATGCGTCAGCTGTCAATGAGTTCATAGAAGAGGGGACACTGAGGAACTCAAGGAAATAGGGAGGCACTAAAGAAAGAGGGCCTTATTGACACTGTGCCAAATGTTACGGCCTTGATTAGTGTATTCATTAAAGAAACCAAGCCCACTATGACTCTTAAATGAACAGCCATTTGATTTAATATTATGCACTTGTTTTTAAGCAAAAGACAGCTTTGTCACATAGTCACATATGTGAATATGAACATATTTACAGCTACTCGGTGCATGAATCATATCCAGCAACGAACTATCAAATAGAAGTCGCACGTGTAACCTTTTTAGGGGAAAGAAAATGCTTTTTAATGAGTTGTCTCGGAGACCCCGCCCACATCTGTTGTCACAGCTCATGAGGGGTGTCTGTAACTGTGGTGCCTTCACATTCCTCGGAAAACTGATGAAATAATAAACCGAGCGTGATAGAGTTAGTCACAAATAGACCAGTCAGTTAAGTTTAGGGACTGATTTTTTTTTCAATCATTACACAAATATGGGTGATCGATGGACGGGCAAGTAAGAGGCAAATGTTTGAATTAAAGACGAGAATATAATGCAACAGCACTAGTTTCTCACTCAATTGGCGCACAATGTATGTCTGTATGAATTGACCAGTAAGCGAAGGCAACACAAGGGGCGGGAACTTTGCGTAAGTGTCCACCATTCTTCAAGTAAGGGCGGCGTGAATGGGAAGAACGCACTCATTGTTTAACCCGAACTTGTTATCAGCATTGTGTACGTTCTTTTGGCCGGAGTAAGCGGCACCATGTCCGGTAGCTGGTGGAGCAGTGCAGCGGTGACCCACGGGCTGGTGGCTCTGTTCGCCATGGGCTCCTGGGTTTCCGTCAACAGTCTGTGGTTAGAGCTCCCGGTGTTGGTCAACGTGCTGCCCGAAGGTCAGTGGTCCGCTCCGAGAGATAACAGACGTTCACCTTATCTGGATTTGGCCTATTAGTTTATATCCGTTGTTATAACATAGTCACCTCATTTGAACCCTTTGCTTTATTATTCAATATTTGGTGGTGTCTTCAGTTAACGTGAGCCGAAACCCTGCGACGTTAGTTAGTTAGCTAGCTAGCTAACGTTAACTGTAGGTTTACTGCAGGTGTAACGTTACTATTGTGATGGTTTCTCATATCAGGATTACGAAAAACCAACATTAAATGTAAATATGTAAAAGACATTGCAGTTACGAGTATAACGTTAATAGTATCTATTAATAAAAACAGAACAACACACGTTTCCTCTCTCCAGTGATGGAATAAAATCATTCGAGTACTCAACTCAAGCAGGTGTTCCTGTAGTTTAAACGTATTTAATGAAGGCGTTACTTCATGTCTTTTCAGTACATTTCAAAGGGGAACATAACACTTATTAGTCCACTACATGTATTTGGTAGCTGTAGTTACAAAGCATGTTTTCAGTTTAAAACATGTATTATTGTTATGGTCAGATTAACGTTATATTAACTAATAACAGCACCTCCACCAGCCACACATTGAACATACTGCTTACAGGTCAATCCATTCGTAAGATTAATTAATCCAATGATTTATTTAACAATAAAGACACAATGGGTCCTTACAGCTGTTACATGTCTTGCAAGCAGATTCCTTTATTTAACTTTTTTGTCGATGTGTTGTTATTGAAAGAAATCCAAACTTTATGAAGTATCACTAACAAGAGAAGTAGAAGTCTAAAAATGGACTAAAAATGCTGGATGGGTAATATAAAATAAGTTTGTCACTGTATCTGATAACAGTTGCATATACAAAAAACATTGTCACATTGTTTAATTTTAAGATGTAAAAACTATAGTGAATATGATGTTTTTTTAAACCTATACAGATCATTGTCTTTCCTTGTTTTAGAGTGGAACCTGCCTGCCTATATCTCAGTGCTGATAGCGTTTGGGAACATCGGTCCAATAGCAGTGACCATCACACACCACTGCGCTCCGGGACGTTTAAACGAGCGCCTGGTCATCCACTGCATCCAGGCGCTGGCAGTCGTGACGTCCGCTCTTCTGGCCGTCTTCTGGTCGCACACCGTCACGATAGCCGGAGCGGAAAGGTCACTGCCGTTCCTGCTCTTCACCTTTGTGTTGTCTTTGGTCTGCTGTACCTCCAACGTCACCTTCCTGCCCTTCATGTTTAGCTACCCCCCTCAGTATATTCGTACTTTCTTCATCGGTCAGGGCTTCAGTGCCTTGTTCCCATGCGTTGTGGCTTTAGGGCAAGGCGTTAGCAAGCTGGAGTGCAAAACTGCGAATGGCACGGTGCACCCGGAGTATTTGAAGGAGAACTTTCCGGCGCAGAACTTCTTCTGGTTCCTGTGTGTCATGCTGTCAATCTCGGCTCTGAGCTTCCAGGTTTTGATGCAACGGCAGACGAGGTCGCAGGAAAATGCACCGCAACAGGAGGCTGACAATGCAGCGGCAAAAAACGGAGAGGAAACGCACCCGCTGCACAACGGGGGGACGCCGGTGTCTGAGGATCAGGTGTGGGTGGAGGAACCGCCGCAGACATTTTGGACACGGCGGAACATTTACCTGCTGTCGCTGCTCGTCGTCTCCAACGCCCTCACCAACGGGGTCCTACCGTCCGTGCAGAGTTTCTCCTGTTTGCCTTATGGACTCATGACCTTTCACCTCTCCGTGGTCCTTGGCAACATAGCCAACCCGCTGGCCTGCTTCCTCGCTATGTTTGTTGTCCTGAGGTGAGAGAATATAAGAGAAGTTGAACACCTGCATTACTTTTAAGATATGTGTAAGACACGTTTTTTTAATGGGCCCCGTTGCTGTCCTCCAGGTCCTCTGCTGGTCTGGGCCTCTTGTCTTTAGCAGGAGGAGTATTTGCTGCATATCTCATGGCCTTAGCAGCACTCAGCCCTTGCCCTCCACTTTTGGGAACCCCCGCTGGCGTGGCCTTAGTGGTGAGTAGTAATACATATTTCTAAAGCTGGGTATACTGTTGCATGCAGAATGCTTTCAACTGGGCCATACTTCTTCCTCACAACATGGCACCTTGTACTTGCTCATATATCTGCTGCGCAAAGGATTGTGGGTCAGAATAGCCGGCTTGCGTACTGCAAAATGTCACTAGATGTACTAGAACAGCCTGGTATTTTTTGCATACTGCATTTGAATATACTATGTATTGGGACACAGCACATACTTAACAGTAGGCTAGTACAGGTATTGGAACACACAGTTGATATTAGTCATATCAGATCCTTAAAACACAGAAGCCAAAGCCTCGTCTGTTTCTTTCCTCCCTGTTCACCGTGTCCACCTCTGATTTCAGCTACCTGCTTGTGCCCCCTACAGGTCACCTCTGGAATCATTTTCACGGGACTCTACTCCTATCTGAAGGTGGTGATTGGGACTCTGCTGCACGAGGCGGGTCACGCCGCCCTGCTGTGGTGCGGCATCTCTATCCAGGCCGGCTCCCTTATCGGAGCCCTCACCATGTTCCCTTTGGTCAACGTCTACAAAGTGTTCCAGCAGGCTCAAGATTGTGTGGATAACTGCCCTTTGTAGGACTGACATATGTAATGTTTTTCTGAATTCTGTATTTTTAATTTTTTTTATAGACACAGTTCCCATTCATCCAACATGTGAACTGACTGTTTTAACCCAGTTTTTGGGGGCTCCAGGGTGAAGGACCAGATCTGTCCTCTCCTGATTCAGAGGCCTGTGAAAACATTCCTAGATAATGGAAGCATTGTTATGCTGCACATTGGCCAAGGGGATGTAAAATGCATATGATGCAGTAATACCACAAGTGCTTTGTGTGGTATTTTGAATCTCTGTGGCAAAAACCAGCTGAGGGATTTTTTTCCCCCACAACAACAGACCACGAGAAAAGTTGTTTACTCAGGGACACAATCATTCACTTATTCATCCACATTTGTTGCTCAATATAATTAATGACAAATACTCACACTATTAGTTGCAAACTGCAGACAGGCCTTTCACAGTAACTCATTTCTTTGGACTATATATATATATATATATTCCTAGAAATAGTTGTGAAATTTATTGTCATTTTAAGTCAATTCCATGCCACTGATATAATGATAATATAAAAGCATAATAATGCAAGTGCACCCTTTTAAAAAGCAATTAACTTAAAAAAAAAAATGTAAGCAATTCAGACACTGGAATTGAAATGTAAAAAAATAATAATTTAATATTCAAAATAAATAAGCTAAAACTAAAAAATCAAAACAATAAATGAAATGGACTCTTGGGCTCTGTTTAAATGTGCAATGTCTGCACAATGCCGATCGTTTTCTAATGGTGGGAACACCGTTTTCAAAGCCTCTGGCATTATGTTTGCTCAAACACGCGTAAACACAACGGGCAATATCGAGGTCTGAAAAATGAACAAGATCATATCCATATATTGTATAAAAAATGACGATATTAAAATCGTACGAGAAGTCAATATGGTAATTATTGTGACAGGCCTCACTACAGACCCCATCCATAAAATCCATACAGCATGGAAAGAAGGAGGTTTTTTTTTTTTTAGTGACTATTTTCTAATGTTTGTCTACCTCTTCGCTTTGATTCCACTGTAAGCATAGAACATGATTTTATTTAGTTTCGTCAGTCATATACAATTTAGTTGAGTCAGCGTTTATGAAAAGTGTATAATTTGTAACATAGATACTTTAAACGTACAGTTCATAAATGCAGTGACTTGATTTCATGCCAAATTTATTTCTGTGCCTGAAAAATGTTGAACTTCAGAATTTCCTTTGGATTTGATTGTGGTTCTGATAATGTTTTATACTTTAGAATTATAGTTCATTTACTCGTCATTTGGGAGATTTTTATTCATTCCAAATACAGTAATGTTATGTCATCTTAAAGGAACAGCTGGTCAACCAAAGTAATGGTTAACAGTTCCAAAGGGATTGTGTCATCAGTCTAAAATAATGATTGATGTCTTATGTACTTCTTCTACCTTGTAAGGCAATCTATGAACCATGCTGCTACACTACATCCATTTTAATAACTTCATTGAACTCTACGGAAGTTTACAGAGGAAAAGTATTTAACGTCGCCTTCATTTTAGGTTTTTTGTTTTTTTTAATTCGGAGCTGACTGTAAATGGACTGGTTGTTTGAATAGTTCAGCGATTGAGGAGCTTTTTCTTTACTTACTGACTGACCATTTTACGTGGAGTTAGTTTTATTGATTTTCAAATTGCTGATGTTGAAGTGCATTATGAAGTCTATAAAATAATTGGTAAACAATAAAGCTACTGATCTGAAGAATTTGGACTAGTTTCCATTTATTAATTATGAGAATAAAGTATAAACATGTGTATATTTAAATAAAGTACATATTA
This sequence comes from Cebidichthys violaceus, assembly GCF_023349555.1. Taxonomy (NCBI): domain Eukaryota; kingdom Metazoa; phylum Chordata; class Actinopteri; order Perciformes; family Stichaeidae; genus Cebidichthys; species Cebidichthys violaceus. The sequence continues at coordinate 13,671,429 of NW_027176329.1, read as the reverse complement.
AAGAACATCGCAAAATGTGATAATAAAGGAATAGTGCCGACATTTTGGGAAGACAAGAGTTTGATGAGAAGATTGATATCACTCATGTTTGTATGCAAATTATGAAGATATGGCCAGTTAGCTTAGCTTAGCATAAAGACTGAAAACAGGGGGAAGCTAGCCTGGCTTTGTCTCTAAAGTTCTTTAATGAACATGTTTTATCTCATTTGTTTTATTCTTATGAAAATCAAAGTGAAACTAAGACAGGTTGTGGTTTCACGAGGGGAATTCACTAGACTATTTCTAAGTCGGGTGGACTTTGAACAATTAGCTAAGCCATTTCCCCCTGTTTCCAGTCTTTATGCTAAGCTAAGCTAACTGGCTGTTGCCTTAATTTGAACCGACATTTATGAGAGGGATATTGATAATTCACCACTAACTATTTCCCAAAAATGTTGAACTTTTCCTTTAAATATTGGACAAATGATGACTCACTTGATCAATTCAATAAACACAGATTGGCTTTTGGTCATTTGGATTTTTGTTTACATACCATTATATTACTCCTTTTTTTATTTTTAGTGAATAGGTTTTTTGTAATAAACTGTCCGTCTTAAATCACCCTCATGAAACATGTAGCTGAACTGTCTAAACACCCATGTTCACCTCTTGCTCCCATGATCCCCTTAAGCAGTATTAACAAATTCTTGAATGCGTCTCAGTCATAGAAAATAAAAAAAGAAACGCCTCAAGGCAAAAAAACAAACAAAAAAGTTGTAAAACACAACATGTGATGTTTACTGATCATCCTCAAAGTCCAGGCAGTGAAGGTACTTGAGGTTGAGACAATGAGCGGTTAACCAGACATGTGTCATGGTTGGCTACATGTTCTCACACCCACTCGCCTCCGAGGAAGGTTTAATCCCTTGGTACGCACACACACACACACACACACACACACACACACACACACACACACACACACACACACACAGTTCACTGCAAAGGACTTTGGCTTCCTTTTCTCTGCAGAAAACTCCAAACTCTCCACCGAGCAGCATGTGAGTATCTGCAGGGATGCATTTCATCCATTTAATTGGTTTAAAATGATGTGTGCAACAGGGAAACTCTTTTTCTAATCTGATATGAACAGAATATCAATCAAAACATGTAGATGTTTATTTGATGATTACATAATATTCTAATGTCTATACGCTGAATATGACTTTAACTAAAAATCATGATTGTGCTCCAAGATCTAACAGATAATTCTTCTTTTTGTTTAACATTCTGCTTTGAGGACTTTTCTGACGCTTTCTTTTTCTCTGATCAAAGACTCTTTTCCCAATAAACAATGCACCGCTCAGATGTTTTCTCAGGTTATGTAACAGTTACCAGAGCAGTAGGTGGCCTTGTTATACTTTGCTGTATGCTTGGTGTTTTAGGCGGGTTTAACCCACACCCTGCCTGTGATCAGAAGAAAACAACCGGACGTGGATGAAATCACGTTTCTGCTCACGTGGCCGACGGAGAAATCTGCACAAAATCAAACGGCGTTAATTTCGCAGCTAGCAGAACAAGAGCTACAGGAAGACAGTAAACATTAACCAAATGCAGGATCAAGTCACACATCGCGCCGTTTAACAAGTGCTGGAGGAGGGATGCTATCTCGTGGTAACACATTAATCTGTGATGTTGAGTTTACCGTTGACATTGTCTTCACTTATCTTATCGTTTGTACTCACTTTAATCCTCATTCTTTGCTGCTGCGATGATGCAGTCAATCCGAAGATGAATTTCCTTCCATCTGTGATGAAAGAAACAAACAGACTTTTATTTATAATTTGTCACTTAGGAAAACATTGCATTACTTTAACTGTAACCATCCTTACTCCCAATTTACCCCATCCTTGACCTAAAAGCACGTTTAACTCCGGGTCTTAATGGTTAACCTCGTGTGGACCAGCCTTTTGTCCCCACAACTTTTGCATTAACCACAAATGCTGTCTTTACATACATCTTGATTGGGTGTGATTTGCAAAAATTTCTGTAGGGGCCTTTAGATTGTAGTTCGTTCATATGCCAAAAATATATATATATATTAATCTAATTACAAGATTACTCTATAATACTTTAAAAGGTCCATCAATTTCTATTAGTTCATAGCAATCAATATAGTAGTTTGGTTGAGGTCAGAGTTCATTTGATAAAGTTGGGATGAAACTAACCATAATTAATGGATGTTTATTTGTTTCCTAGCACTAGAAACACACCTCCAACATGTCCCTTCTCACCCACCTGTTGGCGTGTCTGTTCGGGATGGGCTCCTGGGTCTCCATCAACGGCCTGTGGGTGGAGCTGCCCCTCGTCGTCCCCCACATCCCCGAGGGTTGGTACCTGCCCTCGTACCTCTCCGTCCTCATCCAGATGGCCAACGTCGGGCCCCTCTTCGTCACCCTGATGCACCGCTTCCGGCCCGGCGCCCTGAACGAAGCGGCCGTCATATACGCGATCATCGGCCTGGGCACCGCCGCAAGCTTCCTGCTGGCTTTCTTCTGGAAGGAGACCGTGGTGGTGGCGGGCGCTCCTCGCAGCGTGGCCCTGCTCGTCTTGACTTTCTTCCTCGCCACCGTCGACTGCACTTCCTCCGTCACCTTCCTCCCCTTCATGATGCGTCTCAAGGCTCGGTACCTGACCACGTACTACATTGGGGAGGGCTTGAGCGGCCTGCTGCCTGCCCTGGTGGCTCTGATCCAGGGGGTCGGAGTGGTCCACTGCATAAACAGCACCGGGTCTTTCAATCACACCCTGAACTCTTCCGACAGCTCCGTGACCTTTGACCTGCGGGCCCAGTATCAGCCGGCCAACTTCTCCGCCGAGGTGTTTTTCTTCTTCCTCAGCGCCATGATGCTGGTGTGCTTGGTGGCGTTCCTGCTGCTGAACTACCACCCGTCAGTGGCCAGGGAGCGCCCCAGCGGTCGATACACCAATGGCAGGAAGGAGAAGTCGGAGAGGGACAGGAAGTGGGCGGAGCAGAAGCCCATGATGGATCCGTACAGACCTGCCAGCCAGAAGCGCAGGAGCAGCTTCGGTACCGGCTCGTACAGCTGGACGCAGGTGTTTTACATCTTTGTGATCCTGGCCTGGGCCAACGCGCTGACCAACGTGGTGCTTCCCTCGGTGCAGTCCTACTCGTGCCTGCCGTACGGCAACAACACCTATCACTTATCAGCCACCATGGCTGCTGTGGCAAACCCTCTCGCCTGCTTCATCGCCATGTTCTTCCCCGTAAGGTCAGTGTGTGGTTTGATATACCTTTTTTTCACTACATTAGTCAGTTTGCCTCGAAGCTAATAATAACTATTAAAGATTATTGATAATAATCTGGGCAGCCTGCGAGACCCTCTATCCTAGACCCTCAGTTTGCATGAGAAACTAGAATTACCGACTCCACCAACCAGTCAAGTTGGAGTTTGTGTCCAAGTCTTGCATTCTCTCTACTGACCAGCAGTCAGTCGAGTCTCCTCCAGATGCAAAAAGAAGTCTGGTTGTATAGAAGTCTATAATAAAATGACTCTACTTCTCACTTGATTTATTACCTCAGTAAACATTGTAAACATGACTTTATGGTTTCAATCTCTAGTTTCAAGTCTTCTTCAATACAGCATGATGTTCATTTAGTACATTATGATCCATTTAGAGTCAAACAGACCATAAAGCAGGGTATGCTTTGACACTTCCATTCATTGCTTGCAAAAAAGCCAAGATGGCGACGACCAAATCGCTGCTCTCGAGGCTTCATAACGGCAGTCCACGAACTAATGGGTGACGTCACGATGACTACGTCCACAGTCTATGCAATTAGCACAGGAATTCTTTATTTATGGCCAAAAAGTGACATTTGACCATCAAATTTGAATTAGTTCATCCTTGAGTCCAGGACATTTGTGCCAAATTTGAAGAGATTCCCTGAAGGTGTTCCTGAGATATCGCGCACGAGAACAACATGGAAACGTAATGCCTTCAGGTCACGGCAAAATGAACATCCTTTAAATTTAAATTTAGAAATAAATAAAGCAACTTCCTTTTTAAAACTTCACAGGTTTGAATAAATTGTCATTCACAGGTGTGAAGAAATTGTGTAGAATATTATGATGTCAATCTCTACCTACATAAACCTAAAGGACTAATTCCGTTGTTTGGATGACAATGTGCTCATCAAAATGACACAAAAACTGTATCATTCTCTGAGCACCCCAGTAGAGCTGCAACTAATTAAATAGTTTTGTGCAGTTTTCCCAGAGCCTGAGGTGACACATTCAAACCACTTGTTTGTGCAACACACACTTTAAACCCTTAAAGACATTCGAAAGGAACATTTGGATGTAGAAAATGTCTCTAAAATAACTCAATGTGATGACCAGAACAGTTGCCAGTTAATGAATCTACTAATTGTTTCCGTTGACATTCTCAGAATCTTCGCAGTCAGTGATTTTAAATTTCTGGAGGAAGAAGTAGGAAAATACATTTTTGAAGACTATAAACTTGACATGGTGCTAAAGAGTAATGTGTCATTTCCCCGCAGATCTCTGCTGCTGATGGGCGCTCTCACGGTGACAGGAAGCGGGGTCGGAGCTTATATAATGGGCATGGCAGCGCTGAGTCCGTGTCCGCTGCTGGTTAATGAAACTTCCGGCGGCGTCGTCATTGTGAGTGGGACACTGTTCGGCTATGCTTACCTGTCTCGCGTGGGTGTTACTGAAACACCACATGCAGGCAACCAACATGGAGTTAATTGTAGGTTTCAAACTCACCTCCGTCTCCCTCCACCAGGTGCTGGCCTGGGTCCTGTTTATTCTCACTCTGTCCTACGTGAAGGTGATTATCGGGCTGATCCTGCGCGACGAGGGCCACGGCGCCCTCGTGTGGTGCGGAGCGGTAGTGCAGCTGGGCTCCCTACTGGGAGCCGTGACCATGTTCCCCGTGGTCAGCGTGTACGGCCTCTTCTCATCCGGGGACCCGTGCAACACGAAATGCCAATAAAGACTCGACATCCGTGTTTGAAAAGAGATATTCAACGGAGGAGACAAATTAATGTTATGTTCCTTTTACCACCATTTTTTTTTTGTCATTTGTTACAAGAAAAGCTATAATGTAGCCGTACAGACCGCACTGCTGCAGACAGGATGAACACTAGTTATACAAGTATAAAATACAACACTTACAAGTAAAACTCCTACATTCAAAAACCGTACTTAAGTAAAAGTGCTCGCTGTGCAGTGAAATGTTCCCTGTCAGTGTTATGATGTGTCTGGATTAATATTACTGCAGCATCCTTCATATCCGGCTGGCTATAGTTTAATCTACAGGCTACATCTACATGCATCATATTCTATCAGATCATCATATGTTTGTATTTTTTTCCTGGACAGTAGGACATGTAGTGGAGTAAACAGTATACTATGTTCACCCCTGAGATGTAGTGGAGGAGAAGTACATAACATAAAATGGTAAAACTCAAGAAAAGTACAAGTACGTTGAATTTGTACTTAAGTACAGGGCTTGAGTAAATGTACTTATTCATAATCCACCACTGTATGAAGCTACCCTGACAGCTGTATGTGTGGTTGTGCTATATAGCCAGAACTACAATTATTCGGGATAAAGCACCTTTTTACCTTGATGTTTGATGCCAGGAGCAAAAGTCCATTGAATTGACAAATAAGCAGTAACATAATAATTCTGCAATCACAATATTGTTTTGTTTTTTTATTTACATGTGCCATAATCATATTGTTTATTGCATGGTATGACATTACACTATAAAGATATAATCCCAACATTACTGAAAGAACACAACGCACTTCTTTATATGTCGACCTGACTGGGACAACTTACAGCCTGCAGAGCAAAGGGACACAACGGTATAAAGACATGGCTTGTCCACGTACAGTGGCCACCAGGACAAAGTCTGGTGACGTGGCTATACAGCTCAACCTAAAACCATCAAATAATATTTTTTTTCTGGTTGTAAAATGTATAGTTTTCTAAAAAAAATAGCCTACAAGATAAAAATCTTCTCTAAAATCTGAAGTCCTCTTAATTTACACATTATTTTCATATCATCATATAATTTCCATACTCCATTATTCATTCTTTGATTTTCATTTTGGAAGAAACCGGCAAAAATTATGAATTATTTGATCATTAACCTGCCGTGGCTCCTTATTAAAACAATGGTATAATTTCTCCATCAAAGCATTATTGTTATGGCTGAACGTCCATCATGCATTTCAAGTCTTATTACCAGATTTCTACAATCAGATGATGTAAGAATACACTTGTTTGGTTTACATACAGGTCAATTTAGCTTAACCCAGCGTTCAAGAGATGGATAAGCATTGTCCCATTTGTTATTCATATTAGTAGAAGAAAATTCAAAGAAAAATCATCTGGCTTTCTTTTTTCACTTTAAAGGTGCTAAAGTCGAAATTGACCTGCACACGGTTCTCAACATGGCGGCGGCTAGCAGCTAAAGATGCTGATAGCTAACCGCACAAACAACAACAGTGCTGACAGAGATAACGGTGTTTACCTGAGGGGGAACTGGGCGGGTGGGCGCTACGCTTCCGCTGCAATGCCGTATCAGCTGTAACCGCCGTATGATGGTAGTGCAGAGCGGTGGCAGTGGGCTGGCCAGTAGGACACGCTCACATACACTAAACCAGGCGTTCAGGCCCGGGTGTGAAAAGTGAAGCCAATATGAGAAAATGACTCTACTTCTCTCTTGATGTATTCCCTCAGTAAACATGAGTTTATGGTCTCAATCTCTAGTTCCAAGTCTTCTTTAATACAGCATGATATTAATTAAGTAAATTATGATCCATTTAGAGTCAAATAGACCATAAAGCAGGGTATGCTTTAGGGCGGGGCTACCTTATGATTGACAGGTCGCTACCACGGCGTTGTCCGGTCTTGGGAGTTGTCCATGTTCTTTGAACTTTAACCCTTTTTAGTTCATGAAAGTTAACTATAGCATTTTTTGGTCGCCTAAAAATGTGTTTGATTCTATTTACCCTCTCATGTTACTTATGGTTGCCAAAAACAAGCTAAAAGAATTTGCCCGATACATACACTTAAAGGCACGCGCGACCGGCCTGTCTACGTCAACAAAGCGCAGGGAAGCTCAGATTACAAAGAATTCTTGTCATGGTGTAATCGAGACCTGTACTGAATTTGCATCCGGCGGGAAATTGGGAGGGTCTTTGTTTACTTCTGACCTACCAAGGTACTATGTTTTATATATATTCATTCTGTCCGTCCTTTATTGTAAAACACAATTGCTGCATTTCTTGTATTAAAGGATTGAATACAAATAAAGTTATTATTATTAATATTATTGTTGCTGTCATGATTATTATCATTATCATAACATTATTATCACTACTACTAATACTAACAATCATTAGGGCCCGAGCAACCGACAACTTCGGGCCGCGAAGGCCCTATTAAAAACCAAAGGATTATTATTGTTTTTCTTATTATTCTGATTTATATTTTTCAACTTTGGGTGCATATTTGGGGGACTTGCCATACTCCAAAACTCAGCAAATTGCACACTTGTCAGGCCTGGTGAAAATAGCCATCTGATATAGATGCCAAATTTGGGTTTTCATTATTATTATTTAATTATTTTTAATTGTATTATAATAATTGTTATCAATATTACTTAGATATTACTCCATTATATATTTACATTAGCAAATAGTTGTTTTGCTGCTATATCAATGCTCTGCATGGCGCACAGAGAGCCTTTGGGTGGAGAGGTAAAGCACTGGATGAACAACACTCGCAACAGACAGCAAGAAGACACATAAAGGAATGATCATACATTGATGAACGAATCTCTCCATATACGTAAAGGCTTGCATTGAAGTAACTGGAAGGTAAAAGGACAAGGTGAGGATTGTGGTGGCACAGACAGTCTTTAAGGCTCTCTTCTTGACAGGGTGCAGCTTGTCTCTCCCCGGGCCGGACTTCTTCAGCGCCTTCGCAATCCTGATGCTGCACCCCACCATCATTGCCGCCATGGACAACATCACGCTTGATGGGAGACGTCTCAACACGGACTTCGTGAGGATGGAGGAAACGTCCGGACCCAAAACATTCAGCCAAGCACAGGGCACAGAGAGGAGCCACACTGTGAGAGCACAAACCTCCCTGAATCTGTATTTCTTCAGCAGAGGATAAGATGTGGGGTGAATTACCGCAACGTATCTCTCCACGCAGATATAAGACAAACTCATTGGCCCCCCGATTTGTACGTACACTATCAAAAACCCGGAGATTAGTTGGGAGGTTTCCATCGCCACGAACAGGCAGATTAGATGGAAGAAGGAGATCCAGTACTGGAAGTAGTGGAAGAGAGCTAAATTGAAATTCAGGATATCTGTAGTCTTCTTGGATGTGATGGTGATCCACAGCAGTTTGACGATCACCGGTTGTCCCATGAGGGTAGTAATGAGGTCGACCAGTGAGAGACCCACGATCTGGGTCGGTCCATACACACAGACCACTCCTTTGGTAGCGTTCGCCATTTCACCAGACTGCTGTTCAGAGCAGAAAGAAACAAGGAATCAAAGAGACTGATGGACATTTAAAAGTGTATATTTACTAAGTTTTATCTTTGAATATGAAAGCAAAGGAACAAATACAGAGAGGCATACAGTGCTGTAAAATGCACAAACATCCTCTGATTCCTTCATGCTTTAAAGCAGAGGTCTTCAACAGGGGGTCCGCGACCCCTAGGGCATCCGCAGAGGTACTGCAGGGTGTCCGCAAAATTTTTGGTTGATGAGACAATTTTTTATTTTCTTTATTTTTTTTCCACAAATTTAAAGGTCTTTAAATACACACTAACATGAATCCAATGAATGGATACATGGAGGCAGAAGATGTTATCTTTCAGTCAGAAATGCACGCATTCAACGACACACAGGAGCTCTCTCAAGTTGGGCACCGGTTCACTCACAGCGCGAGACTAGCCTGGACCTGTCCCTCCAAGCCTCCTGCACACAAAGAGGAGGACCCGCCCCTATCGCTGCTGTGCCAATCACGAGGCCTCATGTTACACGCTGGCCCTGTCAGGTTCCCCGTGATTGACCGAGAGCCTATTCAGTCCCCAGCTGACTAAGATCCCAGACACAAGGACGCACACTGCAATATTATTTGAAAAGAAGATACTGTTGTAAAATTATTTTTTTTAATTAAAAAACGACATTTACTTCACCCACAAATCCTTGTGCAATCATTTGTGCAAGGTATTCCTGGCTAAAACACTGCAGCTCCTATCCAAGTGTATGGACGTTATTACGAGCGAAAATGGATCGTTTTGTAACTTGACCAAAAAACATGAATCTGTCCATTATTTTAATAGTTCAGTATTGTATGCAAGATAACAGGTATGTTTAAGCATGGCAGTGGTACTAATAGGCATTCACTCATTTTTTTTCGTTTCCGCATTTATGTTTAAAATAAAAACATCAATTTGAATAGCTTGTATGCATGATTATCATGCAATTGACAGACAATGTTGATATTGGCATTGGTATCAGTTGAGAAGGTGTGTTCATAAATGGCAGTGGGACGGCCACCCTACTCACTGTACCTTGCACATTAAAAAAATAAAAACATGAAGATATGAACCTGTGTATTATTTGAATAGCTTAGTATTGAATGCACAATAACAAGGTATGTTTATACATGGCACTAGGCCCAGTTTAATATAAAACGCAGTTTTATACAATATATATAGTAAGGGGTCCCTGCTCCATCTCTCTGTCAGTTTGGGGGTCCTTCGCCTGAAAAAAGTTGAAGACTCCTGCTCTAAAGTGACTCAAACCTGAACTTTTTTTAAGAAACATCTGTACAGTATTTGATACATTTTGAATTCTATAAAATACAATGCATGCAATATTAATTCAACCTTTTCTCCTGTACAAATGGAGATCTTTAAGGCCAAATGTATATTCTAATATCTTGAACGTTCACAGAACAAAGCACATCACTTGATTCTTAAAAAATTATCAAAAGCTAATTTGTTTGGAGTTTGTAAAGAAAAAAGTCCAATTAAAAGCACTGTACTGGCAGAATTCTTAGTTTGGTTTTAGAAAGTAAAGAAACTTGATCATATACATCTTATTAATTAATTACATTCATATAAGGACAGATAAGCAGATATATTAAACATTGAAGACTCAATATTAACCGTGTCATGACTACCGTCTTGTTCTACGTTACCTTGAACTGTCAATTATACCTACAATCATGTAATTATATCAAGTTTATTATTCAACATTCGCAAAATCAGAGCTTACCAGGTTTATTCAGCTGCTGCTCAGACCAAACCGAAGAGTGACCGAGAATCAATCGACTGTTTAAATAAAAATGACGCCTGATTTTCCTAATAGATGTAAGACAGGTGCGAGGCAGCCCAGCAAAACCAACAAACATCACACCCTGATTTCCATAGCTGCAGAGTTTCGGTGTCCATTAAGGTTCGGCTGTGACACAGTCAGGTAGAGAAAAGAAAACAAACAGACGCCAATAATCTATGAAGTGTTTGTCAGCACTGAGAGTCATTCAATGTGCAGGAGATCCTGCAGACCACACGGTGTCAGTGTGCCCCGTAACACAGCAGACACCCACTGCACCGGAGAGGCCTTGAGTAGTAATATTACATACAAAAATAAAAGAAAGACTTGTGAAACAGTAGATGTTGGGTTTGTGAAGTAGGATTTATTCTTACTTGAGTTATCGATCATGAAGATTCGTAAGAAAGTGATTTTCTTTAGTTATTATAAAACACTGTTAACCATCGTTAACCATTTATTTCTTTTAAGAAACCATCATGCTAACTCTGTGTGGAGATGATTCCACAAGAGCAGATACGTTATGTGTGTTGCCCATATAAATCTAATCTAAAGGCGTCTTCCTCAATATCCTCTGTTGTAATGTGATGACACACAGAGTATTTATTGATCGAACTAAAAGGTAAGAAACAGATCAATCAGATGAAAGAGATGAAGACTTATTTATTGACAAATACACAAAAATAGATCACAAAGCAGAACTTTGAGTTGTTCACTAACAACAACAACCTCCGTGGTAAACATTCCAGTATGGCTTCAGTTACATGGATTAAGACTCATAAATACTTATAAAACCTGGGAGCAAAAGTGTGTAAGCCCATTTAGTTTTACTATAAGAGAGCAAACAAATGAGTAGATAACGTAATGTAGGGAACCATGTCAAAGAGCCTGTATGATGAACGTGGATAAACAGAGCACATGCTAGGAGAATAAATATGAAAATACAAAAAACAAACATTAAAGAATTTATATATTTGTATTGCTGTTCACTGTTATTACGTATTCATCGGGTTCGAGGCCTTCTCAGTTCTTTGAGAGAATACCGGCATGTTGCATAGCTTCCAGGCTAGCTTTCTTCTTTGATAAAAGTCAAAGCAGTATTACTGTAGCCAACAGTTTACTGCAAAGTCTATGTTATTTTAGAGTCAGTATGCAGAAATGACTGGTGATCCATTTTCTAAGTCTGGTCTTAACTGTTTTCTCTCCTGTGTTTATGAATTAAGAGCAGGTGACAACATTTTTCCTAAAACTTTATTTTTTTCCAATGCGAAACAGGTGGGAAAAAAAACTTGCAATACTCATTATGACCACAAGAGGCTAAAGAGCACCACTACCCCATGCTCTAAATAGCTCTAAAATAAGTTTTCCTCCACAGGAGTTTTAATTTTCATAACTTGGTAGAACACTATATATGTACCTTGTGTTTAGAGTACATGGAGAAATTAGAACTCCTCTAGAAGAAAACATGAATGCTCTGAGTACTGTTGGTACTAATTGTGAAGTGGTTCACTACAGCCTCTTGTGGCTGAAATTAGTATTACGACCTCACTTTCGTCTCTGGCCTCCCGTTGTTTTTTGTACTGTACGAGTGCATAACGACATAAGAACTCTATATGAGGTTTGGGTAACTTCGAATTATCTGAAAAGTTTTGCCATTGTTGTTACAAGACGCCTAAATGGAATAAACTACTGGTGATACCATAAGTTTAGTGGTTAAGTGCTTATTGTTGATTGCAAATACAGAAAATGTATTCAAATTCTTAATCGGGGTGACCGTGGCTAAGTGGAGAGCAGGGCCGCCTTTCAATTAGAGGGTCGGCGGTTCGATCCCCGGCTCCTGCTCTACTAGTCTCATGTCAATGTGTCCTTGAGCAAGACACTTAACCCCCCAAAAAATTGCTCCCGTAGCTGCGTCTACGGTGTGTAGAATTGTAAGTCGCTTTGGATAAAAGCGTCTGCTAAATGACCGTAATGTAATCATCTTAACTTAATTTGTCCAAACAAATGCTAACAAATTAGGATTTAAAGTGAGACTCTGAAACTTTTGAAAAAAATGACACCTTGAAATGAAAAGTTGAACTCATGAGAAATAAAACACACCTTTGATCAATTCAATACACTCAGGGGTTTTGTTGCTACAGCCTCACTTGGTCTGGTATGACCAGTAGCTTTTGGTGGCTGATGGCAATTCTTCAATTGTGCTACAGTTACACCATCTTTTAGCATGTAACATTATCCCATAATTACCATTTGTTGCCACTATTCAGCAAACGGTACATTATCTTGCTTTATAAAAACGTTTGCTGGAGAACAACTGAAGCCAAACTCGGGCCATGGCTTTCTGTTTCCAGTCAAGAAGGCACTTCTCTTTTGAAACTGTGTCTCTGAAAAGTCAGATATGCAAACTGAAGCACTACAGATGCTCTATATACAAATTACATAACTCAAAAGGCACTGAATCATTTACAAACTGCAGCAAAAAAAGACATAAAAACATGTTTTGGTCCTCTAAAAGCATATATTGTTTTGCTGGGGGCGGCAGGTATGGTTGCTAAAGTCAGTCATGTGATGTATTCCTCGGATCACTTCTGTGTAAAGGCATTATATATGTAAAAACAAGGCACACATTGGACCCTGGGTCATCTGGACTATATATTTACATTTGTTCTCTTTGCATTTCCTTTTTTTTTTTTTTGCTGCTTCCTGCACGCTGTAGTCCAAGCATGAAAAGCACAACGTCAAATCTTTTGTTTGGTGTTTCCCGTGTCAGTTTTGTGCGGACGGGAAACTACGCGTGGCTGTGGACGGAGATGGTCGACAGGTCGTTCCTGATGATCTCATTGACTGCAAAGGAAAAGAGAGAAAAGGGCGGTCAGTATTCATGACCTCCACATGATGTCATGCAGAGGGAGCGCATGGACAGTATAACGCTGCATGTAATATCTTTAAAGCCCCTTAAAACCTACTTTTCTCAGTTAGCTTCTTGATAGTGATAGTATCTGACAAGGACACTTTTTTTTCTAAACTTCTTAACATTAATGTTTACTAAACATCTACAACTAGTTTTCAGGGTCTTCCAAAAATAACCCTATACAGTGGATTTGGCTAAAAAGTTAGCTAACAGTTGCTAAATTACACATCCAGCAGACCAGTTAGCAACATTAGCATTCAATAGTTACTCTCCTTTTAGTTCAGATTTCAGGTTAATATCTGGCTCTTAAGATGCTAAATGTTCCACTTTGATAACCGACTGGTTGCTGACTTTGTCGGTTCGCTGTTTGGTGCTTAGCAGGTAGTGTGCAGTGGTGAAAACAGCTGCTTGTTACAAATACAAAGGACACTGATGAGAGTGGTTATGAACCGCAAAACCCAAAACAATGAGCCAAATGTAGCTGATGTAAAAAAAAATATATATATATATATATTTTAGTGCTTTAAAGTTCCGCCACAGGGAATACAGTTCTCTGAGCTCTATAGGATCTGTTATTTCCTCTGAGTCAACCTAATAGAATCACTTTATATCTGAGATCCCCAGACCGTTCTTTATCAAGAGAGATGATGCAACCTCCTGCTGTCTCTAAAGGATCCAGGTGCACTTGTTTATCTGTTTTAATCAGCTGTGTTCTTTGGATGACGGAAGAGGGGGGGGGGAGGATCCAAGAGCAACTGAGCAGGCGGACTGAAGCTAAACCAGGGAAAAATATATATATATAGGTATCAATGTTCTGATAACAGAGACATGAGGACATATCACTCACATTTTTCCCCTCTCTAAAGGGGATTGAGCGGGTTCATTTTTCATTAGCTTTCACCTTATCGGTGACCTCATTTATCACTTTGAAGAGATAGTCTCCACAGATTCTCCGTCTCTAATCAGCTTCTCACTTTTTCTAATCAGCCTGCAGCTTCAGGATCAGCCCCCCCCACCCCTTTTTTTTTTTCTTCTTAGATCTCACAGAGATGAGAAACGTGAGAGGGGAAGGGGAACACCCCTGGCCGGATCGGGCCTCGGAGAAACCAAGGGAGGAATTCCCTCCGACTGACTAGACGCTTGGAAAAGCAGCCTTCCTCTCCACACAATGGAATTACTTCTTTTTTTTTTCTAAAACGTTTATTTTCATCGCAGGCAGCAGAGCAGCCTTTTCCCTCGCAGAACCAGCGCTGACACGGCAGCTTCCTCCCATAAATACCCGTCGCTTCCTATCACCAAAACAGACACCAAAACAGACAGGGGTGTACGTGCCTCACAAGTAATGGAGGAGGCTTGGTGAAAAAAAAAAAGTGTGGGTGCAAAACGCTCTAGACATGAGGTTCATGTGTTTGGCCTCGCTGATCGACTGCTGTTACAGCAACAGGAAGACCTCTCGAGCGGCTTGATAAGCGCAGTGCAGCGGCTACCTCACATGAGCGTGTCACAGAAACACATGGACACATTGAACCTATTATGTGACTACGAAGACAGGGTGAGATTCACAGCAGTGTGTCTTTGTGAAGAACTTGGCGGCGTGGAAGATACTCGTCAAGGCGACAGCGTCATTTATACGCAGGTGCTCTGAATCACTTCGTCTAAATTTAGCAGAGTGGTCCAAAACCCCCCAAAAAAACAACTCATCATTCACGTTCAAAAGTTTATTCTTAAAGGGGAACTCCACCAAGTTAACACAATGTTTAATGTCGTATGTGGTTCTGGATAAAAGTTTTCTGAGCAAATAACATTGATTATGTTGGGCTTGGAGGCTACACCAAAACAAAATTGTGCTATTCGTTGCATTATGGGAAATGTAGGATCTGGTGATTTTGGAGCTTGACGTGTACTATAAAACTATTTCAGCCTCTGCTGCTCTGATTTAGACCATTCCCTTTCAAATCTGTCTCATGTGAGGCTCTGAACTTTATGGAGGTGCAACATAAATCACTGGAGAACCCCTTTAAAAAGGATCCAGCCGGTGGTTTTATTGCATCAAGTAGAAATCACGTATCATTGTGCCAAGCTTCTACATTGCTTTTCTACCCTGCAGGCAGCCATTGGTCGCCATTATGCATCAATTGCTCTAAATATTTTTGCACCGTTGCTCTTTTTTGTTGTTGTTATATTTTGTGCGGTAACGCTGTTGAGAGCAAGGATCACAGACACAATAATGGTGCATTCAAGGACGCTCATAAATCTAAAAGTAGGCTGCCCAACAAAACCCTTTTTTTTTTAAACAAGAAACAACAATTTATGAAAATATCCATTTTTGCTCAACTTTGTATTAAAATCAACATAAAAATGTCTGCTATTTGTATTTGTGTTTTACATGCAATGGGCTAAACTAAAACATGCAAAACCGCTGGTGCTGAACATTATTTAAGGATAAATGAATAAACCCATCTGTTAAGAGTGGAGAGAACAGAAGTGAACTGCAGCTAAACTCTCCAGACTTTAGCTGCAGTTCCTTCGGGATCAGTAGCAACTCTGAAATGGTACCAGCAGGATTAGAATGGTTAATGTTGCTGTGTGTATTGTAATGCAGGATGCTTTCTAACACAGCTCATCATCAAGACAGCATGCCGCCACCAGCCATGTGAACCAAAACATCACCAAAAAGACACACGTGAACCAGAAGAAATAAACACTCTAACCTCATCTCCACCCTCCTACAGCGTGTCGTTCCGCTGCCATGTGTGCTGTTCCCGGCCCAGACTGAACTGACTGACCTCCTCTCCTCTATTTGATCTGGCTTTGACCTCCTGCGCATCTGGAGGTGGAAGGATATGATCGTTGAGTTCAAGAACCTCAGGGGGACGTTATTACAATGGCTTCTCAGCGCGCACATCGAGCCCGGCTGTAAATTTCAGACATCGTCAGACCCCGACATCATGCTATGGCTTGTCCGGTTGCTATCAGGTAATTTGCCTTACGCGGCATCGTGAGCCATGTGTGGTGGACCAGCTTTCACACGTCAATGAAAGAGTAAAAAGACAGAATTCAGTAGATTATCCTGATATAAAACGAAGGAAGGCCGAGGAGTAAAACTCTTCCTCTTTTTGCCCCACTGAGGACACCAACATCAGCTGTTTATGTGTCCGTTACCATGGCCCACTTTTCATTGTGCCGTCACATTTGACGTAGAGGATCTAATTGGGAAAAAAAAGGCAATGTATTGATCTCTAAGTGTGTTCACAGCAAAGTCCTAAAAATAGGCCCGGCACCAGTGTGACATCTGTGTCATGTGTTCTCCGCTCACATCGATTCGTTCGAGAGACAGGAGAGCGTTCAAACAAGCTAACGTCCACTGAGTGGGATAGTAAACTCTGGGGTGTCATTCAGAGAAATAGAATTGAATTTTGATTGAAATTTGAGAAAAAAACCCAACTTTTTAAAAACATTCTTTTTAAGGTATGTGTGATCTTGAAAGAGCCGCTGCTCAGTTGCTGTAGGGATCCCTATTGTTGTACAGAAATATGATTAAAATGAAGAAAATTATAAAATAAGTTAAATAAAGCAATCTCACTTCGATGTGCATTTAGCAACTTTTCTGGAGGTTTCCATCACATCACATGATCTCCATCAGATAAAGGAGTTTGTCCAGTTGCTCAAATTTTCACATTTTCTTTTAGGACTTCTCGTTCATGTTAAGGTTCTAAGTTCATTATTGATACAACTGTGATGTGAGCAAAAGCTCCGGAACAGCTACTAAACGGACCTTAAAGTGATTAAAGCTGATGTTTCCAGGGTCAATAAGGAACTTCAGCTTTTAAGCCCACATGGAGGAAAACAAAATGTCGAAATGTGAAAATCTACAATCCCCTGACATCTGGTCATAACACCATCTGCTGAGGAAGATCATGCAATATGACTGAAAGCTCTGGAACAGCTACTAAATGGCAGACGTAGGACCAAAGTCACAAGTAAGTCTCAAGTCTTTGCACTCAAGTCTAAAGTCAAAACTGACAAGTCCCAGGTCAATTCCCAAGTTCTAAACTTTGAGTTTTGAGTCCTAAACAAGTCATAATGTGCTCCACACATGTAATTTTCAACCTCCACAAACAAAGTGGATCTGGGGAATTATGTGTGGCTGGGAATGAATAGCGTTAACATTAGTCGACAGGAAATGAATTGATTCATGGCACACTTTTTCAGCAAAATACTTTTTAATCTTTGGGCTTGAAGGAAGGTCTCAAATATTTTCAAGTCTAAAGGCTCAACACGGAGTGAAGTCACGAGTCATTGGCGAAGTCCAAGTCGACTTGCAAGTCTTTTTTGCTTTTGCCGTTTGCTAAAGTCGTCAAATTTGTGACTGGAGTCTGACTGGAGTCCTAGTCATGGGACTCCAGTCCACACTTCTGCTACATGGACCTTGTGGTGATATTGTTTACTGCTGTTTCCACGGTCAAGAATGAACTTCACACTTTAAGTACAGCTGAGAACAGAAGGTATAGGAAAGACTGCTTAAGAAACAACAGAAAAAAATTGAATAATCCATAGACAGTTTTTTCATTATTTGTGATATTCTTATAACGCTGTCACTCTTTGTTCATACTTAAATTAAGAATGAAATGAAGTGCTATAACCCCACAAACGTCTTCGATAGCCTGACTGCATTGCTATTAATTCAACACAAGGCACTGCACTAAATTTGTCTCAAAAGTTGGGGTTTGATATGAAGTAATCCAGGAACTGGTTTCCTGTCCCATGGAGGTCCACAGCAGCTGGACCTGACTGATACAGCCCGGCTCCCTAGACCAGGAAACCCCCGACAAACGAGGAACTCCCAAACAATTAGCGGGCCGGCGCTGTTTGTCTCATTAAGGGATGAAACGCGTCAACATGAACCGGCACTGAAACAACACAATACTGCAGGAGGAACCGGCGAGATATATATATATATATATATATATATATATATATATATATATATATATATATATATATATATATATATATATATTAAAAAAACCTCTCTGAGCGCTGTGAATAAATCAGCTGAGGGACCAGAGCTGAGACAATGAGAGAATAATAGGCTGGGGGGCAGAAAACACCACAACACCCCCACCCTCTTTACTGCCACGTCAAGTCCAGGCCACAAGCCACGAGATGTTCTTGGCCCACATAATCAGGCTCCGACTGGGTTACTGCAAGTCAGTCCCACAGAGCAGTTCTGCAGTTCACCACATGCTCTGCCAACTATTTTTTTTTACCCCAGGTGTTATTCAAAAAAAGAAAATGTCTGCGGACAATAGCTTTTTGTAAACTTTGTAGGCTTTAAGGTAACGGAAAAATAGAAAGGGAGAGGCCTTCAACGAAACATTACAATGAAAATATTTTTTCATACACGTAGAAAAATAGCTTGAACCTAAAAGCCTGAGCAAAATAGCTTCAGCTAGACGCGCTATGTATATACAGTACATGTGTTGCCTTGTGTTTATCTGTATTGTCACTGTAAGATAAAGTTAGAATTAAAAGTCAGCTCTGTGGTCATTGCTGAGGCTGTAGTTTTTGTTGTTGTCGTGTCGGATTGTGATAGACTGTAAAATGTTTCTTTAAGCCCCTCCATATATTCAAATGAAGTGGACAAAATATTAGAAACACCTTCCAATTCAACCCCATCACAAAGTTCAGCACCAAATGTACAAATTGAGTAAAAACAGCTCGGAAAGTTAATAAAGTAGGAAAGTTAAAGTGGTCTCTGCCAAAACTGAACTTTTTAAAGGGGACATATCATGCTCATTTTCAGGCTTATACTTGTATTTGGGGTTTCTACTCTACTAGAACATGTTTACGTGCTTTAATGTTCAAAAACCACTTTATTTTTCTCATACTGTCTGTCTGAATATACCTGTATCCACCCTGTCTGGAACGCTCTGTTTTAGCTCCTGTCTCTTTAAGACCTTCTCGTGAAAAAGATACAGTCCAAACCACTCATAAAAAGACCATATATGTGAAGTCGGGATGATAATGCCTGTAAATCATACAAACTATAGCTTCTTTTTTGACACGTGTGGCTGCAAATGATTTGAGGAACAAAGTGAGTTTTACTGTATAAAATCAGTCAGATGCTTCTCACAAATACTTCTCCTATGATCCCCCAAAGTCTCTGCTCATCAATCGTACTGTTCCGACATCTAACAAGGCCACAACACGCCATAAAAAGCATTCCGTAATGCTTTTTGGCTCAGATCTGGGTTCAGAATGCACACGTTTTGCTCGTGTTACCTCACCGTTGACAAAGATTCGGCGGCACACTACCGTGCAGTATAACGTATGGCTTTGGCCACCTCTCCCTCTCCCAGGCCGTCCTCTGAGCCAAAGGGAAGCATGCAAGCCTCTCCAGTCAGCAAGTTTTATGGCAGCGTGGCCGGCCTCCATCTCCCTCGGCCTCAGCAGCGGTGGACTGTGCACCCTGCAGCATATGTACCTCCGGCTCGAGGCCAGACGGCACCATTCAGACTTTCCATGAGAAGACCAGGAGGAGGGATACTGATTAATACGAGAGGGCTCCACAAACAGGAAAACGATATCAGCTCTGATTACAGACACCTGACTGTGTCACTTTTATTTAAAAGTGAAGTTTACTGCAGCTACAGGACAGGATGAGTGGTTGAAGGTTATAATACATAATTGAGTCAAATTCTTCTCAAAATTAAATTAAATTGCTCTATATTACATAAATAAATTCCAATGATTAATCTTGGTTTCTGGCAGTAATGCACAGATGATGATATACTAAATCACAGCGCATAAACACAAACATGATCCTACTTGTATTTGTAATAACAGTCAGAATATCGTGATTATTAATGAGCATGGCCGACATGAAATCACAGCAACGCCACACCTGAGCGAGACCATAAAGCAAGGAGTCGTATGAAACGCTGCCAAAGGTTTTAATGAAGTGAGAAGCCACGTTAAGTTTGGAATGCTTCGTATACTTTCCGTCAATGTGCCAAAGAAAACAAGTGTAATCGGTGGGGCCCAGCGCTGCAGAAATGTCCGTTATGGTGGTGACGGTGGCGTACTTTAAAACTCAGACTTTAACGACACCTGATTTAAGCCGCAGAAACCCTCAAGAGACACGAGCACCAGTTTTGAGTGTAATCAAATCTTTAGCTCGAGCCGGCCAAATAATCCCCACAGACGGGGGTAACAAGTGTTAATACATTTACCCAGACTGCTCAGAGGAAGTGGCATGAGAGCAGTCTGAGTCCCGAAGTCTGCGGCCCAATAACAGCGTCTCACTCGCCATCACCAGGAAGCTCGGCCAGACGATTCAGTGGGGGGGGGGGGGGGGGGGGCTAGTGAGGGATCAAAGCCTGCTGATAGCTGATGGTTATTGATGCTTCATCTACTCCACTCCCCTTCCTCCACGGGACTTACACACAGCTGGGGACTGTTTTCTTTTCGCCTCGGGGAAGATCATTTATCCAATTTATTTCAAATCACCATGGAGCATGCGGCCCGCGAAACCTCAGCGGAGAGAGCGGAGGGCCTGAGCAGTGAGATCATAAAGTTTGTGCTCCTAAGAAGAAAAAAAAGCTGCTCTCTGTGAGATAAATAAAAAAGCGGTCACAAAAAAAACCCAGTATTCATTATATTGTCTCATTCTGGGTTTACAGCCGAGTATATCAAACACTAGACCACCGGGTTTCTTTGATCGAATTACCTCAGAATTGAGACGACTGGGAGAAAGCTCACAGCGACGGAAAGCCACAAAAGTGAGAGAATTGGTAAAGAGACATTATAAAATGCTGGACTTTTGACAGCCTCTAATCTCATAAAGTATAGGACTCGCAACAGCAGTGATGAACCTTTCGGCACAGTCATCCCTCCCACATCAAGCTACTCCTCCTACAGTGGCCTGTAACTGACACAGACAGTAATATCAGGGTTCCACAATATTGGCAATGTAAAAAAGAACTACAGAGGAGGAGCTATGTCGGTGCTACTACAATAAACATGTCATCTGATGTTTATGGGGGTTTTTTTCAGCCTTTATCAGGTCAAATGTGTTGCAATGTTTGTTTTTTCCTGCATTGAGAAAAAAGTTTTAGCAATTTGAGTAAAGACACTTATTTGCTTTCTTTCCGGCACATTGTCGTTTTTTTTGGTCTTCCATTTTGTTTCGGATTAAACAGACGACCCATAACGTGTTTAGTAGCGTGCTTTAGAGGTGCTGGTCAGGGGATTCTGTTACCTTCAGATAGAGCCAGCAGCCTTTTCCTTCCTGTTTCCTGTCTTTATGCTAAGCTAGGCTAACCAGCTGTGGTAATAAAACTCTCATTTAACTCTCAACAAGAAAGCAAATGTTCCTAAAATATTGAACTACTCCTTTAAATGATGGAGATTTACTCTGAAACAAATGCTCCATATTGATAAAAAATCAGCTGCAGATATATTATGGGGCACAATTAAAACCTTCTTGTCTTGGTAATTAGGGGGTTGGACGGGTTGTTCTATTCATATTTGTATCGGTGCGCTAAATAAAAAAAAAATGAGCTTGACTTTTGTATAATTATAACAACTTTTTCACTCACCATCATCGAGGTACATCTGGTCCAGCTCCTGCGGTTCTTGTTTGATGCTGACAGCCAGCGTCGGCGGGCTGCTGTCCTCCTGAAGGGAACCCCGCCCCCTCGGTGGCACCTTGGGGTGTTGCTGAGCTCCTGGGCTGGCGTTGCCACTGCCCGGCTGGGCTGGTGTCACGCAGACGGCCGGAGAGAAAGGGCCGTCCGTCGGCGTGGAGGGCTGCGAGGTCGGGGGGGAGGAGGAGGAGGAGGAGCTGCTGGGTGGGTAGAAGCTGGGCAGCTGGTAGCGCCCGGGCGTCTCCTGGATGATGGAGACGTGAGAGATCGGGGACTGTTGGCCCGGGTGTTGGACTTGCGGGCCGGCGGAGAGGCACTTGGAGAAGGGCGGCGGCGACAGGTCGTGCAGTTTGGGACTGGTGCTCGGAGAGGACGAGGCGGGCAGCGGGGAGGGCTTGGCGGCCAAGCTGACAGAGTAAGGCCCGCCCGTCACGCACGGCCTGAGGTCAGAGGTCATCATCGGGGCCATGACCTGAGGGGGGAAGTATGGCTTTGGGTGCAAGGACAGGCCGCGCTGGCTGCACACCAGAGGGGCGTCGAAGTCGTCGCGTGGCTCCGTCTTTATCGTCGGGGCTGGGAGGGAAAACAAGAAGAAAGGAGAAGCTAAATGAGTAAAGACAAATTCCAGCCTTCCTGCAAGTGTGACTGAGTGAGTGGGTTTGTGGCTAGGATACCCGCTGCCAAACAAACACTCTCATCAATGAGACTCTGTGTCTGGGCCTGAGCTCTCCCACCCCGCAGAAAATATTCACAAAAGTAAAAAAAAAAAAAAAAGGGATGACTCATCAACACGAGAAACATCCAGCTGCTTCTATAATAAAATGGCTGTTTTCTTTGGACCCTGCTCTGGTGCTAATACCCACTAAATGTGAGATATGAAATATGCTGCTGCAACAGGGGCTTTATACTCAGCAGGGTTCGACAATTTAAAATAAATTACCGCTCGCTCATTGAGACGAAGAGAAGAAAGTTTAACTGAACTTTTTTTAAAACACAAAATGTAGCTGAAAAAGACAAAATGGAGGCTGAGGATGGTGGTTAGCGCGCAAAGTGACGACCAGAGTCCTGGCCATGTTGGACACCAAGGCTTTTAAAATGTGGTACGTCAATCTGTTGCAGCTCCCGACACCACATCAACACCCAACACGCGCCTCAGCCCGGTTACAAGGAAACGACAGCCCGGCTCTGACCCCGAGCTTCTTCACTGCATCACCGAACTGGATCGATTTCCAATTTTCTTTTGTGGTGAAGCTGTTTTAAATTACAATATGAAGCTTGGCCTTGAAATCCAAGCTTAAGTAGTAAATTACTTGTACTTTATTCTTCCTTCTGTGATTCTGCTTCTTATTTCTGGGCATTTTCAGCCTTTAATTCAACAGAGGTCCCAAGGCCGGAATCAAACCCGGGACTCTGAAGTTATTTGGCATGCAATGCAACCATTCGGTTAGCAATCCACTCCCTTAATCCTGCATTTTACTAATCCACATTGTTAATTTTGTAGTTGTTTATGTATATATATATATATTTATTTTTTTTTGGTTGCATAGGGAAATCGCGATACAGATATTTCTAACTTACAAGGGCGTGACAGGCTGAATAAGTGGCTAATTAGACTAAAAGGAGTGAAACGGAGACGTGTCAGGCCTTTACTGAAGCCTACAGTGTCAACAGCTGTAAAAGAGGAACTGCGACGAGATGGTTACAACAAACCGCAGCACTAAAATAGTACATGCACCCCTGTTTGGAGGGAAGTGCGTCTGCCTGCCTGCGGAGGAGAGAGGCAGATGCACATGTACATAAAGAGCGAAGGAAGAAGTTTGTCTTGCCGCAAAAAAGGGAGCGTGCCCCCGGGGTTTTTCCGGAGTGTTAAAATCAGCCGCGTGTACCGTGTGTCCCAAAATAAATCTGCAACACCTGCTGCTGCAAAGAAAAGTGACGAGACATCATTATACCTGAGATTTTAGAAAAAATCTGGGTTTTTTTCTCCAGCTGTTTCACATATTTTTACACTTTTTTTGACTTTCTCCTTTTTATTGTCCCTCTTGTTCAAGCTTTGGGAGCTACTGACCAGACTAGCCGTCTTCTCCGGTCCCTCCTCTCCTTTACACTCTCTGCATCCTGAGGACAATGCTCCACTTTCACAGCGGGGCACTCCGTCACCCACGTACAGGGCTGGGCCAGTTTGCTTGAATCACCGCTTTGAACCACCCACTGAATTTTTCGCTCCAAGCCTGGAGCGCAATTAGCAGTGGTTTTTACATTTCAGTTGGCGGGTCAGTGTTTATATTTAGCTTGGCAATAGGTTCCCTATTCAAATAACATGCTTTTCCCATGCCCCTCCACCCCATCCAACCAGCCCCTTCACAACCCCCACCCACCCCGCCCTTGTGCGTCCAGTCGCTGTAGTGTACAGGTATGGAAAAGAACAGATTTTATGGATTCTTTTTTTTTTTCTTTTAACAATGAAGGAATAATAGCATTGCTTTGTTCCTCCCTAGCAAACCACCAGACGAGGGGGAATACAAACTGTTTGTTCTCGTCTTCAGATGTGAAACGCTGGCTAAAATGTTTCTCATTAGTCTGGGGTATGAAAGGCAAAGGAGCAGTCTGAGGAGTGGTGAAGTGCTGCGGTGATGACAAGGAAGTAAAAGCGACAATGTTTAGAGGTAATAACGGGGTATTCTCTTACTTTGGTGACAATTTTGTATGACAACGTAAAGTGTAGGAAGCACCCTGGTGACAGCAAATGTCAGCAGAAAACTCTAATAGAAGAGGCTGTTTGGTGCATTGTGGCCATTTACACTTGTGGTCGCTCAGCACTACGTTCCATGCAAGTGCCTTAAACCTGCATTCTGTCTAATGTCCATCAGGGGGCGACTCCTCTGGTTGTATAGAAGTCTATGAGAAAATGACTCTACTTCTCTCTTGATTTATTACCTCAGTAAACATTGTAAACATGAGTTTATGGTCTCAATCTCTAGTTTCAAGTATTCTTCAATACAGCATGATGTTCATTTAGTAAATTATAGTCCATTTAGAGTCAAATAGACCATAAAGCAGGGTATGCAATAGGGCGGGGCTAACTTGTGATTGACAGGTCGCTACCACGACATTGTCCAGTCTGGGAGTTGTCCGTGGATTAGTCTTTCACTGTTTCATGTGCGTTTTCAGTTAATTGTAACATTTTGGTCGCCCAAAAATGTTTCATTCAGCATTCGGTTTTAAAAGTCTGTTTGGAAAATACCAAGATAGCAACGGTCAAAAACCAAGATAGCAACTGCCAAAATGCCGAACTTGAGGATCAAAACCATAGTCCACAAACCAATGGGTGACGTTACGGTGGCTAAGCTCACTTCTTATACACAGTCTATGGTCACATGATGATCACCTGCTGATGATAACGCATTGATAGTGTCCCTTGGAAATAAAAAAATGAACTGAGAGGTTTAAGACTAATTTGCCTTTGCAATCTGTTTTGGTGATGTCGGCCTTGTAAATTAAAGGATCTACATTTTCTTTCTTTTCACAGTGAGGGGCAGTTCAAAATGTCTTCTTTGGTGCAATTTAATCAAATAGTTAGCTAAAGCCGACAGGAGAAGCAGCTATACTCTGTAACATCCCTAAATGCAAAATTCACTCTAAGACTATACATTTATTTCTAGTTAAGCGTGAGAGTGTGTGAGGAGGAGAGCTTTACCACTGGCAGGGACGTAGGTGAAGCGCTGGTACTGACTTCTTTTCCTCTTGCCATTGCAGACGTAGAAGTTCACGTGGACCGGAGAGGAGAGTCTTTGGCTCCGATAGGGAGGGATTTCAACGAGTAGTGAATTCTGCAACAAAGAAAATTTAAATGAAGAAATGTATTCTTATAGTTTGTATAAACAAAAAGATAATTCCTTAATTATTGTATTGTATAAAGCTTTCTTATTTGATTCATGGTATAGGGTTTTCTATTTACTGTATACTTTCCTGGACTTTATTTGAATAGCTATTTAGCTTTAATTAAACTGATCTAGTTCTCACATTTTTTATTTTTCGTTAATCTCTGTTTTTTTTTTAAATATAAAAATGTGTTTCTTCATCTGGTCTGTATCTTGTGCAGCTGTAACACTTAATTGCCCCCTGGGAATCTATAAAGTGTTATTTTATCTTATTTTAAATTGTTGCTTGTTGCAAATGTCGATGACAAAGCATTTTCTGTTGGTGGCTTTGGAATGGAAAAGGCCCTCTCATACATACAAAAAGAAACCACACTGACTAAAAAAAATATGAATCCAAAAGGGGAAACCGAGCTTATTCATGATTCCTTTATAGATGGTTTTTGTTGTTGTTGCTTTGTCTTTTTCCAAAATATTAGTGCCTATTATTAGGCCTATTATTATTTACAGAAGGCCTGAGAGGTGAGTGATAAAAAACACAGATGGAAAAAGATTTTTTTACTTTTAGATTATCCTCGCAAAACCTTCTTTCCACCAGTTCTTAAGTCATAAAGACAGGAGAGAAAACAGAAAATGGATCATCAGAATTTTTTCCGGGCTTTTTCCGGGCTCAGGGCTTTCGAAATAATGTTTCTGTTTTTGTTTGCAGGTCAGCAAAGAGGATGTGAGGTCTAAATTGTTCTTAGTCTCCTTTCCTTCAAATCCATAGCCTGAAGTTGTGTGTGTTAAAGGCGGCGGATAAAATCTGAAAATCTGGTTCTAATCCCAAACGCAAGAGCCACAAGGAGACCATGAAGTAAGGTTATGGAGCGCCACAGTTGTTTGCACAGTGAATAAATTGAACTCGCGATTGTCCGGATAGTTTATTTCCTCAGCAGAGCTTCCTGCTGCCCGAGGAGAGAGCCAAGGCCAGGAGCGACCACGTTCATCAGCCCCATGTGTGAGCGAATGTAGAAGTCTGGGTGGGTTGGAGGTGCTGCTCAGTAGCAAGGGAGGAAGTCATCTGTCTCCAAAACTGTGCTTCGGAGGATGGCCGGCCCCGACTATATACAGGTGAGAGCTGACACACGTTGTATTAAATCACTGCAGTCGTAAAAGCAATCGAAGCCAGATGAGGCTTTTCGACTTCTCTTGATTCAACACAATCCGTCTGTCCTTCAGAGAATAAGCTGATAAAAACTCTGGAAGCGGTTCGCACGGCGTAAACCGTAATTGCGTGCAGGTGCGGCAGGAATATTTGCAGTGTTTCACTCGTGACGCTGCTGTCCAATATGTCAATTTATTTATTTAAAACATGCACGAGTGACATCATAATTCACTCACTTCTGAAAGTTTTATGTGCACACGGGTTGTTTTCTAAAATCATCTCAACCCGCTGAGGTCAGACTGCGCCTTCAATTTGTGCAAAAAGCAGGACAATCCACGAAGCTATAGTGCTGAGACGTTTTTAACCTGACAAAAGTAATTTCTCTCATGCGGAGGGAGGAAGATAACATGTGACAAATTGAGCATGAAGGAGCATTCTTGGACTCCTCAAGTGAGCGCTTCAAGGCCAGTCATCTGAGTTTATATGAGTCATCTGTTGCATCTAATTGAAAATAATTCTTAGAATTAAAACTGAATCACCCCATGTCTCTGGGGAGGTGTGTGTGGAGGGGGGGGGTCGTTCTGTGCAGGTGACAGAGGCAGTGAGGTATTCTGAATGTGCGGTTTGGTCCGCGTTGTGGTGGAGCAGCAGCCGAGGTTAAACCTGTCCAAGGCAGCGTCAGTGTTTAAAATGGGACCAGTCCAACAGACTGGGCTGAGAGGGGAGGGAGGCCCTTTGTCTATTCAAGCAGACAGATGGGTCCCAGCAGTCACTGTATATGTGTGTGTGAGAGAGAAAGTGTTTCGCAATGCGAAGGCACTGAGAGCAGGTGCACCGCCTCACATACAGACACCCTCTAATCCCCTCGTCTGTCTCCCAGACTCTCTCTCTCTCTCTCTCTCTCTCTCTCTCTCTCTCTCTCTCTCTCTCTCTCTCTCTCTCTCTCTCCCTCTCTCTCTCTCTCTCTCTCTCTCTCCCTCTCTCCCTCTCTCCCTCCCAGGCCAAGACGGGACGCACTGCCGAGCTCAAACTCCCCTCAGGATGGAGGTTGAACTTTTGGAGACCTTTTCTACACGTTTCAAACACAACACTGCTGCTCCCCCTTCGAGGGGGCTTCTGACCTGGACTGAGAAAATCTACAGTGCAGTTAGAAATCTGAGCGTGTGCTCTTAATGTGCTTGTGAATATCCCATGTTCATATTAACATTGTGTGCATTGTTTAAAGGAATAGCTCATTTGCTTTCTTTGCCGAGAGATGAGAAGGTCGATACCACTCTCATGTCTGCACGCTGAATATGATTGGGAGCTGGTTAGCTTAGCACAAATACTGCAAACACAGGGAAACAGCTAGCCTGCCTCTGTCCAAAGGTAACAAAATATGCATCACTTGAGGCAATTACTTTTGGGTTTTTTTAACATTTAGATTGAACCGACCCTTAAAAGTAAAGGGTTGAATCAGGCGCCCAGATGTATTCTAAATCTAGGTCCATGATTCAGAAATAAACATCAATTCTAATTATCTAAGTTACTTACTTTTTGTTTTGTTTTGTTTGTTGTTTGTTGTTGTAATACTCATTTCAGACACAAGAGGCAGAAGTACACCACTACCCCATGTTCTAAACAGGACACATATTCTTCCAGGTGAGTTTCAATTGTGAGGTAAGTTTCAATTTCCCAGTGCACTCTAAACACTATATATATATATATATATATATATATATATATATATATATATATATATATATATATATATATATATATATAAAAACTTACCTGGAAGAAAACATGAATGCTTTGAATGATATTTAGATCATGGGGCTGTGGTGCAATTCAGCCTCTTGTGGCAAAAATGAGTATTACAACACTTTATCCTGCCAAAAATATTTTTTTTACCTTCAAAAAAAGTATCCTGTTCTCAAGTCAGGAGAGAAAACAATATAGATCAGACTTACAAAAAACATAATTTGTTTTTACTTCCGTCTCAGGGCTTCCCTACGATTAGTTTGGTTTTCCAAGTGAAGACCGAATGTGTTTTGCCACTTAATTCAGTTAAATTTTTGAGAACAGCTGCATCGTTGTCAGTGCTTTAATCCTGAAATGAGACCGGATTCGTCACGATAACAGCGCCACATGTATCACTTACAGGCTTTGAGGCGTCTCGGTCAACCTTGGCCTCGGTCTCCCAGAGGTGGTGACCATCTGAAAAAAAGAAAAAAAAAAGAATTCCGTAATGACAAATCAAAAAATAATCCACCTACTTGGCTCCCAGCAGAAATGAAGAAATGGTATGAGCGTTGTTATTTTTATCGGTGACATCAGTGATATATAAAACAGCTACACGTCATACTGTCTGACCCGCCACTCGTAGGCTCAAATCCTCAGTCTAACAGACCTGGGACAGAAAGAGAGACGCAGACAGAGAGAGAGAAATCTGATGCAATCCTAAAAAAAAAACAGTCATAGCAAAGAGATGAGCGACCTCTTTCGTGGATGAGAGAAACCTTGACTTCATCGCCATGTGGAATCCCAACATGCTCCAACAGCTGGTGGGCTCGTTAATGCACGACGACTGGAAACTGACAACTCGACTCAACTTTCAAACCTCTTATTTCTCCTGTTCTCATAGGAATCTTTCTGTTATCCCCATATAATGATTGTTGAATGATACTGGTATTTGCTCTTTTTCTGGTAATGTGTTTTTTTTCTCTCTTAAAATGCCATAATAAAGAGGATCAGGCATTAAAAAAAAGCAAGGCATCATTTGAGCCGTCGGAAAACTGGCCTGTTAAAAAAACCGAGGTTGATTTGTCATTCTGCCCAGTGAGGTATCAGTAAAGCTATATTTTTACCAATTTACTAGACACACAAGGAAACCATTGCAATTTCTTTAGACTCATTAAAAGGCCCTATAAAAAGACTGTGAAAATGACGTTTTGTGGCAAGGAAACAGTAGTTTAAAGAAAAAAGGTCAGCTGTGGCCTAATTTCCTTGAAGAAAATGAACTGAGAAATGTGCCGTGTTGCTCAACAGGCTGTCTGCAGTTTGACAAGTGGAGCGTTTGAATTGAGCAGACAGCACAGTGCAGATGGAGAGCAGTTGTGAGGTGGCAGAGACGGAGGAGGTGCAGCTTGGCACTGACAGCTTCTATTATGTCTGAGAAGACACTGGAAACCTGTTTCCCTTTCCTTTCTTTCCCCCACAGCGTCTGTCAGCTGTGGATTGGAGTTGTAGCTGCTGCTCTCCAGGAAGAAGCAATATCATTTGTATCACCTTAAAGAAAATGAACCCTACGGAGGAGGATTGGTGCCGCATGTGAAAAGTTTATTTGGGTTCTGAGTTTAAAGTCAGAATTCTGAGATTCTGACTTTCTGACTTTAAAGGGGACATCATGTCATCATATCTTGCTCATTTTCAGGTTCATACTTAGTATTTGTTCAAAAGACAAATTATTTTTCCTCACACCGTCTGTCTGAATATATCTGTCTTCACTTTGCGCCTGAAACGCTCCGTTTTAGCGCCTGTCTCTTTAAGACCCCCTCCCAAAAAACCCCAGTGTGCTCTGATTGCATTGCAAGAAAAATATGGTGCACCTTTGCAACTGCAGTTATCAAGTGAGGATTCTCAGATGGGGAGCAATATATTGTAATGAGCCTGCATGTGACATATGAAGGGGTGCAAAATTGGATTGGCTCGTTGAATCACACGTTTTCTGATCCAAGCAGCCCACAAAAAAACTGATTGGGTTGTCTTATTTCACAGTTTGTGGGTTTTTCATGATACGTCCCCTTAATAAAAGTGTGAGTTTAAACTCAGAACTCAAATAAATGTTTCACATGTGGCCCTAATCCTCTTCTGTAGCACCCTTTACCCCCAAAAGAACAAAACAAACAACAAAACATGCTGTTTTGTAGCCGGATCTCTGATATTGGTGCACAAAATTTTTCATGGAAAAGGGGTAGAGATACAATGGGCTGCCATTACACCAAAAATGATATAGGAGACAACTGAAGGAAATGCATACTGCATAATGCAAACTCTGCAGCATTAAACCTAACCTTCAGAAGAATCCTCCAAAATACTGAAAACACATGGACATTTTTGCTAAAACAAAAGTACTGCATTTCACCACAGGGAACAATGGTGACTGGTGCACAACATCTGGCGCACCAGTGTGTGGTACTATGAATCAAACAGAACATTTGCTAACCATGTTGCAAGGAAGCCTATAAGTGTAAACAATAGAAATGAAAAGGAATTTGTCATGCAGGAAACTGTATTGTCCAATGGGTATTTTTTTGGGGCTTTTTCGTCGAAAAGGCATATTAAATATCAACAAGGCAGGTATGGTTCCTCTCACTTCTTGAAAACATTGTAATGATTTTATATCCTATTCTGACTCATACATCTAGTCATACGAGTTTAGAGAAGTAAAACTTTGACTTCACCCACTAAAGCCAACCAATGTCTTCCTCTATGAAATCAGTTCTCTCTCTAAAAAAATGTTGGTTTGACTAAAACTTCTGTTTGCCAGTCTATGTCTGTGTCTTCTTTCCCACTCTGTCTCTCGCTGTCTCTCTTCACTTTGGGAACCTCTCCAGAAGGGAAGCCTTTGCAGTCGATGTCAATTCACAGGAGGTAAACATGTTTTTCAGATCTCCTTCTATGTCTCTCTCTCTCTCTCTGTCTCCCCCCCCCCCCCCCCCCCCCCCCCTCTCTCTCTCTCTCTCTCTCTCTCTCTCTCTCTCTCTCTCTCTCTCTCTCTCTCTCTCTCTCTCTCTCTCTCTCTCTCTCTCTCTCTCTCTCTCTCTCTCTCTCTCTCTCTCTCTCTCATCATTTCACATCAATACAGAGATAGAAAAATCTAATTTAGCACTTTGTTTTCTGTGCCCGGCTACCTATTGCCAGGAAACTTCTCGAGAGCTGAAAAGCTTTGAATGTGTGGGATGCCTTTGTTTGAAAAGAGCGAAACGGATAATTGATAACCACAGAATGTAATTGATGACCACAGAATGTTCCAGAGTTATAGGGCAACATCTGCACAGCGCCTGCACCGATCCCGATGAAAAAAAACGTTAGCAGCAGTTACTCTCCGGCTCCCCTCCTACCCACTTTCAGCTCAATATGGTTTCTGACTCCCTGGCCCACTGTGCTGGATGATATCCAATATTATCGAAGTTAAACAACTCAGCCTAAAACCTCTCCCCCGAAACCGCCCCGACCATATAAACCCGGTACCCCTCTCCAACTCTCCCAACGCCCAAGCTCCACTTGCCTTGGCTGCGGTCCCAGCCTCGCAGAAGTCTTGCAATTCACATTTCGTTAGCAATGGTCTATACAAATCATTACTGCCTCAGAACAGACATATCACAGAGCAGTCAATGGCACAGCGGCGGTGTGTTGTACAGAGTCATGGCAGTCGAGGGGATCAAACAATATACAATACAGTTATTTGTCATGTTGGGTGTATGAAGGGAATCAAACAGCTCCTTGTGCTCCTTAATTGGGGCTGGGTGGAGTAAAACTTCGGTGCCCAGAGTGAAACAGCGGGGTGGCGTGTGCCCAAGACCTCATAACGTACAGCAAATATAAACACATGCTCTACCCAGGCCGGGCACATGTGGCATGCTGAAAGAGTTCCCTTGTCCTCTGACTGACGACTGAGACTTCTTCCTTCTTCCCACTCTGTAAACACGCGGACGTTGGAAGTTGCATGCAAGCTGCTGCGGTGCGGAAGGGGCGGCGACGGAGCCGAGCGCTCCGAGCCGATAAATGGCAGCGGTCGAGGACGAGATACTGACATCCGCTCTGCATCAGCGCTGCTCGCAGCTCCGGTGGCGCCTGCCACTTTCACAACGTCATCTGGACGCAGAGCGGGACTTTCATCGAGAAAATCAAACTCTGGGGTTTCTCCAACGGGCCTGCGAGTTTTATGAATCATGCACTGTTATTTATGAAAACATAATCCCTGATGTTTATGTGGCTGTAATTGATTTGTTGATGAAAACAGCCATTGTTCTCAGAAGTGTCAGAGGCAGCCAAACCACTGAACGGCTTCGAGTGGAAGTCATTGTTCTACTGGTACAATGGAACAGACGTTTTGTCGACCGCCCTACCCACCAAACAGAACCACTGCTCAAAGCTAGCGGAGCTAACCGAGCTACCACATGTTACATCACTGTTGTCTTGCCCACAGCTCTCATGGGGCTTAAAGGAGGATGGTTATCTGAAATGTTCTACAGGTAATTCCAGGCGCCATCTGGCAGCCCTGCAGCACGGTAATCCTCTCACAGTTCAATTTTCAGGTTCCTGTTACTTGTGCGGCTGCTCCGGCTGACAACTATTAAGATACAATTGGCTGTTTGACGCTCGAGCTCATCCGCTTACAAGAAGATGGACAGGTGAGGAGGATGAGTGTACAAAAAAAAAATGCGGTAACCCCGCAGCTGAGAAATTTGATAGCGCAGGAAAATGGTAATTCACTGTGATACTGAGTGCTGCAGCAGAGCAGGCAGCTGTCCTGCGCAACGGACCAGATGTGAAAGGGCTTTTTTCACAAGAGGGTTTCTCCTCTGCAAAGATTTCCTTCAGGATCTCCCACTGAAATTAAGCTATTATCAGTCATGGTGGGGAAGCCTCACTTAATTAAAAAAAAGACTGGAAGGAAGAGCGCAATCTATAAGAAAGAGGTAATAAACACGAGTACACTAAGCGTATCCACACACTTTCTACAATGGCCATGTTATAAAGTATTAAGCAGAACTGGATTCTAATTGGCTGGAGGGTGTGCATTATGGTCATATGACTTCCCAGTTGTGAAGCAGAAGCACAACCAGTTCTAAACCATAGACCACAAAAGTAACCATATTTGGACGAGAGGGTGGATTGGAGAGGAGTGAGGCCCTACATGGCTAGGTATCCTTAGCATAACAAACGCTAATGAACCAGCTAGCACCAGCGCGAGGCCAAGTACCGTTAGCATAACAAACGCTGAGTAACCGTCTAACACTACGATGTATCTGTAATACACATCAACTGTGAAAATAATTGTGATGCTAATTTCACCTAGCAAAAAAACAGGTTTGTTTGTAATCAAGCTTACTCTAATCGAGAAGCAGTTACACAGCCGACTCCTTCTTGTGTCTTTTGCTGTCGTACACCTAGCAGAGAGCTAGCAGAGAGCCACCTGTGCTGGGAGCCACCTGTCACTTGGAGCGGCCACACCCTAAATTAGGCATAATGTTAAGCCTCAATATAATTTTAAACGAGTGAGTTGTATAAAAATGTAGAGCTGTAGCGGAGTCATGAACGGGGATATTAGCAACAGAGAACAAACTTTTTGGTAGCAGGCAGTAAACCGTAGTAGTTCTGCAGTAGAGGCATTTTAACATATGGGTCCATGGGGATTGACTCACTTTTGGAGTCAAGTGGCCATTTCAGAAACTGTGATTTTTGGCTTAATTTTTCAGAACCGGTTGTTCTAATCCGACACTTCTATCTCGCGGGTTGCTAGTTTCAACGGTTACCAGGATACAAATTCAATCACTTATTGAATAGCAGTCTGTAACAAATTGGTTTCAACCAACCATTTATTTGAAATCTTTTAAAACAAACTAGTAGAATATAATTAATCAATTGTTATCAAATGTATGAGTGCTGCTAAGTGGTTATGGCATAAGTGGGGTAATCCACTCTGCCATGTCCCAATTTGAGAAGCAATACACAACTGAGAGGTGGATCATTTGTATGCGATAGGAAATATTGCAGTATAGCTCCATTTGCTGAATAAAGAGACAGTTAAAAGCTAGTTGACCATTATGCTAATTCTATTACATTTCTAGCCTAGTTTTCCTATCCTAAGCCTACTCTTAGTTTACAATATGGTAATACATTTTAAGATAGTTGCATCGTCACTGTCCAAATTTGGTGACATTCTCAGATAAATAGAATATTTTGACTTCTTCAGCATAACAAACCATTAAATTATCTAATAAACATATTGGTCTGTTTTTCTCAGCTAATGGAACGTTGACATTTTAGTGATACTTGCATGTGTCACACCACTGCTCTTGTCATGACCTGCATGTGAGTTTTACATTTTTAATTTTCGTAAATGTAGATTTGGATGTTTTGGGAGGAAAACAAATGTAAAAAAGATTACACTCTTTTTTTCTTCCTCTCACAATCCTTGCACTTTCATTTTTTTTTTGCCTTCTGGCAGCTTTAGCCTTTTTCTTTCAGATGATAAATTACATCTGAGGTCTCCTCCAGCAGAACCCAGAACACTAAAACCACAAAAGAAGCAGAGGTGAATAAAGGACAGGAGGGCCTAATTTCCCCCAAATGGAGCGAGTGTGATTTATCAGAGACAGCATCTTCTGGGCTGGCTGTGGGCAAATGAAAGCAAGGTGAGAGATTGAGTCGGGTTTAGATTACCGGCCGATGTCTGCAGCGCCAATGCCGTACAGTAATCTCTTATGACTGATTGGCTGTAACCAGGAGTGACAACTGAACTGATGCTATCTCGGACTATTTCTACCGGCGCAGCGTTGAGGCGAGAGACAGGAGGCTCAGGAGGGCGTGGTGGAGCAAAGCTGACATGCAGTTACTGCTTTCAGATGTGGCGCCCTGGTTGAGTAACAGGTGACAGAGTGTGTATCTGGGGGGGGGGGGGGTGTCAGGATTTCCTTCTGCGTGAGTCACAGATAGCAAGAACAACACTCTCAAAAACATGAATTTTAAACTCTGCAAAGACATACGAGGCATCACTGTCACCACACACACACCATGTGTTGTTTCCCCCCACAAGTGGAAAGACCTCACTTAGACCATCAGATACTAAAACAAAACAAATGAAATGTTTAGTTTGTCGGCAGCCTCTTAAGGCAGGGTGACCCGTCCTACTTATAATGATGGGTGGGAAACACACACACGCTTCTAAGTACGAGACACGTGCAAACACCCAATATGTCGATGCCCACATGTTTTGTTACCGCAGCTTTGCGAACGTTATTTTGCCGAAGTGCTTTATTGGAAAATTTGCAGGAAAATTGTACATTGGTAAAATTAACCGCTTAAACTCTTAGTGGCAACAACATCCACCACTCTGGATTTACGAGCTTGATCGTTAAACTGTTTCTCAGAGCGTCGCTTTGGCGCGAGTAAAATAACAATAAAAGCATATTAACTTTCCAAATTCTATTGTCACAAATATGCAAATTACTTGTTTTGCTTCTAGCTATAGTTGTATCTTATTACCCCAACGATGCCATTTCACCCCAGGGATTAATGACATCTCTACTTCTAGTGTCTATTTACCTATCTATTCATAGGGAAAGCAGCTGGAAAG
Organism: Cebidichthys violaceus; assembly: GCF_023349555.1. NCBI lineage: Eukaryota > Metazoa > Chordata > Actinopteri > Perciformes > Stichaeidae > Cebidichthys > Cebidichthys violaceus. The sequence goes on along the minus strand of NW_027176329.1, from coordinate 13,635,087 downwards.
AAGAGCCAGTATGATCCATGGGGAGCCCGCAGCTCGCACAGTTGATTAACTGGTGGCACAGAGGCAGCTTGGATAAAGAGGTGGAAGGATGGAGGGAAGCCGAAAGGAGGAGGGAGGAGCAGCAGCGTCGTGGAAGCCTGGCTTAAGGGTGTTTCCATGGTAGGATTGCCCAGGAATCTGATGTGGGTGCCAGACGCGGGGGAAACCCTCATCAAAAGCAAGGGAGCACACCCATCAACACAAGTCCAGAGGCCGCACATGGCCCCAAAGACAGCCGGATTGAGCGCTCAAACAGAACCAGAGCAGCTACTGACCCACACTAGTCAAGTTAAGTTGAATATCTGGTCATTTCTTTGTCTTTGCTGCTAGAAAACCAATTGTCCGGAGTTAATTGCTTCACAGAGGCAGAAGTACACTCATTGGTCGGGTTAAACTTCAAGGGGCAGAGGTGGAGAACTACAGTTACCGTGACGAGCAGGGTCGGACTTGGAGCCTTTTGGGGAAAAAAAAGAGGATAGAAAAGTTTATTCTTGACCTCTGAAAAAATAGTTTTTACTGTGAATCTTAACTTCCACGTGTTAGCTTTTTCCTTAGCTTTCCTCAGCAGATGGACTTTCCATTATTATTATAGGATTTAAATTATTATTATTAGAAGAATTCAATTATTATTCCAGGATTCATTTTTCTAGAGCTATACCGAATAGTTTGAAGCTTCATTTATAACGTTGACAGTTTAATTCTTAATCAATATTTATATGTTGTGCAGTTGTTGTTTTGTGGATGTTTCGGATATTTTTTGAAGGTTCAGGCTACAGTAATGTTATTAGTATTATACTATTTGTAGAATTAGATTCCATCGCTGCGTAGGATTGTTTCCGACTCGTGTGACACAAACATTTCCAATAACTCTGGAAAGTTGTAAAGTCCAAAAATCTATATTTATTGAAAAAAGAGAGATGTAATCATTACCGAAATTCACAGCATGTTTTTATCTAACAAAAATAATTCTGCTAAATATTAATAAAAGAAAATAGTGTTAATGAAAAAAAAGACTAGATCATTAAATCCGCTGAATTTATTCAAATTGAGAATTTGGATTTGTTTTTTACGATGTCAAAAAATATGACGACAGGCATACAAAAAAGCTTATTTGAAAACCTCAATGGAAGCATTAAATAAATAAAAAAACATTTGGAACAGCCCTACGTTTATTTCACTTTTGAAATGAGTGTATGTCAAATGCACTGATTTGAGGAACTATTTTAATTTGCATGTATCCTGTAGCAGCGTGATGTAATTTATCCTTTGCTTTACTTATAAGTAAGTTTTTTTCAATGTAAAGCTACCAAATAATAGTCATCTTTACATTAGAAATAACAATCCAACTAAAAAAATCCATTGGGATGGACGGAGGATCTGAATGTCACCGAAAGGGAAACTAACAGGGAAATACTTTTAACAGTAGGCAGTGCTACTTGTGCTCTACAAAGTGTGGCTCTTCATCCGTTAACTGAAGTTTAATCCAATCTGTGAAGAGGCTGGGAAGAAGCCCTGTACCACTCCATTGTACAGGGCTGGAGGGGGTGTAGGGTGTGTGTGTGTGTGTGTGTGTGTGTGTGTGTGTGTGTGTGTGTGTGTGTGTGTGTGTGTGTGTGTGTGTGTGGCAGCCTTGAATTCTTCCTTTCACAGGTAGAACAATGACAAAGGCTTCCCTCATATTTCTTGTTTTGTTTGTATTTGTGAATGAGTCACCGGGCCGATAGGATCACACGTGTTTACATCACTCAGCCTCGGCCCAAACCGTACCTCACGTTGCTTTGTTGAAGCTAATCAAGGAAATTGCTTTTCGTAAACCTCCTCGTATCAACATCTGGGAGCAGTCCCCTCTCCCTCCAAACCAAAAACGGCTTAAAGTAAGAAAAAGAGAAACAAATACTGAGGCATGGCACACGCACACACACACACACACACACACACACACACACACACACACACACACACACACACACACACACACACACACACACACACACACACACACACACACACACACACACACACACACGCATGCATCCACACCATGTGCACAGTCACCCACACGCGCACGCATACAAACAACACATTCTGCATTTGTGATCCATTCCTCTGCTGAACAGGCAATGGAAACTTCTGCAAATGTAAATCTGCTGGGTTAAAAATACAGCGCATTAATGTGCACCACATGTGGCACTCTGGCAGGATGGAGGATATTTTGACGGCGGGGGGAGTGAAGGGAGGGCGGGAGGGAGGAGGCAGTCCTGGGGTTTCTCCAACAACGGAGAGGGAGACACACACACACACACACACACACACACACACACACACACACACACACACACACACACACACACACACACACACACACACACACACACACACAGCCGCGCTCAGAGTCCAGAACTCCTCCTATCTTACCTTGAGCCTTTTCCACGAACACCACCTTGGAGTCGTGCTGGAAGTTGTGTCCGTCGATGAGCATCCTCTCCCCCCCGTGTGGAGGACACGTCTCCAAGCTCCGCTTGTCCACCAGCGGCAGCTCCTGGGCCGATCTCTGGGCTGTGGGAGGGGGGGGAGAGAGAGAGAGAGACCGGCCTCATCATTCAGCTAACACACACACCCACTCCCCATGCAGACCTGAGCATCCAGGCCCAGGCTGAATCACAGTCGGCACGGCTGCAAAAGCCTCCACCTCTTTATGTTACAGTTAAGCTGCCTCTTTGCCAGGAAGCAAAGAGAGGCTCCATGTTGTGTTTATTATTGTTTTTACTCGCATTATGGTGGATTATTTTGTCTCACATAATTGGTTTAAGAGTATCTTTTTTTTTTCTTCACTTCTCTTTCTTACCCTTTGGCTTCCCATTCCTTGCTTACTTTCAGTTTTTCTGAAATTATCTATCACTTGCCACAAAATACCTGCGAATGTTTTCCGTCTAAATGTAACGCCATTGTCTCAGGCAGCCTTTTCTCGTGAAATATAGCTGTAATTTCATCGCGATTGACCGGGATACATAAATAACGATTCAGTGAAACCTGAATATTTTCCTCACATGAGGATCATCTTTGAGTAATTTGATGCTACCCTCTGATTTTGATAAAACTCTAATTCTCTGTGTTTGGAAACCATCACTCGTGCCCACATCTCTCCGTTTCGTTCTGCCTCACTCACACACAGAGTGAATTTTGGTCAGAAACAATTGCTTTGTGGCAGTCGTTCAGAAACTAACAATGGTCTATTTCAAGGGGCTGAGATCATGGTTTAACTACTGTCTTTCATTTACCTCATAAGACTTAATCTCTATGGCAGCTCTCACTGCCAGAACCACATGAAGTGGTTGATGTGCCTGAGTTTATCCCGGTCCCGTGAAAAAGGTCAACTCTGGTGCAGCGCAGAGAGTCGATAGAGTTTATCGAGTAAAGGCCTACATTGACTTTACACGGACGAACACTGTTGAGTTCAAATGTAGCTCACTATCACATGCACCAGTATTTACAATGCTGCATCTAATGATGTCTATTTCTATTGGTTATTCTAGTGTTTATCTTTTAAGAAAAACAGGGAAAACTGTTGTGTTCATGCGCTAGTCAATTTTGAGCTATTTTGCTTTCTTTCTGACTAGTGGAAAAAAATCATCCAAAATACACATTCAGGTGTTTATTGTACTGCTTTGTCTATTTGCATCTGAAGATTTCTCCTAAATTCGCCAAAATGTAGCATTAGGTAATGTCTCATTTGCATATTGTATAACATCTCAGAAAACTTGTAATACAAAAAACTATTGTCTGAATGTAAGTAATCAACTGAGGAAGTTTCATGGCAATATCTATTAGTTAACATTATGACCCTATTCACCTGTAGTGTCTTCAAAATGCATGACATTTTAAAATACATATCTTTCTCTAAATCATTTTTGTTCTCAGACTCTGAGCCAGAAATCTTTTTCAACACGTTGCGTAAAGATGGGTAAAGCATCATTGAGTCATCATCGTGAATACAGCCTTCGATCAGTTACCACGTGGGGTTAATTACCAATGAAATCTATGTAGCGATGAGTGGTCTTGTTGCAGTATTTAGTCTCTCCCGCAATGATTGACTATGAACACGGGATCTCGTCAACAGAGACAGCAAATGATGACCGGACGGTGAATTTGTATTTTGCACATGAACAGTAAAGTTTATTTTGTTTATTTTTATGATGTTAAAACAGATTTGTTGTTGACAGTGTTGCACGATCGGGGAAAATAGGCTGCCTCCCCTGGTCGTGTCAATAGAAAGTTTACTGCATCCTTTTGAGTTATAAGCAGGTACCTCAAAACAACATCACTGCCACCATAAAAGGAATTAATAAATATATGAAAAATGTAAAAGGCATTAGATAAATATAAAAAAGATAAACATATAAAAGACGTTGCAAATGTAAATAGGAGATAAATATATAAAAGTCGTTAGAGGACTGAGTGACATTTTTTAAGAAAGAACTCACAGCACTCAATGGGGTTGGATGAAACCTGCAAGGACAGCGTTCTCCCCGTGGCCTGGTTGATGTGAACTCTGAAAACCATCCTCACGCGCGTGTTCTTGCGCCCGATGTCCGTCTCCCCCTTCCTCAGCTCGATGTCCGAGTTGCGCAGCTTCAAGATCCCAGCGCAGTCGATTCTGTGTTTGTGAAGAGACCAAAGAAGGAGAGTCAGTCCACCAGGCGAATCATCACGTGCATTAATGACATATATATACGCTCTCACAGTTAATCAGGCCTTGATTGATACAGTACTGCAGCCAAATCAAAAAGGGATTTCTTTTGCTCTGGACTCCATCAGCGCAGCCCTGACAGAAGATTAACGCCGCCACCCCCGAGCGAGCTTTTTCACCTCAGTGCATCCACTCTTGGGTGAAATTCAAATCCTACAGAAACAACATTCATCACGCGAGGAATATCTTATGTTATGGCCCGCAAGAGAGGGTTGCTGAAATACTGTTTTCCTTCCACAAATCTTAGAACCACCGAAATGGCTGTAATGATTTCTTTAACAGCGTCAAAGTCTTCATCAGACACTTAATAAAAGCCCCCCATTCCTCCTCCTCCTCCTCCTCCTCCTCTTCCATCTCTGTCTGCACTTCACCCATCTAACTGTTTCACACTTAAATACCTCGAGCCTCTCCAAAAAACACTTTCTGGCTTTTTCCATCGCCGAGCTACTCGATGCTGCATTCCTCAAAGCCTAGTAAATGTCAACTTTTACACACATTTGAACACTCCCTAACATTCTTCTCGCCAGACGCCGTGGTCCACTGCACTGGCGAAGTAATCAGGTGTTGATGCTAAGGACCCCAGCTGTTCAGCTCTCCGCCTACACAGGCAAGCTGAGTGCAAAAAGACAATCTGAGGCGTCCCCGTTCGGTGTCCGAGACAGAGTTTGAGAAAGAAATGCTATCATTTTATTAATTAATACCAAGTTGACCGACCGTTTGTGGCTTCATGTTAGCTAACTGATGGTGATTAATGATTTAATCCCCCCCCCCCCCCCCCCACCCCATCATCATGAATAACATGAATAACTATTTCAGAAATATAATAATGCTTGTCTCTGTACCACATCAAAAAAAACGAATCTTTATGTCACACGTGTCAAAAGGAATAAATCTCCCACAAATCCCTCGCCTGCACTGTGAGCTCTCCGAGGCGTGTCCCCCGTGAAAAGAGAGAAACCGTATCCCGAGGTGAAGGCGTTGTGTAAGGGGAGCTTATGTGTTACATCCATTAAAACGCAGAGAAAGTGCTGATGCTAGCAGGCTGCTGCTGCTGCCTGCAGCTCATCCTGCTAGCAGCCCAGAGCTTCCCCAGTAATCTGATCTCTGAGGCTTATAAAATGGTAAAGCCACGCGCAACACTTTCTCAACCCAAACAGACACACACACAGAATACTGAACATCATGTCTCCAGATTGTTACTTTGTTTTGCAGAAAATGTGTGATCTGTTGGCAGAAATGGAATATAATATTCAAAACTATTCATTAGTGTGAAATTACCTGAAACTATAAAGTGTTGTGTGTTGTCTAGCTCAGGATGAGCTGTTTGTATCTACACAGGGAGCGGGTCCTCTTCACAGAGTTCGCCATGTTGCACCGCCATGTTTCTACAGTAGCCCAGAAAGGACAACCAACACTGGCTCTAGAGAGACCCGTTAACGTTTTACGTTACCTGAAGGCCCCCGTAGATCTCCGACACGCTTGTGAAACTGCAGTTTGAGTAATGTTGCTCCTAAAGTAGTGTTACCGTGGTAATGACGGTCTCAGTGGGAGGCGGACTGCGTTGCCACGGCTCTGCACTCGACCGCTCTCGTTACCTCAGTCTTGATGAAAAGAGGAGTGAGCGGCGGAGTTGCAGTCTACAGCCACACAGCTAGATGCCATCCAAACCCTACACACTGTCCCTTTGAGTCCAGTCTCAAGCCAGTTTAGGCGAGTCAAGTCTTTGTTAACAAAGTTATGACTTGGTATGTAAAAAACACAGCTTTGAAAGGAAGGTGTTCACATGCTGTCACATTATAATGGTCATAATTCAGACATGAGAAACTTGCTTGTTGACTTGTAATTTATTTATGCAGACTTTTGACTTGTCATCTTGATTTTTTGCAACCAATGAACAGAATGGACCATATTAGGAGTGCGGAGGAGTGACGAAGCGATGCCGTATACCGCTCTGTTAGCAGGTAGCCCCACCCTAAAGCATTCCGTGCTTTATGGCCTAGTTGACTCTAAATGGGACAAATAAATCAAGTACAATCTGACTTCTTCCTGTAACCAGAGGAGTCGCCCCCTGCTGGCCAGTAGAGAGAATGCAAGTTTCAGACAATTCCGCATTGGCTTCACTCTTTAGAACCAGAACCGGAGCTGGTCTCGATTGACACCAAACCTGACTTGGATTTGTCTCAAAGGACTCGAGACTTGACGTGGACTTTCAAGTCATTTAGGACTTTTAAGTTATAAGAAAAGTCCATGTCGATACTTGAATGAATAGAGACATGAAGTCCAAAACAAGTCTAAAATTAGTGTGAGATGTGACTTGGACTCTCCCCAAAAGACTTAGAAATAACTGTAGCTCCAGTTCAATCCCCCCCCCCCCCCCCCCCATCTACCTCCTGTAGACGCCTCTGGATGGGTACAGCCCCTGATACTCACATGGCCCGCATATTGTTCTCTGGCAGCAGTGGGATCTCCAGGATCTTGGTGTTGTTGTTGTGCAGGGCCTCGTGGCTCGGGGTGGACACCGTCTTCCCGGTGATGCGGTGGACCTGGTAGAAGGCGTGGGGCCTCAGCAGCCTGTCGTCAGCCGTGCCGATGAACAGCTGCAGCGTCAGAGGCTCGCTCTCCATGTAGCCGTGGAGCTGAGAGAGGAGACGAGAAGTTAAAGAGACAGTTGCGGTTAAGCCCTCACGTCATCTCCAAAAAAAAACAAAAAAAAACAAACACTTCCACTTGCATGCTGTTAAGGAAGACGTAGGTCTTTCAGAGGTCAAGCCCTCAGTGCGATGGTTTTCAAACAAAGCACCCATTTAGGATCTTGTAATCACCTATTTCATCAATGGCCTGTGTACACTTCCTCCATCAGTTAATGTCAGGCCTGCCAAGATGTTGATTCTTCAGTAGCTGAACCTCAGCGGCAGTAAAAGCCACCCACAGTGAGCGGTGTTGTGATTTGTGACAAGACTAAGCTAGTGTTTCAGAAAAGTCTAAGTCGTGTCAGTCCCACAGAGCCCCGGCCAATCAGGGTCAAGGAAAACTCTGCTGCTCTGATTATTATCAGTAAAAGAATCCCGCCACGATGGAGTTGGAGACGGCACAGAAGTGCTGCTCGCCGTGGCTGGCGGGCTCGACCCGGAGCTTCTAAAGCACTCCCAGACCTCCATAGGTGTTGCTTGACGGGAGGCCTGCTGCCACGATGACCTCAACCAGCCAAACTGCAGGGAGCTGGCACGAAGCCCAAACCCACAGACCGAAACCTGAGCAGAGCAGCGACCACTGACACGCTGTGTGAGAGCTATGTATGTTACCCATACAGTGCATGCAGGAATGAGAGCAGAATACTTGATATTTTGACGTCAAAACAATTGAAAGAAGCACACGTACATAAGAAGTTAAAAAGGGGCAAAAAATAGGAATGTACTAAATAATATTATAATATATTAAATTAAATAATATAAAAATCATGAAATGTATCGATGGACAACGTGTTCATATCTAATGTCATTTGAGAAGTTAAAGCTGCAGTCCATAGTTTACATAGCAAAGATGGAGGAGCTTATTGTGTTGCATCTTTCAAGTTATGGGGTCAAAAAGTCAATTTTTCATTTCCAGTCAGTCCATGAGGCTGAATAAGAGAAACTGCTATTGTTGGCCTGTCTGGGTAAAGTAATATTATTGTATCCATATAAGAGAAGTTAATGTTCAAATTCATGCAATAATAACTTTGAAATAAACTCTACTTAATTACAAAACACAGGGAACAGTATTCTTACTATATCTTTAGCTATAGCGTAGGCCTATAAAAATAAAACTGAACTAATCTGGCCTTCTGAGTCTAAACGTGCGTGTGCACGTCACCATCCACGTACCAAAGTTTAATAGAGGCAGACGTAGGACGAGATTGTCAGCTGAAGTGACCGACAGGGAAATGCTGAAGTGAGGAAGTGAAGCTTGTAGGGAGAAAGCACTCGAGGAGAAGAGCGCCCACAACAAGAGTGAAAGGCCCAGACCGGTGGGAGGCACACCATGTGATTTGGAGGAGGATCCCGGTCGGGGTTAAGAGCCTGCAACAGCCCCGTGTATTTGTGTAAGGAAATGGGTTGCTGCCTAGCAATGCTGTTTATTTAGGCCATAGGAAGTAGAGTGATGAAGCGAGGAAGCCCGCTCACACGGTTACTCTCAAAACAGTGATTACAAACAGATTGCTGATTATCTGCTTTGAATTATTATCAGCACGACATTCTAAGCAAATAGAGATAATCACAGTTGATAAATGTCCTCTGAACGATTTCAGCTGCTTTTTTGATCGTTTCCAAAAACTTCAAAAAGATTGCCTCTGTGGAGACGTCTGTGTTCACTTCAGCGTTACCGTCTATCATTTTAAGACGTGATATTATCTCAGTGGCAACCCTGAAATCAGGAAACCTTTCTGCTCTGAATCCTATTTTTCATAAAGCAGCTGCAGCAGACAACAGTTGTGATTTGTCGATGCAATTAAATCAGCCCGATACCACTTCATGTGAAGCCTCCTGGCAGTTTGACATTGGCGAATGCAGCCTTCACTCCCTAGTTCATATTATCACCCACAAGAGGAATGCCGAGACTGCGGCTGCTCAAGGCACCAGAGAGGAGGAGAGCGGGGTGAGGGGGACCGGGGCTCCCTCTCCGCTCCTATCATAGACCCTCCCAGCTATAGAAGGATGATAACACACACAAACGCATAAATATACAGTATATGGACTTTGTCTTGAGAGAGAGAGAGAGAGAGAGAGAGAGAGAGAGAGAGAGAGAGAGAGAGAGAGAGAGGTAGCTCAGTGTGACGAGCAATTCATCCTGTCACGCTTTTTGCTTCACATGATTTTCATTAATGACACTTGGAAATCTAAATCTGAGCGAGGCCAGGAAAAGGCGCATGACTCCTAAGTATTAATCTACAAAAATGCACAAGAAAATAGCTCTTTCTCAAGCAGTGGGCCGATCGTGAAAGGTGGGGGGGGGAAACGAAGACCTGAATAGGGACCTGAATTTCCTCTCCACCAAAGTGCAGCATGAAAGTGTGAGCATTAACTGCAGTGAGGACTGCACACAGCACTTCGAAGGGGCATACTTCAATCTGCTGCTGGCGTAAGGGCGGGCGTGGTTGAGGGAAGCAGCGGTGATGGCGTTGAGAAAGAACAGAAAATAGCCGGCTTAGCCGCGCTTGATGCTGGACGTGGAGGGGGGAAAAAAAAAGAAAAAAGTGTACCACACAGAACAGGAGCTTCCAGAATAAACTCAGGGCAGGCTTTTGAGTCAGAGGGGCGGCTTTGTCAGCCAGCATCCAGCACAGCAGAGGCTTGCAAGCGCCGTGTGCACCATGTAATCAGGAAGTCACAGAGATGGGGCCGCCTCGTCCGAAGGCTCCCTCAAACATCTCCATCGGAGCCTGCCAGAAACGTGTGTGGTTTTGAGTATGCTGCCGCCTCCGCGGGACGCAGTACGCGATGATGTCAGCCGCACACACGGGGAACTTTCCTAAACAAAGGGAAGTCTGTGTGGTTGGGCTTGGTAGTTGGCGGAAAAGCAAGGGGGGAGGTTTGGGTTTGGGTTTAAAAGAGAACACACACTCTGTTTTTCGGCTGGGGTGAACCCAGACCCCTGTCATTAAATCATTAGCACCTTCTCATGGACAAACACGCCCGCGTCCTGTACACATGTGTGGCTGGAGGTGCAACGCGCTGGACGGTTGCAGCATGTGCTGGTTTCTAACTGTCATATTTCACAACTGCATACAAAAGGAGATTATTACACTTATTATATGGTTTCTCCAAGATTTTCCTGGAGCTGTCTCATCCGGACCAAGCATATATTATCAGCCATTTATAGCTCATCACACTGACACTGTATATTGTATTAATATTATTGAGGTGAATTGATAACTGGTTGTCCACCAGAGAACTGACTTTTCTAGTCTACAATGTGCTGCACAGCATGTCACAAGTCTTCAATAACACATTTATGGGATCCTTTTCAAAAATGTTTGTTTAGGTTATGCGTTTATGTTAAAAGAACAAGCATCAACCAAAAGATTATTTTACTCAATAACATAATTATACACGTATGTGTATATATGAGCAAACGCAGAGCAACATTTGCATGATTTGGTGTTGCCACCTGACGAATAGAAGTCGAATATTCACTCTCCGTTAAACTCCGTTTTGGTTTCCACTAACTCCTGAGGGAAATCTGTGTCTCTTTAGCTGCCAAATGCTCCACCATGTTCACTAGCCAGTCGCTAACTTTCTCTCTCTGGCATAGAGTGCTAGGTAGAGTAGCAGTATGTCTAGTATATAAATTTGTCACTTTCTTTACTTACTCAAAATATGCTCATAGTTAGTATGTAGTATAGAATTGGGACACAGCTGATTGTCCTTAAAATGGCTGCTTAGCAGTGTTAGCATCCTCCATTCAAACTAAAGGGGCATGATTAGCTAACTGCTACGTACGCTAAAGACATTTTTATTCAAAGTGAAGGGCAAACACAGAAAACTCTGGCCCATATGTGACGAATGTCTGGCTAACTTGTAGACTTATTGCAATGAATTAATAAAATGTCAAAAGGTATTAATTAAACGGACAGCCGCGGCTCACCGCTCACTTTGTCCGACTCCGTGCTGCAGACCCTTTATTTATTCAGAGACTGAGGTCAGCCGTGTGGAGAAATGGTCGGGGGACCAGATGGGTTTAAAACCAAAACATATCTGCAGTTGTCCGCATTTTTTTTTTCTCCTTTAGACTCGACCACCAGAGCTACTGCGGTCAAAGCACATGACTAAGCTCTTACTGGCCATGCTACATCACTTTGTATCTGTCTGCGCGGCACTCGACAAACGCAATGGAAAAGTCTGAGTCACCCTCGTCTGGACAGGAACTGACTGAGTGGACTGGTCTGCCTAATAGCATACCTATGGTATTCCATTCAGAAATGTGACATCTTTGAATAACATAACAGCCAGGCTATGAAACACATGTCGCCCCAATCTATTCTAAAACAAAAAAAAACGGGGGGTGGTAAAGTGTCAAGAAGTGATGAGGTAAGGAGAAGGAGTGAAAATAGGTCTAATGGCTGCACCGTGTGTTGCTCTAATTGTCACAGGAAACCAAACAGTCTAGTTCACTGGTTCTCAACATGGGGTTTGGGCCCCTGAGGGGGGTCATGATATAACTCTGAGGAACCGCAAGATGATGATGTGAAAATTATGTTTTTTTAAGGGTATTTTTTGCATTTTTTCTAGTGAAATACTGCATCACTTCAACGAGTAAATCGAGAAGTGTGAAACCTGTGATATAAGGCACCTACAGGAGGCGCTGCTTTGTTTGAAGACATCACAAAACAATGAATTTAAGAAGCGCTGGTTTGGCAGACCTGAACGACTGGGTGTCCTCCCGCCATGGCCTTCACCGCTCCCCTGCTGCCCTCCGTCTCGTAGTGGGCTCGGTGGTGGGACTTGGGCTGCACGTCGATCTGCAGGCTGTATGGTCCCGAGCTGGATGGCAGCTGCCAGTCGAGAGCGGGCAGGGATGGGCTGTCGGGGGACAAAACATGTCCAACATGACAACTTAGCGAGGAGGGCTTATTTTAGATGCGCTTATCAAGGTAGAATGTGCAGAATGTGAACACTGCGATACGCCAGAGCTTGTGATAAAGCTGTTTATAATAAAACTGAAGAACTTTTCATATCATTTCTCAGTTGACAAAAAAATAGTGGACCAGTTTTACTTCAATAACTCTTAAGCATACAAAAAGTTTTCCCCCTCAGGCTTTATTTTAGGTTTGGACAGACCTTGCTCTGGGTGGCAATCCTCATCTGTAACTCATTCTTTTCTTACCTGATATACTGCTTTGGCTTGGACCAGGAGTATGGGTGCTGTGGCACATCCAGGAACCCGCCACAGTAGCCCTCCTTCTTTAACGGCAGGCGGTTGGAGAGGTGCTCGTCCTGACAGAGCTCCCCTGAAATCAGCTCCTCGCCTCCCGGCTCAACCTTCAGGCTGACCGTGGGGCTGTGCTCCAGGCTGGTTTTACGGGCTTTGATGGGGATTCCCTCTCCGAGGTCAACCACTCCGTCTGTGGTCAGGGCGTTGATGGCCGCCAGGATGGCCGAGTTGGTGTACTGGTTGGTGTTCGGCAGCCAGGTCTCCTCTGTGATACTGAGGCGTGGGGAGGTCTGCGGGGACAGTCTGGGGGAGATGTTGGGCGAGTACGGGTAGTGCTTGTGCGATGCCCCGCTGCCGTTGAAGCTGTACTTCCTCTTTGCGCCACACGGGGAGTTGGGCCTGGAGCTGCGCTGGCCCATCCAGGTGTCGTCTGTCACACTGGTGCGCGGGGAGGTGGAGGGGGAGTGGCGGGGGGAGCCGCCGGCGGTGCAGCCGTCGCCCGGCAGGGTGAGGGTGGAGCCCTTGGGCGACACGGAGGGCGACTGCCAGGGGGAGTTCTGGGGCGAGTTGTCGTAGTTGTAAGAGAAGCTTGATTCGTAGGAGGAGGCATCGGAGTGGCAGCTGCGAGACGAGATGCTGCTGGCCGGGCTCAGGCAGCTGGGGTCGCGGTAGCTGTCGGCGCTGGGGAGGGTCAGCGTCACTATGGAGTTGAGTCGCTTGGCAACGGGGAGGTTGCTCTCCTCCACCTCGTCCTCGGGAAACTGACTGTAGGCGGTGATCTCGATGCGAGGGCTCTCCAGGGTCGGGGCCCCGTTCGGGCGGGAGGATGAATAGTAGCCGGCAGCTCTCATGTCGTCCTGGGCATCGTAACCGTGAGGCTCGGTGACGGAGACGGATATGGTGGGGCTGGATTGGAGGCTGTGGTACTGGGAGGGAAGACATGGGTTGCCCAGTGGGAGGGAGAGACTGACGTTTGGCGTGTAGCCATATGTCTCTGGAATACAAACACACTTTGTTACCATGATAATCAAACACACATTCCCTTTCAGAGTGGGAGGCAGTTGCCAAGTTGAGTCTTATGAGAGCTGCTGCGGACCAGAGGTGTCCGCCATAATGGCAGAGTAACGGCTCCCTTACCAGATTGTGCCCGAGCTATTTCCCAGATGCATGCAAGTTAAAACTTAACACCTCATCTATTGGGGATCCCTGAGCGCACTAAGGTCAGTGACACAAAAACAACTCTGAGTGGCTCAAATTATTAAAAGGTGGGTCGCGAATAAAGGTGCCAAAAATAACCCCAGTCTAAAAATAACCAAAGGCCAAACCAGGTAGGTTTTGTTTCCACTTCACATTGCCAGATTTATGCCACTTAATGCACATGCTGCGGCCCATAAAGTGTAACAGGACGAAAACACACACTTAATGCGGGGGGGGGGGGGGGGGGGGGGGGGGGGGGGGGGGGCATGTAGTCTTGTGCCAATCGCTCCCGCTGGGTCACATGAAACTCTGCCTGTCTGTGGCAAAGGCTGAGGTCACAACCAGGGGCAGGGGGAGAGTAAGGGGGGGGGGGGGGCGACATGGGAACTGTGGAGCTGTGGTTGTACGGTGCATGAGGCCGGGCGAGTGTGACCGCAATGGAAGCACACTGATGCGGATGGAGACGTCTGCTGCAGACAGACAGCCTGCAGTCACCACAGCTCCTGTCTGCACTAAATTAAAGAGAATTAGGGGCCCCGCCGTGAAGATGATGACATCATCGTGTGAAGAAAAGAAAACGGAGCTTGCATTTTAATGTGACACAGTAGCACTGAGATGTTTGTTTTCTCTGTGTATTAGCACAACAGGTATGCCAATGGAGGGGGGGGGGGGGCTGACAACTTTACCCACAATGCCATGTCAGTCATTAGCGCAGGTTTCAATTCTGACTTTTTCTGGGAGCACTTATTAGCCATGAGTGGAACCACGCCCACCATGACCCAAACCACAGGGAGCGGCGCACATTGAATATCTCCACCGCTGCTTTAATCCCGTTAGCAACGACAGGGCGCCGAGGCTGGACGCAGCTGTAACACCTCAATTCAGCACAACATCACAACTCCAAATTCTCGCATCCGGCCGTAAAGTGTCGAACAATGATGAGAAGTTGAGTTAATGCCACATTAACAGCTTTGCTGCACTGTGATAATTAAATGAAGGAAACGGCAGCTGTACTAAATAAAAGTCAAACTTACCCTCCTCAGCGGATTTCATCTTCGTGTTTGCGCAGAGAGAAACGTCTGAGATCAAACAGCCGGGAGCGATTCCTAATCCATAGAGCGGAGTTTAGATATAGTCCACAGCTGTTGCTCGGGATCTTCTCTCGCTGTATCGCGGCGAACAGACAACAAGAATTGCAAATGAAAAAAAGCAGAAAAAGAGGCTGTTACTACTTCAAAAAGAGGGATAAAAGGGATAAAAAAAAAAAGTCTCATCCAAAAATGGAAAAATCCAAAAGAGATGCGTCAAATGATTAAAACTCAAATAAGATCATGTCTGATGCGGACGCGTCCTCTTACAAAAAGCTATTTTCGTCGCTATGTCTGACTCTGCGTCGGGGGGGATCCGGGCTCTGCTGGGTCGCCGTGACGCACTGCTCCGGCGCACGGAGGACTTCTGCGCTTTTTAAACTCGGGGATCACCTCGGCTGGCTGGCTGGCTGGCGTACCGCCCCCTCCCTCCGCACTCTGACGCATACACGCCCGGACACCAGATGGGTCCAGCGGAGGGATCCTCTCTCACTCTGTGTTGTTTTTTTTAACAGAGGCGGAGGAGACCAATTAAGCGAAGCTGGCAGTGGAGCCCCGAAGAGATGAGTAAAATAAGGCTCGCCGCGGGAGAGACGAACCCAAACCTCCAGTGGTTGGAACAAACATCCTATAAAGCGCCTAGCTAGTGCAGCTGAGTATGAGCCAGGGAGACTATACAAACAGTGGATTAAAATGACAATCATGCATAAAACACCATGATTTGTTGGGTGACAGATGCTAAAAAGAAACTCATGTCCCCCCCAAACTATGTCCCCCTTGTCCCTGACTGACTTAATGAGCATTCATTTGAATTTTCCTCCCACTTTATCTAGAGTATCTGTTCCCCTTGGCTTCATTCACAGTGGAGTCATCAACATGCTGCTCCTGGAATCTCCTAAATCAAGATTTATGTGCAGACTAGTCCTCACGAGCATTTTTACTTTTAACTGCTGCCATTTTCACCCTGACAAAGCAATTCATCAGCTGGTTAGCAGACGGATGCTCGGTTAGAGGCCGTTGGGGTTTGTTTTTTTCCAGATTGCAGCAGATTGCAAGGACAGGTGAAAACATGCCAGAACACACTGCTCTAAATGCTGCACCATAAGACATACTGTATATAAAACATAACGCTTCCTTCAGATGTTCTATATGGGCGTCTTGTTTGAAGCCGTTGCAAAGGCTCTCCACTTCCTCCTGACAGACTGCACAGTCTGCGGGGCCACGGAACACATAATTATCCATACTTTCATGGAAGTGCTATATAAAAATCCAGCCGTATACCCAGTCATTTGACACGCCGAACTGAGAATCTTCATAAAGTTTTCCATATGCCGCTCTCTCTGCGGGTTCGGTGTGTACTCATTCGGCTTCTTCTTTTTGCAAGCAGGGCTGCTGCTATCTTTGTCAGGTCTGGACCTCTCAGCAGCTGGCAGCGGGGGCGCGTGGTTTCTGGGATGACAACGGTCACATGGTGGCTCTCTAAGAGTCTGTCCACCCTTTTGGAGGTGGGGAACTATACACTGCTTCACTGCAGCATCTTATCAGCTGGCCCTGGTTGGTGTGACCTTAGAGGTGGTGGACGGGGGGGGGGGGGGGGGGGGGGGGGTGCTAAGATGTGTCTTCATGTAAAGGTCATAATTCCTTGGCTTCTTGTCTTGTGCTGCTTTATATTTGATATGTGTTTTTCCTCTGGTGAGGTCGTTTCGTGGTGCACGTCTTTCATTTTTTTTTTGGGACATCCAATATATTCTTATGCACGTGCATTTGGAGATGCTAAACCTTGTTGCACACTGCTCTTGCATCAAACACATTAATGATCTGAATGACAACAAAGGAAAAAAGACGGCAAGACTACGAGTCTACAGCTGTTTTAAGTGTATTAACTTAAAGGCACCTTTTGTTGTTTCTAGATAAAGGTTTGAAAAGTTAAAAGGAACACCAAGACTTAGAAACAAAGGAGCAAAGTGTACAGCTTTAAATCCCCTTGTTTTCAACCCCTTATCGATACCCTGTACCTAAACCCTGAGTGTCCAACTGCACGACTTTCATCAAAGTAAAACTCTCATTCCCTCCTCCCTCTGTGATTTTAGTGACTGCTTGTAGATAAACTGTCCTGGACATCAGCTCTTAATCCACATTCGTCTCCATTGTGCAACAACATGGCACGCATGCCCCAACATCCAGAGCAATATTTCCTCCTCACCCACTGGGATCTCATTTTGGCCGAGCTCTCTCTCTCCAGCAGAGCAGCTCAGGCAGTGACGGCCCTTGTGAAACCCTAGCCGTCTGTTTCATCATGGGTACTCGGTGGCTATAAGGGGGGCACAACGGGGGATTGCCACTCCACAGTTATGTGTAACTGAGGCAGTAAACACTTCCACCCGGCTGCAGTTAATAAATAGCTCCGCTGCTGATTGACTCGTGGTCTCTTCAACGTCACGGCGGCGCTGGGGCTCGTAGTTTTTCCAGCCAGGCCTGGCGCTGATTAACGGACACCTTGGTAACAGGCCACTACAGACCGGATGGATCCAGACCCACATCTGTAAGAAGAGCACAGTAGATCATGAGAAACAACAGCAACTCCTTTTGATATCAACAAGCTGCATTTATTCAATACTGGAGTTGTGTTTTAGTCTCATGTGTCAAGTATGAATCAAGTCTCCGGTCAGTTGCAGACAAGTCCACGTCAAGTCACGGGTCTCTGCCGGCTCAGCACCAAACAGACAAAGTTAGCAGCTAGCTAGTAAACATTGTGGAGCATTTAGCAGCTAAAGAGGCAGACATTTCCCTCAGAGGTTGGTGGAGACCAAAGTCAGAGCTAAATAAAAGTTATTATTGGACTCACATTCCCCGGGTGTCCCCAATAAAACCAAACTCCAGACGAATGCCAATGCTGCTCCGTGTCTGCTCCATGTGTAAAGCAAACTGTCCTTGATTATGATCGGCTGAGCCACGTAAAATAACGTCAAATAATGCTGTAAAATGAATGCGCAGCTGTGACCACATCACAATTTCAGTATTATTCCACCAAAAGCGGACAAACTACTCAGTAGCCACGCCCAACAGTGATGTCACGGTGTACTGAGACACCCCAGGGTGTACATGTCTACATCGCAGAAGCAAAGTGAGACGTCAAAAAACAAGATGATTTTTAGCTGCTGTTAAGTTGCTCTTTAATACAAAGACTGACTTTCCCACACAGTAATGAGGGTTTAAGGCAGTGACACAAAGAGAAATTGTTT
The DNA here is from genome assembly GCF_023349555.1 of Cebidichthys violaceus. NCBI lineage: Eukaryota > Metazoa > Chordata > Actinopteri > Perciformes > Stichaeidae > Cebidichthys > Cebidichthys violaceus. The sequence continues at coordinate 13,616,863 of NW_027176329.1, read as the reverse complement.
GGCAACTTGGAAGGGCAGCAATGTACTGGCTCAGAGTTGTCACTTTAATCCCACAGGAACATCTTGTGACCATGAAACAAGTGAACCTTTTTAGTTTGTTATTATTGCCAAAGTGCATCGATATAACTAAACGATGGAGGACGGTTTACTATGTGAAAAATGCTTTTTTGCCTCACAGGTTTTGATCCCTGAATTCAAGCTGTGTTGACAGTGAGACCTTTCACTGTGAGCTAGTGAGGACAACACAAAACACACAACAACATACTTTACACTGCACCCTTTGTGGTGCAATCCTTTTGGCCAATGAGTGACACAATCACATTGCTAATTTAATCAGACTGTAGATCATCTCGTGTCCAGGAAACATTTGAATACAGTCTTGAATCCACATTTCTCACTGCGATCGCTGCTGCCAGGAGCATTGCCCAACTGTGCTTCTGCCTGGTGCGTATCATCGCTTTTAGAGTGTGGGAGGGGGTGAAGCATCGGGGGTTTGGGGCTTGGTCTCCCTGTCACAAACCCACACGTTTGTGTCGTCTGCCATCCCGTACTGCCAAACTCTGCGAGCACTCTGCCCGGTATGACGTGGTTTGGCCACGGCGAGGTGGAAAAGACCTCAACTCGCCTTTCTTTCCACAGTTCTAACCCTCAAAATCCAGTGCCTGGCTTTATTTGTGTCCGAACCAAAAACACGATGGAAAATTGGACAGCATTGTAAGTTATTCATAAACTAAGAAACAACCCCAAAATGCTGGCTTTCCCAATGCTGAATCACCTGTTTGTTTTGGAAAAACGAATTGGAGGGAAACTGAAAAAAAAAATATTACTGTACGTCTTTGTGTTTTTTCGAGCCCTGCTCACACACCCCTTTCACCATATGTGCACTCATAACTGCTATTTTATGAAGTGTTTCTTGATGTATAATAATAAAACATCGTAAATATTGCCCGTGACCACAAGTTGAGAACAGACTGTGTAGAGAAAAGTGGTTTCAGGGGACATTAAGTAATTTGTGACTAAAGAAATGTGCAAAAACTTCAAAGAGATTTTGGTGCAGCGTCCAATGACCTGAAAAGACATGAGAGAGGAAGAAAAAAAGGTAGTCAAACCAAAATGTGAGGCGTTACACATCACCACGCAAAAACACTTCATGACTCATGTGACTACTTAAAAATGAAATGTTGAGTTTTGGAGCTCAGACATCTGACCACCTGGTGATCTAATCTTTGAGTCACTATTAATAGATCTTGTATTTATATTAGTCAGTGTGTGCTATTAGGGAGTAAATCTCTTCTTTTTGCACCTTCATAAATGCCTGTTTATTTCTATTAAGGTAATTTGACCTGTCAGAGAAACGGTGACCCTCTCACCGCACCACACCCCACCACCATCATCCCCTCTATTTCTTACAGTCAGACTTCCTGTCTCCCATCAATGTTCTCCTTTTTTTTTCTCCGCCGCTGTGACGGAATCCCCTGCTCTGTTTCCTGTTGTGAAGGCCCGTTGCTTGGTTACGCCCGAGGGAGGAGTTTTTATAGCCGAGGGAGCGTTCGCAGAAGGCCGGGAGGTTAATTTTCTCTCCCTAACGTCCCAAAGCCGGCGTCAACTCAGGCACAACACTGAGCAACAGCCCCCCCCCCCCCCACCCCACCCCATCGAGGCACACAGCACTTTACTATCTCTCAGCTGTTGGTCATGGCTGCACAGGCTCTACGTGCCCATGGTCGTTTCCATAAACCAAAAATGGAGCTAGTGTAACTGCAGGAAAGTGTGGTTACCATAGACCAGTGTGTTGCTGTGGTACACACTGAGGCAGGTCTGTCCACATGAGGAAGTTTGTCACTACGCATTCCCGCTCTAAAAATCATCCTTACAAGCGGTGTAAAGATACCTGTGGATTTAGCTTTTTGAACATACTTCACTCTGAATAGAAAGTTTGTGTTCTTAGTGGAACTGACAAAAGGGTGCAAAAACAAAAACTGTACACAAACAGAATATGTTTTGGTCGAGACAAAAGCAAAGTCACTAAGTACATAAATTAAAATAATCACAGAAAAATAGAGTCCATGGGTCAACAAACTATCATTCCTTGGGAGGAAGGTGACCAATGCTATAATTAGCACAAAGTTCAAAGGGGGTGGTGTTAATTAGATCAAGAATTTGCTCTAATAATTAAACTAAAAATTGAAGAAAACTGAAGAAAATGTAAGTGACGCTAAACAAGTTAATATATGTTAAAGTCTCTGTTTTCAAGTGAGATGTTGTACAGAAGTTACAGTTGAAGCGCTCAAAGCAGTTGAGGTGAGAGTGAGAACCAAAAGCAGTTGAAGTGTGATTATTGAAAGCATTTTAAAGTGCAAGCTCTGCACGCAGTTGAATTTTGTGTATGAACTGAAAATAGCTGGAGAGTAAGAGATGAAAGCAGCTGAAATGTTAGTAGAATTCTAAGTCATGACAGCAGTTGAAATGACACTTGATGAGTTGGCAATGAAAGCAATTGAACTGTTAAAATGTCAGTTTTTAAGTCCTGTAATAAAAGTTTGCCGTCTTGGTTCGGACTACAGAGCCTCTGTGTTGTTGTTTCATAAAAATAGGTGCAACTCAACCCGTTCCACACAACATGATTGGTTGATGCCTTTTTTCGCAGCTAAAGCAAAAATAGAAAAAAATGACTTTGTTTACGAGAAAAATAATGTTCACCATCAGTGTGAAAGTATTCATGACAAAAACATTTCAAAATAGTATATGGAAGTGGTGAATGAATTGCATACAATTGTTAGTCGAATGCTAGTTGAAATGCCACTTGATGAGTTAGTACTGAAAGCAAATGAAGTGTAATTTAAAAAGTGAGAGAAGTACTGAAAGCAGTTGAACTGTTAAGGAAAGCATGTGAAATGTAAGTTTAACAGTAAAAAATGAAAGGAAATATAAGTTCAGTTGAATTTAAAGTGTCAGAGAGAGTTGAAGTGTGTGCACCGTTAGCAGTTGAAGCGTCAGTTGAAAAGAAAATAATTGCTGAAGTGTCAGTTGACGAGTAAGAAATGAAAGCTTTATTTCTCCTGAAAAGTTTCACAATTTCACAAGTTTGCAATTAAATCACAGTAGCTGATATTGCAACTGTTCCTCCCAACAATGAGGAACAGTCTTCCTCGGGACATCTCAACTCTTCTTCCCCCATCTCGCCAGTCAAGGAATATCATTACCAGTAACTTTATCTCTACTGGTTGTTGTTTCTTAATTCAAACACGGTGCTGTGGAACGTTCTAACAACCTCAGTCAGATGGAATATGGCTAGAGAAGCCACTTCGCCGCTTAGTAACAAGATAGCTTAATGGCAGGTCTCCCTCCGGCATATTAAAAAAAGCAGCAGAAATGTGAAAAAATATAATCATTTTACAAATGTTCCATGAATCTGAAATTCTTGCAGCGTAAGTGTTTTGTATCCCACTTATGGGTTGACTCTAGTTCATACAGAGAAGTGTTTTTCAACAAGCGCCTCATCCTGGAGGGCTTCAAATTCAGTTACGGACAACAATTTCTTTACAAGAGATGAAACACTAGATTATAAACGTCCACTTTGACAATGTAAAAGCTCCACTGTTGGGTTTGTGCACTTACACTATTAAATCTGAGCTTTTTCTACAGAGAAAAAAAAAAAAGGCTCAGGATTGCTGGCTCTGCAGTCAGGTTTGGACTCTCATCTGTGCAGGTTTTACATAAACTATACACTGAATGTATGTAAACACATTTGACAGCCAAAGTGCTTTAGTGAAAACATGACATATATTAATATATATGAGCTCTGGTAAATATTTCAGAATTAAACCTAAAAGGCAAGGGATACAAACATAAATGCCATAAATGTGCCTTTTTATGGTGAAAGGGAGCCTTTATACTGGTAATATCTTGAAATACTGATATAACCCTGGGGTCAAAGTGGTACATTGTTTTTAAATAAACTAGAATACAGTTTGAGCATAATTCTGATAAATAACTATGTACATCACACATCCTAGTTTGAACACTAGATGTCATCAACATTTAGTGACATTGTCTGAATCTCTCTGAACTGAAGACACTATTCCACCATTTCTGCCTGTTCCGTTTGTTGCATTTTAATATTAGACTTACATTTGCATCGAAATCTTTCAATACGGCATTTAGATTTCTGCCAGTTTTAACTTTACGTATTTACAGATTTTACACATAACCTCATAATATTTTAAAGGGACATTTAGGCCATGCACTGCATTAGAGTTTACAAGTGTTGAATTGATTTAAACGACATTTAAGAGCAGAAGATTGAGAAATACTTTTTGTAACATGAGGGCAAACAAACTGTTTAGTAGTGGTGTGTAATTATTTTGCTAGTATTGTATTTTCTATGGCACATGGGGGTTTTGTGGTCTAGAAACAAAGACTTTCTCGCAGTGTAACTGGTTGAAACCTACACATTCACTATTGTTTTGCCCGTGACTCCTAAGATTTTCTGTATATGACCCACAATCAAAAAGTTCGGCCACCCCTGATATCACCCAATGTCAAATATATCGGAATTTTCTCAATTCGTGTCAGTTATTACAGTCTAGTATTCTTGGGGGCATAAATAAATAACTCAAAAGTTCATAAACAACCTTCTTAATTAAACAATCAGAACTGCATCGTGCTGAGTGACAATGTGTTGCGTGCTCGGTATCTCTTATTTTCATGATACTTCACATTCTGATTGTTGTTTTCCTTTCTGTTTTTTTTCCATCTTTAAGAGCACCTAGAAGTTCTCTGGACACGTGGAACTACCGGAGCACTTAGCCTCGTCCTTCTTCTTATTATAAAGTTATTTACGGACGACTTCGGAAAAAAAAAATTCAGCTCTCTGCTTTGCTACCTCACTCGGGAACAAATGTTGTGCCATCAGAAGGACGTAAAAATCTGCGACTGGAGTGATGACAGGTGAACAGAAGAGCGAGCCCATCATCACTCCAGTCGCAGATTTTTAGCTGAAGTATTGGCATCCACACACACACACACACACACACACACACACACACACACACACACACACACACACACACACACACACACACACACACACACACACACACACACACACACACACACGACTAAAAGTACTACTCTGGAAGGTTTTCTTTATCTTTTCACATTGCATGACTCTATGAATATGTGAGCAACTTGAGGAATTAAAAGTGACCAGGAAATTATGGAATCAGCTTAGTGAACTTTGCTCAAATTTGTTAAATCTGTTTTACATTTGAAGTCTTGTCTGATATTTTAAAAGGCTTTTTAACGCGTGTTGTATTTCTTGGCTTTACTATTGTCAGTGTTTCGTATTTTTTTTTTTAAAAACACTTTGAAAGTTTTGCTTCTAATTATCTCATTTTTTTCCTTAAAATGTAATATACTTCAAAAGAAGCCTCAACGTCACATTGTTTCACCAAGAAACCATAAACGAATACATACAAAAAATCAACATGAAAAGATTGATCCAACAAAGACAAACTCTCCTCTGTTAGTGCAGTAAACCATTTGACACATGGACATTATCCGGCCCATCAGAGCTCCTCATGCAGCACATTGATCTCCCATAGACGCACATACTGTAGGAACAGTTAAAGAGGACCTATAGCGCAGCACTTCTTTCCCTCCCGCGGACGCGCTGCTCCAAAGTGAGAACGGGGAGATGAAAGAGAACATTTCTTAACATGTTAAAGGCAGCGGACCATCACATGCATCACTCGGTCACTCCTCCATCCCACAAAGTACTTCCTCCTCTGAGGGGAGAAATTGATAACACATTGTCCGTTTGCTCCATGACCGCCTTAGATTACATAGTAAAATAGATCTTCTCTTTTACTGTATACAATAAAGCTTCCTCTGCAGTGTTCACATTTAAAAGCACAATCTGTAAATGCTGTCCTGGCATGTTTAAAAACTGTTTTCTAACTATGATGGCTCTCTTTATATAGAGGCTTTATTATTCAACGATCCTCTCCAACTATGTTTTATACCCTGCTTTGACTTGTAATTGGTTTCTAATAGCCCCAGCCCCCCCCCCCCCCCCCCCCACAAAAAGGTTCAAGTACCTATTTTGAATACAAAAAATACATCTACTCCTTCTGCTTTTCATTTGAAACGTTTAAAGATTTCCTGTTTATGTTTAAAACATTTAGACTTTTTTTTAAACTACAAAAGGTTCAAATACCTATGAAAAATAAATAAATGACCTCTTCCCCTTTATACTTCAAAAGTGTATCCCCTTATGTTTTCATATTATTGTTATGAAGCATTATGAACATTTATGAGTGCTTATAAATAAGATTACAGTCCTTTAAGCAGATTACAACGAACTATAAATATGTTTAAAATTCATTGTCCATTCTCAGTGTTTGAGCACAAGAGGGTTCAAGTTGTGACCACAGGACGAACTTCCTCAGCTACGTCGTCTCTCACTCTGCACATCCATCATTCTGCTCAATGAAGCTCAGACATCCAACGGAAGTAACATTTTGAGTGGCGGGGGACTTTAAAGGGGACGCATCATGCTCATTTTAAGGTTCATAGTTGTGTTTGGGGTTTCTACCACTACATGTTTACAGGCTTTAGTTTCATCATACGGTCTGTCTGAATATACCTGTATTCACCTTCTGTCTGAAACGCTCCGATTTAGCATCTGTCTCTTTAAGCCGCCCTCCTGAAGAACCCCTGCATGAGACATAGGACCGACTGAGTTTTGCATTGAAACCAACTGAAACTTCTCCTGTGAACCAAACGTGGAGGACGGCGGCCGACGCAGAAAAGCGAATGGCCCCATCTAGAGCCAGTGTTTAGTTTGTCTGTTCTGGGCTACTGTAGAAACATGCACACATTTTTGCTAGATTTTTTTTTTCTGTTTTGTGTGTGTGTGTGTGTGTGTGTGTGTGTGTGTGTGTGTGTGTGTGACTGTGTCATATTAGATCATTTTCTCAGCAGAGCAGTAGTATTTTCATGAACTAAACTTGGGTCGATAGTACCGTGATTTTGACGGTCCTGCTCCTTCACATCCTCCTCAGGGTTCAGTCTCTGACTCCATCTAGTGGCCACATGATGAACACCATGCAGAATAAATCCACCAAGTGTCTGTTACGAATAGAAAAAAGGGGAACTTCTCGGCATCTGTCATCTCTTTTTATTATTCATCAACCAATAACAACATAAATAACAGACAGACTGTTAGAAATCGGAGTTGGGAATGGAAAGCAAGTTGACGGGAAAGAAAAGTTTATCATCACATACACAGAACAAAGACCTCAACAGAAAACACAGGAATCAACATTTGGAATTGCTCTTCATAAGACCGTAAATCAGAAATTTAAAAAACATAAATGCAATTTGCATTAAAGTGTCGCAGTCGCTCTCAACCCAAATAACCACATCTGGTATTTCTCCTCATAGTGTAGCTACATTTTACAGTACGGTTGCCCCGATTTTGGACTAGATAATGCAGCTATGTTTAGGAATGATCAACCTGAGCTTAACTCAATTAGGATTCACAAAGAGATGACAACCTGACTGACAAAACATAGCTAGACTGCATCCTGTTTACTGGACCGTATAGTCAAACGATCAGTTTAACTTTCTTCCACCAACACCGACAGTACGTGGAGTGAATGATAAAACTCATTCCTCCTTAAAAAAAAAAAGAGCTGAATGTCAACGTCCGCTACAGAAACCCAGAGGGAGTCTTATTGTCGATAAAGGCCTAAAAATAAACAGCCATCTGTGATTCAGGCTCCCTCGTTGTCACTTTTTTTTAAAAATACTTTTAACCTTCCCAAAAAACATTGTCATGCACCTGGAAGTTCAGGTCTGGCTGCAGAGGTGACCATAACGAAAGCTTCAGCACATTAACATACATCATAATGAGGCACAAAGCGAGCCGTGGAGTCCCGACAGGAGGGCCGGGGGCCCCGACAGACGTCGCAGATGTAGCAGTGTTATCAAGGCCAAATATGCCGACGATGCAACGTTGACCTCCGCTATGGAGTGCTGGTTTCAAACTACGGGGATGATGATTGATGATGTCATTCGCCATCTTAAAAATGTAAAGGGCGCAAAGCGTAGAACGTTTGAGGTCCGAAGCGAGACCTATCAGCATTGTTCAGTGTGAATGTCATCGTAAATGCTCACACTTTAAGAAGTTAAGCGCAGTGAGGTTTTACATCGACAGCAGGAGTGACTGAAGCTGCATGTAAAGGCTTTATTTATTTACAGGAACGCAGGAAAACATTCAAATTAATGATTTCTTTTTAATCCCTTACAGCAACTTAACTCCGCTCAAAGACGCAGGCCAGCCACTGTAATTCTTATAATACCTGGAATAAAAAAATAACACTTAAAAAAAATTCTGAACTCCACATACAAAAATCTAAACAATGAAAGAAATGCATCAGAACTGTATAAAATGACATTTGAAGTCGATTTGTTTAAAATGCTTTAAAAGAAAAAAGAAGGCAGTTTGACCCTTTTTACCGACAAACTGGGGTCAAGTTGGAAGTGCAGTCGCTGACACCATGTTGCCCTTCTGTTGATTAAATCCATCCTTTTATAGTCGTTTTTCATGTGCTCCGTTTTTGTTTTCAAGTAATCCCAAGTCTCACTGACATAATCCAAAGAACAAAATGAATTTCTCTCCATGTGCGATTGTTCCAGTGGTTCCTTACCTGTCCATCACCGAGGATCAGCGAGTAAAAAAAAAAAAAAAAAAAAAAAAGTAAAAAGTGCTGACAGCTCAAAGAAGCACTACAAAACTACAAAACAAACGATATCCTAGTGATCCAAGTTGGGCTCACGAGGATAGTTTGGAGTAGCTCGGTGGGGAGAACTTGCGCTTCAGGTATTTGATTATGTAGAGAGGCAGACAGCTGACCAGCGTGATGGCAGACACCTTCCACAGAAAAGGCCAGGTGGTGATGAACGACAAGTCTGGGGGAGCAAACGGAAGAGAAAACAGCTCGGGTACACGTGTCTTAGTATTGTGTTCATGATTACACAGGAGGACGGGAATTCAGTCGAGCAACGAAAGAGTCGACACAAGCGGTGAAAAGGGAAAAAATCAGATGACGGTGTTGATGTGTTGAATCCAATAACATGCTGTCACAGCACTAACCATCAAAACTAAACAGTGGAATGACACAAGCGAAATAGGCAAAATGACGACACGGTAAAACATCAACACCGACACACAGACAGGACAAACGCAGAGAGACGGGATGAGGGAACGAGGAGACACATTTACAGGCTGCACACCTACCAAGGAAAGCTCCAAAGGACACCCGGCCTATGCCTGTCGCCGACACACAGAAGCAAAAGAAATGCAGCAGAAACAGAGTGAGGGCGGCACAAAGGTCAGCAGTGGACAGAGAAACAGAGAGGGAAGGGAAGCCATAAAAGCACAGAGCCGAGGGCTGAACTGCTGCACAAACACTTGGGTGTCAGTGAGTGTCACATCAAGATCAACACAGAAGGTGCAACCAAGACGACTGAGGCCCCTTGAAGTGCTCGGTCCGCTCAATACTGGACTCAAACCAAAAAGTAAAGTTATCCTCCGACTGCGTTGTGAGCTCACTAGGAGAAAGACAGAGCTGTGTGCTCCACACAAGTAGATCTGAAACTGATCGACGGGGAAATGAAAGGGGATGGTTTGGATTTTGTTGAAGTTGGGTTATAGGAGGTCCGGGAGCAAAGCAATGTACTGCTGTGGACAGAAAACGTATTTTAAGACACCTAAAAAAGAACAACATAATTTTAAGTGTATGCTATATAAAGAATATTTTCACAGCTTTGCCTTGATGTCAGACAGCCCTTTGGCCACGCTCTCTTCAAAGCCACCGGACTCCTTTGACAAAAACAGTAGTTTTACTTCACAGAACACGGGAGTTCCTGGTCTACCGACTCGATCGGTTAGTTAGTTTGTGTGATTGTGTGACTTTGTCAAAAGGAGTCTGGTTGTTTTTGAAGAGAGCTTAGATAACGACTTCAGTTCCCCCGTCAGAAAGACCGTCTAACGGCGAGGTAAAGCAGTAACAATATAAATATTGTGAACTATTAAAAATATAATGATTTGTTTAGGTGTGTAAAATATGTTTTGCTGCTGCCCCGTCCACAGCAGTATTACTTTGCTCTCCTGCTGGTACTCCTGTCGGTTACTCTATACCGGGGGCGTGCCGACTGTCATCTAGTAACACACTGACTGAAGTACCTCATACACTTCACAATATCCAAACTTTCCCTTTAATTAGCATGTGAGAATGTATTGATTTTTATTCGTCGCATGTGATGGTTGAACTGAGCTTCTTTGGGTTTTGAAAGGATTGTTGGACAAAACAAGACATTTTATACTTCATCTTGGGTTCTGGGACATTTGTAATCATAATTTTTCTGTTTTGTTAAATTGTATATAGAAAGAATGTCAAAAAATTGATTCATTTATAAAAAAAAAAGAAATCAAACAACAACAGAAAAAAGTCTACTTACCAAAGTACTCATTGAGGAAGGCAAGCGAGGCCAGGTAGCAGCCCAGGCTGAAGAACTCGGCCACCACCATGAGCCAGTGCCAGGTGCGGATCGTCAGCGCCACCATCAGCAGCTCGGTGAGGATGAGCGCTGTGAAGGAGATGGCGACCACGTGTACAAACTCCGACTCAAACAGCACCAGCGCGCCGTACATGAGGATGCCGCCTGGTGGTGCGGGAGGAAACGAGTCGTTAAAAGGGACCGATTTAGTTTTTGAAGAGGGGGGGGGGGGGGGGGGGGTTAGTGTTTGACTGTTTTCCATGCATTCTTTCCCTCTTAAGACTTTTTTCTTAAGTCTGCTTCACAATCAGCTGACTGGGACGTTGAGTTAAGGATTAATGTGTCTGGAGACGAGGACTGATTCAATAACATTATTTATTGTGTAAAATGTGCTCTGGTGCGTCTCCGTCTGATTAACATCTTGAAGCTTCCAGACACTCACTCATCTTCGGGCGCCTCCTGTATCCTGACAGCCCCTCATATCGTCATAACACAACACAAATTGAGCCCAACAGCCTATAACTGATCACATGATTGCTTTTTCATAGTCTTCATGCGGCGCATTCCAGCAAGTCAAACTCTGTAATAAATTAAAACTAGATTGGCGCCAAATATTTTCCTCCTCTGCTGTCGTTCCTCTCATATCGTCTTCACGGTTCTTTTTTCCTCCCCCGCTCCCTCCGCCCCCCCCCCACCCCCACCCCACCCAAACAGACCTGGCATTGGCCTTTAATTAAAAAGCATCGAGCTGTCAGGAAGTCACGCTCCAGCAGGAACATGGATCTTTCTCACACGCTGCATGGCTTAGCGATTACAGAAATATCGATTTACTGGACGGACAAAAGCCCGCATGTAGAGGCGGATGGCTGTTGGAAACCTAAGATACTGAGAAACTGACTGTGTGAGAGTTTGAAGGGGCCCGGGGACCCTGGTATTAAGGCACAGTAGACATGATGAAATGGTGGTTGAGGAGTTGCTTTGACAGTCTACAGTAGCAGACTGGTCATTCTGTACAGATGTCCCCCACAGTGTTACATGCCAGGGGAGAATACGGGTGGAACCATTTCCCAAAAACCCTTCAACTTTGAATTTGTTGAACAGTAACGGCGCTTGAGCAACATAGGCGGCATTATTGTGCACTTCACACTAAAACAGGAACTTGTTAAATCTGCAAGCATTTTGAGTGCCTTACCTTGATACACACTGATCAGAACCCAAATGAGGAAAGTCTTGAAGGATAACGAACGCCCCTGAAAGAGAGAAACAACCCCCATGAGTGAAACATACTGCGTGTTCACATGATATGACCTGCTGAAAGATGTCAGGGAAAAAAAAAAACGCAGATAAATGTAAAATGATTTTGTCAAACATGTGTTTTGAAAAGGGGCACTGTACCTTGGTGAGGTCTTTATAAAGCTCTGGGTAGAGAAGAGCCATCTCTGGCTTCACATCCTGGTCCAGAACCAAGGAGAACACTGGGAACATGGTGTACATGGTGGCATACCTGCACAGAACAAAGCAGTGTTGAGATGCAGATGAGGTACATGCTGTCATAAACATCCACACATCTGTGCTGGGAGGCTGTCGCCTTTTTATATCTCGGCTGTCCAAATGCTGCAGTATTTAAAAACGCATAATATGTGATATTCTGCCGCCGGGGGGTCAAACAATCAAAACAATAACAAACGACAGGGTTTGGTGACGTCGTTAAGTAGCGTGATATCATGGGAGGTTTTTACTATCTGCAGAGGTCTATTTATTAATGTTACAATGTGTTACAATTGTCGACAAATTGGGGAAAATGACGCCATTGACATGCGACCAAATAAACAGATTTGGTTTGGGAAAGTGCTGGAAACATTTAGGAAAATGTAAGTAAACAGCGCAACAAAATATATTACACAGTTCTGGTCGTTAAACATTTTTATGCGTGACATATTATACCTTTAAGTAATGACAAACTTTACGATGCTAAACAGGCAACGTAGAGAATGACGGCATAGCCAGCGAGTTAGCTCCACTGGGTCTGTGAGGTGGTGGATGAAGTTAAAACAATAAGTACTCATTTGGAGACAGTACATACCCAACCATGAGGAAACCCTGGTACAAGGGCACAGAGGCAAAGTAAAACACGGAGGAGAAGACAGCCTGAGGACGGAACACAAAAATGGTGTCATAAAGTCAGATATTTAGGAAATTTATGGAAAAATCTGAACATTAATTGAAAGCAGACATCAAGAACGAAACGTCAGCAAACACAACTTTGAAAGTAATTAAAAAAAAAAACATTAAAAAGTCCCAGAAAGTATTTTGGGATATATCGTTGTGTTTAACGATTGCTGTACCTGCATGGTGGAGATGATCATGCCTCTGTGCATGACGAACTGACCCAGCGCTGCGGAGCGCTTGTAGCTGTTCCTGCCGTGAACCATGAGCAGCCGACCGATGTGCTTGAACTGAGTGATGGAGAAGTCTGCGGCCAGAGACGCCTGCTTCCCTTCCTGACACACACACACATACACACACACACACACACACACACACAAGTACAAAGATGCAAATGCTGCTGCTGGGTTGTAAAACATTCACGTATTTAAGTGCCATCTGCTTCTAAAGAAATTAATGTATACCCTGAAAATAAAGGCAGATGCAGGATGTGAGTTTCAAAGTACAGGCTCTGTCAGTTATCAGAAGACATTTCTTCATGCTGTTAATGGATGTTCTAGTTTCCCTGAAGTTCTTCACAGTTCTGGGAAAGATATCAGTTTAAAGCGGAGAGCTTTATTTGTTTATTCAAGATTATCAGAGAAGTTTATTGAGGCGTTTACCTTTCCTTCAATTCCGATACCACAGTCTGCAGCCTGGATCATACTGACGTCATTCCCTCCATCTCCTGCAACAAAATGAAAAAAACAAACACATTTATTTAAGAACGTATGCTTGAGGTTCTAAAAGTAGCAGCCTTTGCTGGGTGCTTCTCTTGGTGAGCTTTGACTGCCATCTTGTGGATAAAACAGAGAAATATTTTCTCTGGTGTATGTGTTACAGTAATATACATCCATTCTGAGTTTAAATGCATTGTCAGCACCTTAATCAACATTAGTGCAGTTACGTAGTCACAACTGGGATATGGCAGTTCAAGTAAATAGACAGTTTTGAGGCACAAACTGACTCACCTCACGATCTTCAAACACAGTATAAAACAGGACTTTGTATTTAATTAATCCGTCCTGCATTTTCCTCCCTAAGGGACTGAGCTTAATCTACACAGATATTTTCATCCCGCTCCCCGGTAGAGTTTTCCCAGGCTGGTCTGTGGACCGATGCCAACAACCGTCCCGGCTCGTAATGCCGCTGCCGCATCATCTGTCAACACTCGCCTATGGCGCAGGTTCTGTTGGCTGTGTGCTGCTTGAGGAGCGTGACGATCTGGGCCTTCTGAGTCGGGGAGCAGCGACAGCAGACCACCGCCGGACACTGACACGCCAGCTCCACGAACTCGTGCTCGTAATACCGCAGGCACACCTGCAACACGACAGAGACGGAGATGCACAGCTCAGTTTACGGGATGCTGAAGGTCCCGGATGTGTGTACATTATTATTTATTTCAGCGTATTAATTTAAAATGCTGATCTGTTTCTTTTCCAACAAAATGTAAAAATATGGAAGCCCAAAATAAAACATTGTCTAGTCTGGTCTTTATTGTTTTCTCTCTTGTGTTTATGACTTAAGAACAGGTGAAAAAACGTTTTGCCAGGATAATCTTTCTAAGATGATTACATAATTTTTTTCAACTGTGAAACACATTAAAAAAAGTTTTGGCATGTGATTTAGTTTTTTCATAATTTACATGCGTGTTATAGTCAACACACAATATGTGCACCTTTTGTTTCGAGTGCATGGAGACATTGAAACTAACCTGGAAGAAAACATGAATACTTGAGTATTAGAACAACAAACACAAAGAGAAATGTATACTTTTTCCCCATCTATTAAAATGACCAACATCTTCTAGTGATTTGTTTCGCTCTTCAAATCCTCAAGTCCTTGGTTGAACTCCAAACTATTATTTTTGGCTGAGACGTACTTTTTTTTCCTCTCTCATCGCGTGTTTGGCTGCACCCTTAGCATCATCTGCAAGGAAATGTCACTGTATGTTGCGCTGTGTTGTAGTACCTCTAAGGAGTCTCCAGAGATGACCAGAGCACAGTCATGTTTCCTTCTGAAGGCGTTGAGCTCCAGATGGGCCTCTCCTCTGCTCGAGATCTGCTCGAGAGCCACACGAGACAAATGAACCGTGAGCACATTTAGGCTTTTTGTATTTTCCATGTCCCGCTACGTAGGCGCATTATGATCACAACAGTGCGCCAGGAAAGAGGGAAAGCACAACAAGCATACCGGTTTGAAGACGTGGATGTCCTGGGTTCTGGACACCAAGTGGGAGCTTTTGGCGATGCACGTGGCCGTCTCAAGCTTGTCCCCCGTCAGCATCCAGATCTGAGCAGGAAACAAGATGCAAGTTGACTGAAGATGTGACATTAAAGGGTTTTATGAACGCATTAAAAACAATAATTTGCAATCAAAGATAAGCATTTTCTTTCATGTTGTGTATCTGATATCTGATTACAACCTTGAATTACTGTTGACATGTTCAGGATTTATATTTGTATATATCCAAAAGAATCCACAGAATTGACCAGCATCAACCATTTCCCTCGCTAACCTTGATGCCAGCGTTCCTCAGCAGCTCCAGTGTGGGCCTGACGTCTGCTTGTAGCTGGTCTTCCACACCGGTCAGACACAGAAGCTCCATCTCCCTCTCCAGGCTCTCCACCACGGCCGCGACCTTCAGGCCTCGGTCGTGGATGCTCAGCTTGGCCTGGTTGTAGCGGTTCTGCACATAGAGGGAGGTGGAAAGGAGACACTAAATGAGGAATTGTGGGGTGAAAAAGGGGCTGGAACAGAGCAGGCAGCTGAGAAATAAACTGGTCAACAACAACAGAAATACAAAAAAATTAAAATGAGCTGAACAGAAGAACCTCTAGTTCACTACCAGTAGTGTCCATTCATACCTCAAAGTCCTGATACTGCTCCTCAGACAGAGACTTCTTAGCCACCACCAGTGTCCTCAGGCCTTCTCTGGCCATGTTCCCACACTGATACACAGGAAAGGAAGATGTTAGTAAATGTACGTGTGTACACACACACAAGACACACACAGACACAGACACACACACACACACACACACACACACACAGACACACACAGACACACACACACACACACACACACACACACACAGACAGACACACACACACACACACACACACACACACACACACACACACACACACACACACACACACACACACACACACACACAGACACACACACACACACTTTTTATATTATATTCTCCTAAAGCTTTATTTCTTGTCTTTACCCCAAGATGAAGATGAATCAAACTTAGGGCAGATCATCCGTTCTATTAGAGCGGCTGCTGTATAAGTACACCATGTACAGTACTGTCAATAGCGGCATATTGTTACCAACACCAAAGGAATCAATAGTGAATAAAATAGCCTCTGGTGAGATTCAGAGGGCACAGTAAAACAACGGGATGGATGGCGGTTTATTTTTAATATGAAACACCGATGGGGCGTTGATTGGTTATTGACAGGCAGAGTAACCGTAGCGCCGGCTGATCTGACAAGGGGGATATTACAGCCACATCTGTAACGCCATTGTTCAGGAATATGACATACGGTAATTACTTCAACTTGATGTAGGTCACTAATTAAATCAAACGCTGCCCCCCAGTGCTAAATGACTCAATAATGCCAATATAATTATGAACATATGCACACAAGACCTTCGACCACTAGACTGGTGTAGACGCGTCTCTCCATGAATGTCCTGATTACAGGAGGGTACCGGACGCACAAAATGTCACGATGCGTAACAACGTATACGGTTATACTTTCACATTTCATAACCATTTACACGTTTGTCATTACCTCCGCCAGGCGTTAGCCTGTGGGGAGATGTGTGTGTGTGGGTGTGCGTGCGTCCGTCTGTCTGTCTGTCCATGGAATTTCTGGCAATCGGCTAGGCTAAAAACAAGCCTTACTATCTTCTATTGCAGGTCACATTTTGGCCTTTGTTGTGGCTCAAAAACTGACCTCCATAGTAAAGTTGAGTCTCATTTTGAACCAGAGCATCTGCCGATTAAATTCATACCCAATATGTTATGATCCACAAAAATAAGGCACGAAATTAGATGAAAACATCCCTGTTTTTGGCATTTCTGCCGCCATCTTGACTGTAAGGAAGCCAGGAGTGAAATCAACTCTTCTTTGTTTGGGAGATCTGAACTCTACTGAGTGTACTTCTCTTGTTTTTGTAATGTTCTCATCCAGAGGGCCTCAAGTGAGCAGATGAAGATGATTTTGCTAAAAGACACTTTAAGATGACACATGGCTGCAGGGTCCAACTGGCCGATTAAGCAAAGAACAAAATGTTTTTCCAAAACTTAAGAGTTTAAAGTTTGTTCTACAGCTGCCAGAAGCTCCTAACTGTCTTTGTGCATCGTGTAAATATGTAGTTTTGATTAGCAACACAGCTTTTACCTCCTCCTCCAACCAGTCGTTGTACTGGACGATGCTCGCCATGGCAACATCAGCGCCCTTCATGTAGAAAGTGATGTCTCCCGTTGACTCCTCCTGAATCAAATCACAATTAGTACGTTTTCCTGAGTGCCATAGCGGAAGAATGAAACAGCAAAACAATATATTTCTACATTAATCATCGTGCAGCATGTTAACTTTAGAGGCCAGGTGATGATGGGTGAGACAGACACAAAAACACCTTCCACACATCATATTGTTTAATACAAGTTTCCACACCCTGACGATGATGCCCATCCTTTTGCTCTCGGAGGTGAAGGGGAAGATCTGCAGGATGTGGAAGGAGATGATCTGTCCGGAGGGAGTCTTCAGCTGCAGGGAGGTCAGGTCTCTGTTCACCAGGGTCAGGCCGACGCTCTGCGTCCACCGCACCAGCTCCACCTGAGGAACAACCAAAGAAAAGACATTTGACATTTTCACCCCTTTACATTACATTTATGCTCTAACTTTAACTGACTGGATTGAAGATGAACATGTAAATTAAAGGACCCAGTGAAACTTTAAAGCCCTGATTCCAACACAACAAATATATAGAGGATGGAGGTAGAAGACATTTAACCCACAATTTGTGCAGCATTCTGGCATTTACTCAAGTAATACTGGGAAATGAATAAGCAGCAAATATGAGAGGATTTTGGAAAAAAATCTTAATAAATAGCAAGAGAAACTAACATGTCTTTTCAAATTTTAGAATGATCACTCTCCGCCAAATATTATTAGGTTAACAAGAACATGACTTGAGTGAACAAACATCCAAAACGACTCCAGACCGTGAAGCTGAATCTAATTCCACTTGCGTTTGAAAGACAAGGCATGAGAGAGTTACGGCATCCTCCAGAGCCGCCGAGCTCTTCTCATTCAGCTCCAGATAAGTGTTTTTCTGTTTCTCTTTCCTCTTTTTCTCCTCAGCAGGAACTGCGGCCCCCCCTGAGTGAGTGATCAGCTGCACACGACTCAATCCTCAATGGGTTCATTTTCAATTTGCTCACTCAAAGGTTGTTATTATACTCTGACCTACAAATTGGAACTTCCTGTTAATACCCCGTCATTTCTTCCCGCTCCCCCCTTTGAGCTCCGTAAAAAAAGGAGCTGCCTATATTTACTTAACACACATCTGTGTGTCATTATCCTGGTGTGTGTGTGTGTGTGTGTGTGTGTGTGTGTGTGTGTGTGTGGCTACACGAACAGGCACATACACATACACAGACCATGTGCAGAGGATCCTAAACCTAGCTCTAAAATCTGCTCTTTCAGATCTACAGGAACTATTTAAAGCGATTGTCATCTTTGACACAAACTGCACGCGAGTCATGTGTTACAGCTGCAATAGAAAGGACTACTTTATGACAACGGGGGGCCGGCTTGAACAACCCGATCAATCGTTTCAACCGTGCTCCAGTGATCATGCAAATCTCTGTGGCAGCACTGCCTTTAAACTCAACAGCAGCTCAAGCGTGTCATGACCATTAACTGTTTAATTCTCTTCCTGAGATGTCACTGGTAATAGAAAAAGGTGCGCACTCAAGAGCTGCATTCAGCTTAGGATAGTAACACAAGCTACATATGTCGGATATGGTACAGAATCTCTATGGACTTTATTCTATTTTGAAGTTCAGGGCTTGATACAGGACAACACTTAACTCTTGTGCCTCACTAGGGACATTTTTGGCTTTTTATTTTACATTTTTATCATTTTGGTTGTGTTAAATGCAGATGGCATACAGTTTGGAAATATATATATATCTCACTATTATACCAGGCTTCTTAATCTAGAGTCCTGTCTGTAAGAGTACTGTAGTTCTTACTGTTTTAAACCAGACTGAGCCATTTTCTCATGTTTACCCAAATACATGCTTTTTTTCCTGGTTTGATGCATGCAACTACATCAATGCTGTTACTAACCATAAACATATCCCAGACTATGACTTAATACAAATTCAATTTTAACATTTCTTTCATTAAAAAACAAACAAAAAAAAAACATTTAAATGACTCAAATATATTGCAGTTATGACCAGGACTGATGTTGGTTGAAAGATTTGACTATTGATAATAAATATGAATATAAGACTTTAAATTGTTCCTCTAACAGCACCAGAGGAACTTTAAAGTGAGGCACAAAGGTGAAATAATCTGACCCTAATATTTTGAAAGTCAAACTGTATACAATATGCAGTATTAAATAAGTACTTATTCTTAGGGGTACAGTATACACTATATTATTTTTAACTGTGGTTTTACTTTACTTATCATTTGCTGATGTCAGTCTGGTAGCCGGGCAACCACTTTTAAAAGTAACTGCCCAGCGTGAAGGCCTGATACTTTATCTGCATATTTAAGGTACCATCTTCCTCCCTTATGCTACAAATTCCTCGTACACTCACTGGAACAGCCAGTTACCTACAATTGCATGATAAAGCACCCAACTTCCTGGTCATGGCGGTCATTAAACCCAACAGTCAACTGCTCTTGTCTGGTATTACAAGGGTTAAAGGTCACAGGGGGACTCTGTTCACAGCGCGGCTGACCAGCAGGTCAGATGACCCCCCCTGTGTCGACCTCGGCCACCGGCCCCACTTCATCTCCTTAATGACGGCTCATTACATTAGAGAGGCCGAGCGGAGAGCCGGGGGCCAAACAAACTATCGCTGACAGAGGAGCGGTGGCCAAAGATCTGATGCTGCGGTGGACCAGAGCGAGGAGACGAGGAGGGAGAGAGGGCTGGAAATAAAAGGAGAGAGCACAAAGAACGGAGCAGGAGGGGAAAGGAGAGCTCGGCCGACAATCACAGACCTCCACCTCTCATCGTCTCCGGGAGAAAATTAAATATTGATCAATTCAAGCAGTGAGAGACAATGGAGAGAGGGGAGATCGAGCAGAGTGGGCAGGGATATAAATGAATATATACATCAACTCAGGGGGAGGACAGACGGGCAAAATGGAAAACAGATTTATCTTTCGATGCCTTTTTTTTTTTTTTTTATCTTCATTTTGATTACTAGACTTCAGGACAGGGGGTTCGACGCAAAGTACGCAACTCTCACAAAGGCTTTACAAAGCCTCGTGTGTCGCGGGCGATAAACATGCCAGCTGTCTTAAAATGGGTGTGTATGGGAAGATTAACTACCCTTCAATACGCATTAAACGTCTCTTTAAACAAATACTGACTGTAACTTTTCCTGATCAAAAATCTTTGCCTGTCTTCCCGGTATTCAATTATCATCAGCTCTAAATTTCTCTATTGATAAATTCTTCAGTATGATTAGAGAGGGCTATATATAAAAGGCTGAGTAGCACCTTCAGCCATAAAAGCTCTTGGGTTACACGGAGTAACGGCTGGAGGAAAGGAAGCCGTGGGGACGCCTTTGTGGATCGTTTCTGTGCGGCATTCTTCCGTCAGCTGGAGCGGTAAATTCTCAGGAAGCAAATACAGACGATTAGGTGTCTGAACCTCTAAGAGGAGTTTGTGACCTCCCGACTTTGTGTTCATGAAATGACTATTATGACGACCCAGGGTCATTCAGGATCACCAATAAAACATTAAGTCAAGACAGGGAACCGTGGAGAGGGACAGAGTTATGTTTCTCTCCAGAAGGGAAAACGTGTATGAAACCGTAGCTGGGTTTAATTCCAGATGTGAGACACTTTAAAAAGACAGGTGTAAATGAAGCCTTCATGTGAGCTTCATGTTGGTTCTGGTTGTTTATTTCTTTATTGTCACTCTGGTCTGAAAAACAGCATTTTAAAAACAACGGCTGAAAAATGAAATGATGAGAAAAATCTAAAGAACTGATGTATGTTCTAATAACATCCATAAATCCTAACAAAGGTGATTTGAAAGGGTTTGAAATATGAGCATTTAGCATATAAAACAAATGTATAGACAGTAAATGTGTTTACATTTAATTGTCAAGCTAAACTTTTGAAATGTTGCAAAAAA
This sequence comes from Cebidichthys violaceus, assembly GCF_023349555.1. NCBI lineage: Eukaryota > Metazoa > Chordata > Actinopteri > Perciformes > Stichaeidae > Cebidichthys > Cebidichthys violaceus. The sequence goes on along the minus strand of NW_027176329.1, from coordinate 13,595,667 downwards.
GAATTGTGCATTAGGCGCATTTCCATTAATTGGTTTGGAGCAAATAAATTCTGCTAGAGCGTATTTTAGTCAGAAGTTGGTGCTACAGGTTAAGCATGGCTGTAATCTGAGGGTAATCAGAGTAGAAGAAGTAGAAATGGTGAAGAGTAAACAACATATTTAAACATCTCCAAGAAATAAATTGAGAGGTTTTGTTTCAGGTGGGCAAATTGGAATTGTTCTTTCATGTCGGCTAGTGTTGACCATATTTCATGCTGTCCTGAGACGAAGGCAAAATAAATAAATATATACTGTATCTCAAGGGAAATAATAATAATAATAATAATAATAATAATAATAGAAACAGCTGATCAGTCATGTTAATTAAATGTTCGCTATGTCAGAACGTATTTGGCAAAGGCGTTTCCATAATTCACTTAGCGCATCAACTCTTTAAACTAAAAACCACCTCAAATGAGAGGAAAACCTGTTTTGTGCTGTTGAGGAAGTTTTATTGAATTTTGTGGTTTCTATTCGGCTTTTTCTAATGAGGCACTTGCACATAAAAATACGTTGATGGAAACACGGCTGGTAACATGTTGCCCAGCAAATATTTCAACAGATGTGTTAAAACACAGATTTGCTTGAGACACTGGACCCATAGGACACCTTTCAACCTGCTGACCATGAGTTACAAGTAGAATAAGGGCCTAATGTTTGGGAGCAACCTCTGAATACACGTATCTACGTCTAAACCAACACTGTTCTGTTGACTTCTGTTTTCCGCTGGACGTGCTAAACCCGTATCTCATATGTACCTCGTCGGGGCTGGAGGCCTGGTAGGTGCGGTTGTCGTCACTGAAGTCCTGGTCGGCTTCGGCGGACTCCGTCTCTCCATTGACGATGCCGTGCGACTCGTAGACGGGCGTGACATTGTGGCACAAGGCGATGGCCTTCACCGCCTCGTGGATGCGACTGCTGACACTCTTGCGGACTTTCGGGGCCGACGTCTGGGTCTTCCGCGATGGAGTGGAGCCGCTGGTGCTGCCATTGGAGGGCTGGGAGGTCACCTGGCATCGCAATAAACAATGTGAGCCACGGAGCGAAATGATGCCATTTCAGTCACATCTATTTGTGAGCGATAGCTTTAGCACGCTTTAGCACGTTTTATACCAACCAAATTACATTTCATTGTTGGCTAATGGCAAATTTTGATGGTCTTTACCTCCAAAAAGTAACCGGAGAAATTACTACAAACTAAACTTAATGAAATAAGCTGCCTAGTGATTAAATGGTATTTTTGTTTTGCTGTGTGTCATGTTTGTCATTTGTAGCAAAAGGGCTGCAAATGTGTTGCACAATGACGATAAATTATCCTTTTAATCCAATTAGTACACATACAAGTTGGAAAGACTGGATGTGAAATACATTACACAATCTTTTCAGACCAAGAAGCTGTGTGTTGTAGTGAACTAGATCTAATCCTACACTCGCAGTCACTTCACACCGACGCCCCTTGACACAGCGAGGATAAGTGGCGTATCACCGACTCCATTGTGTCATATCTGATTTGGGGACCTTTTATGTGTTCCGCTGTTTTGACATCAGCCATCAGTTTAAGTGGGTGGTGACTAGCGAGCAGGCAGACAGCCCAGCTGTGTTTGACGGGGGCGACGCGCTCTACTGAAGCGTTTGATTTTGGCTTATTATTGACCTTCGATCCTGCCAGGAAGGGGAGCGAGGGAGGGGAGTACAGTAGGGATGACAACCTTCATCAAGAGTGACTGGAAGATCAATGGAGAGATCGTCGGGTCGTGTTGTCGGACGAGTTTAGTGTCTGAGCTACATGTACATGCCAGTGAATGCACAGCGGAGGTATTAGACAGCAGGTCTGTGTAAAAAAAACTTGGCTAATTATGCTGGACTAGGAAATGTAATATTAGTTATTCAACTAGTACAACAAAATTTACATACACCAAAAGAACAGCAACTAATGTTTTGTTATCAAGAAAGAGAACATGTTTTCTCAATCTTTTAAATACCTTAACGTGTATGCATCATTACGTATATCTAAAAAAAATCGGTGTAACAAACAGGTGTAAATGAGGTTGCGATTATTATTCAGTTGTACAATCATCATAAAAAAAGATTTATAGAACAAACAGTAAATTGATTTGTCGATTAAAAACTACATATAAGAGGACATTAACTGTTGCTGCCCTAATCTGTCTGGAATGTTTAAAAGAAGCGTCCTGTAATCATGTAGCTGTGACAGTAAGGAAGCAGCAACATGGTAAAAAGAAAAATCAGCTGGGCCGAGGCATTGCCACTCTGCACTGCCTCAGCTGTGCAGCTCTAAAAAGACTAGTCATTTTTCATTAGCTGAGATTACACATAAGGGTGCGGGGCAGATGGTTTCAGTGTCGACCAGCTGTTCGGAGCTGGCTGAGAACGAACAATATCATTCTGTCGAGGCTGCGGCCAGATCTGAGCCGCGCGGCGAGGAAAACACTTGCTTACAGTATGTGGAGTCGCTCTGGGACGCTGCGTGATGAATGAGCAACACGGGCTCCTTTCCTGGAAAACGTATCCTGAGCTAAATATAAAAAATGGATTAAACTGATCTACAGGGAGAGGCGTGAATAAGCAGGAAAAACCAATGTATTTCAACATATCCTGTCCCTGTATCCTGTTAGTATTCTAAGTGACACGTTCGGCTTTTCTTTCATTGGTTCTGTCCAGTGTTGCGTACCGGATCATGTCAATTTTATAGTATTTAATGGGAATTAATAACTTCATACGGCTAAAAGGAATAAAAAGGAGAACGATGAGCCACTCCCAAATTAGCAGTGAAATCTACAATGTCCTGAATGGTGGTTGTGTTTATGGTTAACTGAAAAATGCAAAAGGAAATAATTATGAGACAATGAAAATAAAACAGATGAAAATGTCCTCATGGAATAACTCAACAGATTGATTGAAGGACAGTAATAAATCTTACCTGTGCGTATGACTGGACTATCTGGCTCTGTATCTCATCCATGGTGTCAGTGCCATAGGATACTGTTCCCAGGTGCAGCCGCTTGAAGACCATTTCGTTCTGTGTCAGAGTGCCTGCAAGTTCAGAAGAGCAGTTTAGACAGTTACCAACAAATCCTAAAGAAATGACATCACCTACATACTAGTCCTCCATTACCGTCTTTCACATCATGACTGCTCTTATTTCTGTTATTGTCACAGCCTAATCTCTATAAACAGATCACGCATTCATATTAGAATCTGCATGCAACGGGACAAGATTTTGGTATCAGAAATGGTCTGGTTTCCATTTGTAGTCTGGGTAGTATCGACCAATCACGTTCCACTAGGCTGTGGTTGAATGCAGGTTGAACCCCACAGATATAGCCTCTTGCCCCCCAGAGTATTATCTTACAGCTAGCTGCAAAGTTGCTGGTCACAATGTAGCCAATAATGATAACAACTGTTAAATTCAGCCATTGTCCAATAAATTATTTCACTTGGCAAGGAATCCTTAGATGAAAATGTATGATGACGGGATGGGAAGTAGTTTTATGCAACTGGGCACAAAGACTACCAGGTGTAAAAATATCAGAAATGTTTAAAATCACACAGCCACTACGTTATAGCTAAAACAGAATATACTCAAAGCCCCCCCCACACAGAGAGAGAGAGAGAGAGAGAGAGAGAGAGAGAGAGAGAGAGAGAGAGAGAGAGAGAGAGAGAGAGAGAGAGAGCACACCATTTGTCCCCAGAGGACTGCCTACAATGCATCATGGGACCTGCAGGCTGGTGTGACTGCCTTCTCATTGACCTAATCTCATTACCAATATGGACTGCATGTCCTCTCTGACTAACAGACAAGACACACCATTGCATACAAAAAGACTGAGCGAATGAAAAACAAACTTTGAAAACGAGGGCAATGGTCTGGTTTAATGGATGTCTGTTGCCAGAATGTGTGCCGATAGAGCATAAAGCTGATTAGAGGGCATCTACCTCCCAAAAACATTAGAGCCACGGGGTTAACCAATTCTATTGGATTGATTGTTTGTTCTTCTTTCCATGTGCTTTAACTATCAACCTGGATAAATAGGCTCTACAGCTAATCTATTCCTACCTAGATCAGCGGGGTAAGACAAAGAAGCATGTCAGGGCCACCGCAGGAGTTTATCACTCTGGCACACTGGCTAGCGTTAGCAAAGAGCAGCTATTTGTTATTAGAAAATCAGGCCATGATCGTGAAATGAAGCGGAAGGAGGATAAACAACACAAATTCAGAAGATTTGGTGAAACTTTGGTCCTCAGGTCTTGTCTTAAACTCACAACATTGACAAGCTTATTGTTCAACTACAATTAAGTGGCTTAGTTTTAATATGAATTCATGATTTAGGTCTCAGATTTTACACGAGATGTTAGTCCAACTTGTAGTGATTTGATGCGCATTTTATTGGGATTATTACATGATAATTATATATATATATATATATACCTATATATATATATATATATATATATATATGATAATTATATATATATATATATATATATATATATATATATATATATAAATATAATTTTTATTGTGCTTTTTTTTATGCCCTATATCAGTGGAACATTAGGTTCCACTATTATCACGTTACAGCTCTTTTAAATGTTATTGAGCTCTAATTGTACTAAGAGAGTGAATTCCACAGAACACCTGATGTGCATTCATGTCTGCCGCAGGGTAACAATGTTGTGTATGCTTGATAACACAGCCGTGATCAGGGATTGAATGTGTGCTACCATAGACGGTATACAAAGATGGACGACATTACAGCTCCCAAAAAGTGAAGCCAAAACATCTTGACCGCCCCATGGTGACTGGCTGCAGAATAGGTAATAAACCCCGCCCCCTACATGTTAGCGGAAAGAATACGGGCTAACCTAATGTCATATTAAGTCGTTCTTATTACGCCGATGTATGTCCGAATGTTGACTTTTGTGATAGGTTTGGTTTTAATTAGTTATTTGATGCTATAAAAACAGTTGACAGTTGCTCAGTGAGTGTAGTAATCGCTACTTTTTTGTAAGTAGAGGAGGAACGTCGAGAGGAGAACTGGTAACTTTAAGTTTCCTGTGATTGTATAAATATGTATTAAGATCTTTACGTACAGTCTATGGTTCATACAATGGTTGACCATGTAGCTGGTTAGCTTAGCAACATTTGGGTTAGGCAGTGCTTTAACTGTTTTTTTGAGTTCCCAAAATAATTGTTGGATATAAAACCTTTACCCCTACAGTAGACACATCCAACAAACCCACCGTCATTCTGCCATCAGAACGTGACCAGCCTACATTGTATGCAAACCAGTTGCCCTCTTGAAGTGAGTTGTAATTTGGCTTTAACTTAAGCACCAACTTAAATCTACTATAGAGGTGATAGTTCTTCAGTGTTTCTAGACTCCTACCTGTCTTGTCTGTCAGCAGATAGACGAGCCGGCCCAGTTCTTCTGGGATGGTGCTGGTCCTCACCACAGTCCCGGGGATGTTTTCGTCTTTCATGATCATCCAGCCGTAGGCCGACTTCCCCATGTCCAGGTTTACACGCAAGCTACACATGGGAAACAAAAAAACAAAGCTGTAATGTTTCACAGAACTAACGACAATAAAAAACTGAATTAAAGATCTGGTATGTTTGAAAAAAAGAAAGAAAAAGAAACAGATGGGGAGCTATGGTTTCAAAACAAGGGTAGAATATTTTCTACTTTATTGCATTTTTTTTTTTTCATTTTGAGACCAAATGTTCTGCCTGAAAAAAAAAAAAAATCACTGTACAGCCATATTTATTTGGTTGTGTTCCCAAAAATAACAAACAATCTTCAAAGAATGAAGAGAATCTCTAAAGTACCTGATGGGGATGATGTAAGAGAAGAGCACGACGAATCGAAAGAGGTTGCGGAACCAAGGACCCACAAACCCCTGCACTGCTACCATGACAACAGACAGGACCACCTGGGCCAGGAACAGGGCCTTGGTGAGGCGGTTCAGCTCCAGGTCCAGTAAGCCAACCTGTGGGTACAAGAGGTCAGAGGTCAAAACAGCAGACATTACATCACCCCCCCCCCCCCCCCCCCCCCCCACACACACACACACTAATTTCCTCCAAGCAGGTTAGCATATAATTCATTATTAAGACAATTGTGTGTGAATTAGCTTTGGTCCATTCTAGCCGATTTTTTCCTTCAGCTGGAATCAAATAATTTGACTGGATATTTAGAGTAAAAATCTTTTTCCTTTTCTGACAGCTTACGCTAGAGAAGACTCTTTGTAACGTTCCCATGTGCTCCCAAAGCCTTACAATATGCTACACAGAAAGCCAGTGAAAGACATTCTTAGCTGCAGGCTTTTATCATGCAAACCATGTGTACGACATAAATAAGTTTATTGGTGGCACTGTTTTGTGGTAAACCACAAGCTGCATTATTGTCATGCTGAAGTATTGTCCTTGGAGGGTCAAAGGGTCTCAGATAAATAGATAAAGTTCTCATATTGAGATGGCTTTCTGGAGAGAGAGAGAGAGAGAGAGAGAGAGAGAGAGAGAGAGAGAGAGAGAGAGAGAGAGAGAGAGAGAGAGAGAGACAGAGAGACAGAGAGACAGAGAGAGAGACAGAGAGAAAAAAAGGGGGTCAGAGTTGTCCTTTATTTTTTGAGTGTATCTCCCAGCCAATGGAGCATGTGGGAAAAAGATGTCAAATAAAGAAGTGCCCTTCCCCTTTTCTGGCAGCGCTCACAGCGAAGCCCTGTACACAGAGGGCTTTCTTCTGACGCACCACGCTTACAAAAACAGCAGAACATAACATCTCTCCTCCCTCAAATAAAAGGAACTGGCTCTGAAAAGGAGGGGAGGTGAAGGGGGGGGGCAAGCGCGTATAAAAAGCAGCGGAATTCCTCCACCGCCCCAAACCCCCACCAGGCCCATTCCCCTGAGGACTGGGAGAGCTGGGAGACCAGTGTGACTGATTTATCAGTTGCTGTTAAAGTCCCAGTAGCAGGGTGCGCAGAGGAGAAGGGTGTCTCCCCACCCCACCACCTCGCTACACGGTTCATGGTTGAGCTATTGAGAAAAATAGGGGGTTTGGGTGGATTAAAATTAGTAAAAATTAAGACGGAGAGCACAGTGCGTGCCTGAAAAGCAAAGGATCCCCTTCTGCTTGAACAATGGCTAGTCGAAATTTTCCAAGCCTTGCCGGGGATCAGATGAAGTCATTATTCATTCAGTCAAGGGGAGGGGGAGAAGGACTCAATTACCTCAACCTAAAGATGCTATCAATGAATTAAAAAAAAAGAAAAAAAAAAAGAAGAAAAGTGCATTTTTTTACTCCATTCATCTCTAAGCCATTAAAAGGGAAGGGATGAGTGTGGCTTGTATATCTGATGAAGAACTGTTGCCACGTGAATATTCATCGAGTTACAACAGAAGAATATCGAGACTTCAGTAAGTAGTGTGTTGTTGAGTTCCTCGGCAAATCAAGAAAGTCAAGAAAATAAACAGAAATTGACTTTTTTTTTTTTTTTAACAGTTTGAGAGACGTGTGGAGAGAGCCGAGTATTGGGTACTTGGATATGTACTTCAAACAAACACTGCTTATTGACGAGCAGCCTCTCGTCAAATGACATTGTTCTGCCTCTTTACTCGGATGGAGGTCCGTCTCACAATGCCGAGACAAAGAGCGAATCCATGCCTGACTGTTCTGTCAGATTGATCAAGTGCAGGCATTGTCCTGGCCGGTGTCACAACAGATTATATGAGGCCAAAACGTTCCTGCGACTTTCGCCACACTGTATCGACTTTCCATCCCCAATCCCCAGTCTCCATATTGGCACTTCTGACATCATCTCCTTGAAATATTGAATTCCTCTCAGCTGTCGGGCTTACACAAAACAGTGGCCTCCCCCCCCCCCCCCCCACACACACCGCCCGCCCACCGCTGTTCGACCGGCCACATCAGCGTTCTTAATAAAAGACAACGGTGTCAAAACTGTGCTGCAGCAGAGGAAGGCGTGTTGTGCCACGGAGAGCTTTAGCGGTGCAGACTGCTGTGAGGTGAGAACTCTGTGTGTAAAAGTCAATGCACGGCAGATGCGCCGCGGTCGGGGCGCCGCCTCTGAGATCCCACCGATGCTCGCCTCCATCAGTCGACCCGCGTCTATCTAGCTCAACTATCTTCCAGGTAAAATCTTATATTTAGAATCAGATTTTCATTAATCTCCCCAATCGGGAGACAAAACACTCGATGGGGATTCCGCGGGATTAACTTTCTGCTGAAAATGTCATTTAAATCCTCGGTTAGTTAATTTCCCTTTTGGTTAATTAGCAGCCGGCGTTGACCTTTTGCATTGACAGGTCCAACTTTATCTAGAAAGTCAAGGTTACAAAACCACCTCGCCATAGTGATTGATTAGTGATTAGAGGCCGGAGGGGGGGCGCAATGGTGAGAGGGGAACTTGGAACAGATGTTACTTTGTGTGTGAGGTGTCTCACCCTTTGAAGCTTGTACAAAACATTTGGATTTATGTTGGGATCACCTGCCGAGCCTTTGGTTTGGGCAATGCATGAAAAATACAACAAATCTCAAATTGACCCCAAAATCAGTGCAAATCTGTCATTTTGAGCAGAAAGAAAATGTGCATTTTAGTGTGATTTACATCAGCTGTTGGAGAGGAGATTCATCAACATCAGCAATCAATTAATTTGCCCGTGTGAAAAAAAAGTATAAATACAAAATATGATGTGGTACCACCTTCTAAACTGTGAGGATTTGCTGCTTTTCTTTGTCTTATGTGAAAACAAGACATTTGAAGATGTCATCTTGAACATCATTTGTTATTTAAAATAAAAATAAAATGTGAGCAAAAAGTCTCAAACAAATCACAAACTTACAAAAAGAAAAAAAGAAAAATAATAAAGTATTCACCTTGTTCTTGGCATAGGACGTGTTCAGTACGCTTCTGGTCTCCTTGCCTGTGTAGATCACCACCCCTATCACCGTGCCTGCCAAGGAGAGAGACAAGGAAAGTAATGCTGCTCATTAACTGCACCCCACCCCCACCATCACACACACACACACACACACACACACACACACACACACACACACACACACACACACACACACACACACACACACACACACACACACACACACACACAAACATACGTGCACACACTCATCTTGGTCAAGCAAGATGAACTGCATGAGAGGAAACACAATAAGGCTGAGCTGAGGCCGTTTAGTCTCATTGCCACTCAAGCCAACAGACAGGAGTTTAATACGCTTAGAGTCTCGGGGCCTTCAGCCACCCTATGGAAGCTCATAAAACCTGATCAATACACTGCCATCTTTATTTGCCAATTCATTACGGTGGCCTTATTACAGAGGATTAATGAGTCATTAATATTAAATGAGCTTAATGGGAGAGCAGAGGCAATAATAACCCTGAAATCCCCAAACTATAAAAACAAAAAAAAAGGCAAGAAAGTTAAAAATGGGCAGAAAACAAAAACGAGGAAAGTGAAAAGCAACAGAGAGAGAGAAGAAGACGGAAAGAGACCAGTGGTGAGGAGAGAGGGGTGATGAATTGCTCTCGTCGACTTCTACATTCAGAAATATCGGGCCATGTGACAAATGGTTTGTAGCTCAGCATGCAGAGGGGCTTCAATTTGAATATGCGAACAACCAATTCTCTCGTCACAGCTGGACCGCGGCCTGTGAGAGAGGGAATATATGCGTGGCGATCCCGGGCCGGCTCAAGTGCCCAGAATGCCGGTGAAGAGTCTGTCAAGGAGAAGCTTGTGAGGAACAATGACATTCCCGAGCAGCGATGATGTAAGGGGTCTAAGTCAGGCGTTTTAGTGCGAGAGTGTGTGTGTGTGTGTGTGTGTGTGTGTGTGTGTGTGTGTGTGTGTGTGTGTGTGGGTGAGTGTGTGTGTTTGTTCTTCTGGTCAAGGTCAGGCCAGAGGGGAGAGCAACACCGCAAATCAATGGTGTGGCCGTCGCTGAGAGCGTCACAAACACTCTCAACTGACACCGGCGTTACTGTGGGGAATCGCCAAGTCGGAGCGAGGGAGGATTACCTCAACTCCGGGTATTCTTTGAACGAGCACATGGCAGCATCAAATCGAACGCCTTCAGGGTTTAGTGCTACGACTCTTTGTGACGAGAGGAATCACTTAAATCATAGAGCACAATGACGAGGAGGGACTGGAGTCGGTTTTGTTTCAGGGTTTCAAGCCATCAGCTACGTTTATGTGAATATAAATGTGTCTCCTGTGATCCACGTTTACCCTGCTGTGTGCCACTATGGGGGGGCGAAGGGGGGGCGAAACTCAACAAGGGCCCCTGTCTAGACTTGAACCAGGGTCGGTGAGGTTACATACGCTCCCAGCACCCCGACTCTTTTTACTAGCACTGTTTTTTGGTGGAGTGGTTGTCTGTGATGGTGAGTCCCAGAACGACATGAAGGCTCTGTGTACAACTGAAGAGGCAGGACAGGGTAGACTTTGAGGTTTTCACCCAAGTACATGGAATGTTCTTGTTATTATTTTTGAAAACATTCCTTTTGATGCAGAGATAAAGTATTTTAAGATAATTCAAGGTACTTTCAACTGGTTATGAATCAGAGATTATTTGTTTTTTCTATATACTTATTCTTAATGCCGGACATCGGGTTGAAACAGAAAAATGTATTTATAGCACGCGGGTTCACCAGAAACTCCTTCAGCTCAGACTCTAGCTGGGCCTCCAGCAGCGACCAGTCCGCCACGCACAGACCCAGATCCGGCTTTGCAGTCGCCCTCAACCTGCAGTGGGGCGGGAGGAGGGGAGCTCAGCGCTCTGCAGCAGCGTCTCCTCCTCCAGCCAGGAGCAGAGCTTCTCCTCTCTGCTCCGCTGGGAGCCAACGCTGCTGGAGACCCAGGCTGTAATGTTGGACCTGCTGACGGGAACAGAGGCACGGGAGAACCAGAACCAGAACAGCGCGTAGCCGACTGTCAAGGCTCTGGTGCTCGGAAACACTACCGCTTTCGTCCACAAGGAACGCCAAAATCAACACAAAATTGAAGTTCCTCGGAGCAGCTTTAATGTTTTCAAATGACTTTCTGACAAACAGGGCATGTTCGGAGATTCAACGGGCATCAGACCATAAATAAAACAGTACATGATCACAGTCAGCCCTCTACAGTGATATTGGGAACCAACACACTGTGGCTGCAAGGAATCATCTGGTAAAAATTTAATTTCAAGAAATAAAAGCCGTTATTCACTTACCGGATGCAACAACTGTGCTGGCCCAAAGCGTGTTCTCAATACTCAGACTCTCATTGACCTGTGGATCTGTGTCTTCCTACAGGGGAAATGAAAAAGAGAAGCTTGTGTGACTAAGGTAGGGCAGTATAGCGCAAAGTACAGCAAGCCATGTTGAATGAATTACACTTGTAAATTGGTTAATAGGTTCAATTAGAGTTTGAATTTGTCTTCAAAAGGTCCCTAATTGAAACACGTAGAAAAGAAACTCATAAAAACTACCGAGTGGCAGAGGAGGGACATCTGCTTGAAAGAAATACGTCAACGATGTGAATTTATTTCTGGCGTTAGCCAACTTCTAATTAGCGTTGTTCAGTGTGGGCCTGAAGCAAACAAACAAAACCACGACCATGGAGCCATCGATTTTGCTTTAAGACAGTGAAAGGCTATTGATGTGTATAAAAAATAAATGATCTTTCAAAAAGCTGAAACAGACTTCAACTTTCACTTTTTGACAAAATTTAATTCTGAAGGCTCTTACAATATTTTATTTAAGTATTATAAAAAGAGGATAGTAAAATGTTTCCAACCTAATATATTCAGCTGTGTATATACAGTAGTGGCTGGTCATGATAGTTTTTAAACCCATTTGAAAACCAAATAACCAAACAAAAGCAAATAAATTGAGTTTAAAGGATCTATTTTTGCCAATTGTATCCTCCGGTGTGTCAAGGCAAACCAATTTCTGCCTGAATTCTACCTTTCAGCTGTCTTGAGTTGAGGAACAGGAGCTCAGCTGAGAGCCCACACAGGCTCCTCGGTGCCATTAATTTTCACAAGCACCTGACACATTTGTGCAGACTGTAGCAATACAGTGGTCCCTTTATCAATACTTTCACTAGAACTGGCATGGCGATAGAGGCTCCTTTTAAAAAAACAGTATAGAGAGAACACGTAGATGAGATTTCAGTGATAAAAAAGCCCCTGGAGAGCCTCTTGTTTCAACCCCACCCCCTCTGTTTTACCCTTCTCTCTTAAATAAAGAAGAAAGCTGGAAATGGCTGGAGTCAGGAGTGCAGAGTCGAGGCTCCAGTTTCGGCTCAAATTGCCTGCCCGATATGATAATTATGATACCTAAGCAGCCACATCCTGTCAATCCACTCAGACGTGGGAAGAGGTGCATGAAAAATAAATGGCAGGTTGCAGATTGCTCGACCGCTCTGACATTGGCATCGCACTGCGGTGTTCATAACTGCAGAGGGGGTCTCGATATAGACCGCAGAAACAAAGCCACCATATCCGTCTCGAGGAAAAAAAAAGAAAAAGAAAAGAGAAACCCTCATAAATAGGTAAGTTCATTTGCTGCGGATCTGTGGGAACCCTTTTTTTTTTCTCCTCTCTCCCCCCATCCTGCTCGGACTAAAAGCACACGCTATGCAAAGGAAGGCCGCGGAGGATGAATGAGCGGAGGAAGTGCTCGCTCACTAAGCCTGGTGTGTGGCCAAGAGTGAAGACGGGCCACAAAGCCTCCCTTTGTACTGGAGCTCTCCTCTCTGTGGGGGCTGCGCTAATCTGCTATTAATAAAAAAAAATTCACCGAGCAACAAGCAGGACGGGATGGATGGAGCTACGACAGAACCTGCCTGTGATGTAAGATGTATGGCTGCCTGAGATAACAACAGGCCCGGATGGACACACAGGCTCTCATTGTCGACCGCTTGTCAACACACGGCGGTGATACACGTCTTCTATGTCAATCCGGTCTCTATAGAAATACTCTGCGTGTGTTTAACAGGTCGTAAAAACGTCAGCGAGCTACTGTACCCGCGTGAAGTTCCCCTCAAAGCTGTGGATGTCCAGCTGAGGCCTCTGGGCGTAGACGTAGGAGCTGATGGAGAAGAGGTCCTGAGACAAGGAGGCATGAAGAAGCAGCATTAATACATCCATATAAAACTCTTATCTAATCAATTACCACAGTTAGTGATTCTTTTACATACAGATTCTCTTTTTTTTTGTAGTGACAAACATTGTTACTTGGTGATGTGTAGAGCTGACAATAATGAATATTTTGATTGTCGATGAATGTGAAAATATTTTCTCTGTTAGTCGATTAGTTGGTCAAATGTCAGAAAAAGGAAAAGTGTCTCTCAGTGTTTCCCAAAGACAAAGATGGCGTTCATCAAATGTCTTGTTTCGATACTCAGTTTACTGTAACAGAGTAAAGAAACCAAAAAATATTAATATTTAAGAAGCTGGAACTCAAATTGATTAATCAAATATTAATATAGTTGCAGATTTGTTTAATAGTTGACAACTAAATGATTAATCGAAGCAGCTGTAATGCACCTGTATGATTTTTGGAACTTTTCGTATACTTTACATTCATGGTGCAATCCTTAAAAACTCACTTTGGTTGAGTGTCAACTAAACTCCTACAAAGACATAATTGTACTCGAGCATGAAAATTCATTCCCAACCTTGGAAATGATGGTTTCCCAAAATAATCTCAACTCATGGTCCACATGAACATTTCATGGTCTTCAAGTTGTCGTGGAGACAACAAAAAGATATAAATATTAAGCATTTTCTCTGGAGCAAAATGCACCTGCACTCTCTGATTTTAAAATACATATTGGATATTTATTATTGGATGCAGCAGAACAGAAATGAAATACGTGGAAGCAGTTTAAATATTAATTAAAAAAAAAAAAACAGAAGCTGAAAAGAAGACGTAATAATAAAGCCTGAACCATAAGTCTTCAATCATCTGCAGCATGTAGAAGTGCAGCCTTTGGCCTGTCAAGCACTTAACACCTTTTTTTTTTTTTTTTTTTTCTGCACCGAGTGGAACTAAATTGAGTGTAAATATTAAATTATTCAGGTAAGCAGGCTCTGCAGCAGCCAGGCAGCCCTCAGTCATGCTCAGATAGTGTTCTCCTGGTGAGAACATGGGGCAGAGCGGTTCAGAGAGAACCAGGGAGGATTATTTTACTGAACCCCCAACGGAGAGTAGTGTTGCTCCAGCGTTTCACAGAGCAACGCTCAGAGACTCAGAAAGATCAGAGCGGCTGCACAGCACATTGGAATTATTGAGTGATTTAGAGCAGACGAGTCTGAATGTAGTCGGTACTCTCAAGTTGTTGGTGGTTTTGAAACTTAAAGAGTACGTTTGGTATTTTTAAAGTGACTAATGGGGACGACCTGTTTTTAATTTTATGGTCCAGTATTGGCTGAAATGCTGCGGACAGCTCTTGCTTGATCCGGCCTGTTTGTTTACGTGTCCAACCAAGTCTCACTGAAGGAGAAGTCTCATTTTGAAATATCGCGAGACGCGATTTGTTGCTGGAAGGCAACGGTGAAAACGTGAGTGAGAGTTGGAGAGAGTTGGAGAGTTTGCTGTGTTGGCGTACAGAAAGCAGAGCTCAGTATTATCTAAAAGACTTTCAAGGTTCGTGGTTGACTATTTTGATGATTTCGACAAAGTGGATGAGATTACTCAGAGGGACACTTGTCCTTCAGCGAGACTTGGTTAGACACTAAATAACAAACAGACCAGATCAAGCGAAAGGTTTATTTATCTGTAGGGGCTTTTCCATAATGTTGTCAGGGAGTTACAATAAAAATCTGAGCCCGTCAGTGGCAGAAACAAGAACTTTTAGTTGACGAACATTAGAGTGACCTTCTACATACAGCATGACCTGATCCTTTAGTATTCAGGGTAAGAAGACTAGAGAATACTCTTGCCATCTTCACATCTCTTGAAACTCTACACGGATGCCACGGCTCATTCAACGACTTGCTGAAACTTTAATTCTCTGATCACACTAAGTGGCAAAAACCCCAACAAACAATCGACTCAACTTAAATGTGAAGTATTGAGTATCGCCTCCAGTTAGAGGGAAGGTCCAGACTGTTGCTGCTGTCTGTCATCGGTGATTAGGTTTCCATCACGGTTAGGCAACTTCATTTGATGAGCAATGCTTTTAGTGATAACGGAACACTCGTCCACTCATTCACGACCGGTTTGTCTGTTACCAGAGGTCCACTAAGTCGTAATGTATCCGTACCCCCACTGCAGGAAGCCACTGCGTGCAGCCGACAGCAACCTTCAGCTTCCAGTCCGTTTCTCCGTCCAGCTGGTCTGTTCTGATGAAACATGAACCTGAAAGAAACAAAAAAAAAGAGGACAGAAATGCTGTCAAGACTGATGTGTTGGGTCTGTTGGCCACAAGCTGCAATTACAGGACACCAAAGCTCCAGTTCTCCCATTCATTTAAATGTGGGTTAGTGCGTTCAGGCTGCGGCGGCGTTGCGGAGACCAATCGCGTAACCTGTGATCAACGGGCCATTCAAATCAAAAGGGTCAATCCACTGGGCCCTTTATGTGACACATCGCCACACGCCGCACAGCGCCGCAACGCCTGATGTGGTGTGAATGCAGCCTAGGGTTAAATGCTAAACACACCTAATATAAGCACAAGAGGAAGAAAAGTGAGTGAATTGACTCAGTAGTGTTAGTTACACAGTAATATCTAGCTAACGATCGCTAACATTAGCCACAATAAGACACTGGTCACACCAGACCAACCCTAAACGCAATGAATTGATGAAGAGTGCAGTTTGTAGCTTAAGAATTCCACTTTTCATTTGTTAGAGGAACACAATGTTTTCATCTTTTATAATTTCTCAATTGTCTCACTTTAAATCAAAGACAAAGGTTTTTATGGGTGTATCACAACTCCACAAAGAAAATCAATGATTTCGTACGATTTCATATATATTGTCATAAAATTCAGTTAAATATTTAATTTCTTTTGGGAACCTTGGAAGATTCTGAAGGTTTAATCAATGTTCAGCCAACAGACATTTGACCATTATGAGAAATTTCTTTGGAGTTTGTGTTAAATAGAGCCCTTAATGCTTAAATGGCACACATCTTAAAATATTAAAACACATTTAGCTTGTAAAAATGATGTTACTATAATAAACTAGCATGTCAAACGCCAACAGCACGGTGCATTAGAGCCGGTAGCACAGCGCAGGGCATCTGTGGCTGCTGTGGACACCGCAAGGTCCGATAAACATTGAGCAGTCGTGACCTGTATTGATCCGAGGTATTATTACATATGAAACTGATGGATGAGAGCAGCTATTTGACAGAGAGGGTAAAGGGCAGTGATAAACCATCCCCGGAGGGTTAACTATGATGGAAAACATTAACACGAGGAGGATGAATCATGCCTTCCTTCTCCTGCAATGGCGCTCACATTGCATCCCTGAGATGTGTGTGTGTGTGTGTGTGTGTGTGTGTGTGTGTATGTGTGTGTGTGTGTGTGTGTGTGTGTATGTGTGTGTGTGTGTGCGCGCGAGTATTTGAAAGACAAAGTCCATGAGACCATATGTGTGAAAGATAAAGGTAGGTGTGGGTCTGTGTGTGTGTGTGTGTGTGTGTGTGTGTGTGTGTGTGTGTTAGAGGCATTAAGACATCAACAACTCCCTGCCAACCATATTGACACATCAAAGATTGATGGAAATGATGTCCTCAGAACATTTCCTCCCGATGCCCCTTAGAAGTGAGCCGGGACGCAGCTCATTGATTAATTGGAATTTGCATCATCAGTCACTAAAGAATGGGACATAAATCATATGAATCACAGGTCACCGTGGAGATGATGTCAAAAGACTGAAAGTGTGAAAAAAAGAAAAAAAAAAGAAGAAAAAAAAAAGAGTCCCATTTCTCATCCGAATGATCTTGACAGCATTGGTTAAAGTGCCAAAACAAGTTCCACTGTAAGGCATTCTGTCTGTTCAATGTATTTTATTTCTGGATTATTATTTATTACAATGGTTTATCAATGTTTCTACAATTTAAAAAGGGGTAGTTTTGATTTATTTTTTTTTTAAACTGTAGTAGTTTGTATGAGAAACTTTTTCATAGTCGATGGAGTGTAATGGATGGCGATCGACACGCCTCCAGTATAAATTCAGAGTATTGTCACCGCTTTGACTTGCCGACAGACGGCCTTTTTCGACAGGGAACTGAAGCAGATCTCTACGCTCTCTTTAAAGCCACAAGACTCTATTGATAAAAACATTGTAAGTGACAGAACATGGAAATTGTTGGTGTACCGCTGCCTCGTTCGGTTAGTTTGTTCATGTTTTTGTGTGACTTTGGGCGTTTTAAATGCTTAGTTTGATTCACTAAAGTCATACAATAACACAAACTTCCTGACCGATTGGGGCAGCAGAAGACCAGCAACTTGGTGTTCTGTAAAGTAAAATTAAGTTGTTTTTCAATGGAGTCTGGTGGTTTTGAAGATGACATCGATAACAGCATGTCAGACTGCCTTGCTCCCGTGCTGGTACTCATTAACTCATGCTAACTGAGGCGTGCCGACTGTCATCTACTGTAGGTTATACACCGACTATGGAGAAACACCTCACACAACCAGATTTCAGAAAATCTCTTTAAGACATTTATTAATCCAGGAGGAGTTTTGCTGATCATGAATATGTCTTGTCAGCACTGTGCTGCATTGATAACGTTACACCATTAGTTTGCCTGCTCACCATTTTTCTCTGATGTTCTCAGGAATATCATGTCTGCTGGAATCCTTTGGTTCTACAAAAAGAAAGGAAAAAACAACAACAAGAGTGCATATGGCGCTGTGTTACTGAGCACTGTGACAGAAGCCAGAGGAATCTTCCTGAATAATTAAACAAGGTCAATACCTTGACCAGAGGGTGAAGGAGAAACCGTTTGTTAAAGTCTGTCTAACCCACAGTAATGGACATTTAGCAGCAGCTACATTTCATGTTGGCTGAGCTGAAACCAAAGAATCACATGCTTAACATGTGATTGGGAGGTTTATAGTATCAAAGGTGCATTATCGGTTTCACAGTCACAGTAAAGCTAAACTCACTTTAACACTGATTAACACTGTGCCTCAAACCCTGTTAAGTTACTCTATCTGCTTTAAAGTGGCTGCTCAGCTTTTCAAAATCCCCCTTTTCCTCTTTTGGAGGTGGTGAGAATGAGCAGTGATGCATAAAAATCACTGATTTGAAACAATAACAGAAAAGAATTATGTTGAAAACTTAGTAAAGGGGCAAACCGCCCCCCCACACACACACAAAATAAAAAAATACATATTTTTCCTCTTACCTTCTTACCTATAGTGCTATTTATGATATCTAGATAAATAGGTGAGAGAAAAAATATGTATTTTTTTATTTTGGTGTGAACTGTCTCTTTAAATGGACTGAAATCTTAGAAGCTGGTGAAGTAATGCACTCACTAGCTTTTTTGTGCCAGATAACTGACAATAGAATGGGATAGTGTAGTCAAGTCACATCGTACTTTAACACCACTGATGCAAACGGGTGTTTAAGTTGAAAGCAGAACTTAATTCTTTGCCTTTCTCTTCTGAAGCAGACTGCTTTGGAAACATTTTCTCTTTAAATAGAACTGGATTATAATAAGGCTACAGCCACATGTACGTAATGCATTCTGAATTGCTTACTTCCTAATTAATTATTTGAAGTTGACTCTATTATTATCATAAACTTAAACTGGAGGCAAATAAACAGCTATTCACACATAATCGAGTATTTGGGAGAGTGTTATTTGTCACAGAAAACTGATCTTTGTACAGTCAATGCATGTGAAAACATCTAGAGGAAACATCAAGAGTTACCTTATCGACGATGATCAGGTCCCCGACCTGTATGTCTGAACTCTTCACTTGAATTTTACCTAAAGAAAAAAAGAGACAGGTTGAATGACAGCATGACATCAGAATTAGACTGTTCATTTTTAAGATATGCTGCTGAGAACATTTTAATTGCTGTTAAATTAAATATTGGTATGGATTTCTGGCACTTGAAAATGACGCCGACTCTTAAAACCACAACCCACTTTCTGCTATTTCTCTCTCTCCCCCCCTTCTACCAGATTGATTACCTCCAGCATGATAATGTAATACCCCTCTGTTTTCATCTCTGGACAAAAACAATCGCACACAGGGTCACTCGCAATTCTATTGCCTCAATATCCGCTGCAACCCTTCTTCTTCTTCTTCTTCTTCTGTGCTCACGAGCACACATAACTATCTATGTACATGCACATGAGCACATGGAGGGAGTGTGATGCTACAAACGGTCACAGACACCACACATGGGGATTTCACCACACATTCAACAAAGGGACACAGCTTAGATCATACGGTGTTGAGAAACAGAGAGAGAGAAAAGAAATCGATGCAATCACAGCGAGAGGAATGACTTCTGTTACAAGTGTAGATCCAGTGGAGTGCCGTGTCTTCGTTGCACGGGGAGAGCTCGACTATACGCCGGAATATCCGTTGTCATAATGTCAGCAGACCGTCAGCAGTGGTGAGGAGGAGTGTGGACAGATTTCTCTCACCTCGCACTGTGAGCTTGCTGTAGAGTTGAGAGTTCATCTCTTTGTCGCGTTGGTACCGTCGCACTTCATCCACGGCCTCTCGCATTATCGTGACGGCCAACACGAAGCCCTGGGTGACAAACACAAAGGCGTCATGATCGTTTAGAAAGCTTCATTAATACCAGAACCCATCAACATGTAAAGCTTACTTAGACACACGTGTAAGGTTCATGTGTCACTTTATCAACTCAGTCACTTTTAACTTACAACAGTCTGAACTTTGGAATCTGTGTCAGTAGTTCGAAAAAAAAAAAAAGGAAATTCTCAAATGAGGTCACAACAACACAAACTGTTTTCCTTTTTCTCTAAGAACCATTTGAAACATCTTAATCATTAATTACAATACACAGCCATAAACTGTCAATTCAACTAAAACTTTCTACAAGGGATAAAGGCCATTGTAGGTAAGAAATCTAATTAAATTATGGACCAGGGAGAGTAAAAGAACCTCTGAATTTATAAGAAAAAATCTTGAATATTTCCAAATGAAAGCTTTTTTTCCTAGTAGTTTTTTTTTTATTGTCGTTAAGGAACCACATTGCTTCAATTTGCAAGGTGTCATCTTATGTCATCATGTGTGTTAAACGCTGCCGTAACGAGAGCCACTGAGTGCAAAATATATTAGTATTTATGTTCATAAAACAACACAAGAAGAACATGAAAGAAACAGCATACACGTTTCTTTCAGAACCTTCGCCTCGCTTCACCGTTCGTACCATAAGAGCACTACTTTAGGGGGTTTATCACTGGGCGGCTCACATTACCACAGTGTGTAACAGCAGCGTGTGTGGTGTGATGAGGTTGAGCCAACCTTGCAAAGTGAAGCAATGTGTTTCCTGGAAAACGTTCTTCTATTGGTTCGTAAGGATGACTATAAAGTCTGTAGTGTGTAATAAAGTAGGTGATCGGTTTGGTTGTAGGTCTGCAACAAACGATTATCCTAATTATTGATTAATATGAAAATCATCTTCTTGATTAATCAATTAAGTGTAAAAAAATAAACCCAAAGACATTCTTTTCAAAAAGACACATTAAAAAAAAAAAAAGAAAAGCAGCAAAGTCTCACACGGCTGTAACTAGAAAATGTTTGACTGAAACGAGTAATTGATCATCAAAATACTTGTCAATTAACCAATCGATTACTCAGCTAATCACTTCAGCTCCAACTGTATTTTGTGATTTGAGACCAAATCATTTATCAGTATCCATTACAGTTTAAAAATTGAAGTGCGTTTACCAGAGGTGCCCAGTACGTGTACAAGTATCCGATCTTCAGAGACGGCACAAACTGGGAGCAGGCCACCACCAGGAAGTAGAGATTGAGGAAGAACTTGAATTGCTGGTAGAGAACCTGAGAGGAGAGAAGAAGACAAACAAAGAGGGAGGGACGGGTTACTGTACATGTTCCAGAGGTGGAATCAGATGCATGTTAATGCTGGTAACTTTACATTAACCTAATGGAAACTCAGAGAACGGACTTCACGCGGCACGGTACCTTGGTACAGTTGGTGCGTACACTTTGCAGAATAAACAGATAACCACCATAATGAATGAAGAAGGAAAACTGGCCAACTGTCTTGAATCACACAGAGCAAAGTGCCACCTGCGACGTACCGAGGGCTCTTTGCTAATGGGCTATCCATCAACAAGGATCCCTTAGTATTCCATTCATCTAAGGTCAGATTTTGAATAATGTTTGCAATAATGAGAGCCTTGCGTCTCGTCACAGATTATCTGAGGCACCGCGATCAATTGACGGCGCTCTGTGGTTAATGAACCCCCGTGACCTTTGGGGGAAAAATGCACACTGCTGAACTCAATTTGTGTGTATTTAATAATTCATCGCGGTGGGAGAAAAACAGAGCCGTTGTGTTCGCCGTCGAGGAGAAAATCTGCGTCTCTAACAGACAGTTGACATTTTATGGCCCGGGCCAAAAGGCGGCTCCTCTTAATCATGGAAGCGTTTGGTTTTTTAATAAGTAAGTCTGATGGATCTCTAATGTCCCCGACAGTGTAAACCCTTAACCTAATGGCAGAACAGTTAACAATTAGAACCAGCGCATGCTACTGTGCTTCACATACTGTTAATCTGAGAAATGTTTCAACTGGAGGGGACGAAGTACCACTGTGGGGACTGTAAAAGTTAATAACAGTGGGAACATTGACTCAAAAGAAAAGCCCTAACGTCTGTGTTTCGGAGCATTTAAAGTGACTTCCATTACGTAAGGAAGGACGGTGAACTGAACACTAATCCGACTCACCCCAGGCACAAAGGTGAAGATGTTGTACTTCTGGTTTTTGATGGCGTTTTTGGGGTACTTCTCCTCACATTTCTCCGGGCAGCCGAGCCAAACCGTCCTGGCCTTCAGCTCCTTCTTCCTTCGGCAGCAATGGGCCAGGCAGTCACAGCAGCTGAGAGAAGAGAAACACGTCCCTATGAGTCAGTGGAAACCTCACACCAACCACACGCTACTAAATGGATCGGGCACAAAACAATCAATTTAAATCATGAAATCAATCCGACAATTACTTTCTTCATCAATGGATTCATTATTTGCTCTGGAAAAAGTCCAGATATATTTTAAGTTGCTTTTTTTTTTTTTTTTTCTCAACAGTCCACCAAAATGCCAAGTGAATTCTTCGCGTGGCGCCATTACATATAAAGTCAACGCCAAGATGTGACTAGGTGCTAATTTGTGCCGGGCGACATGAATAAATGTATGCGTATGTGCTGCCGAATTTATGCCTAGATGAAGCTATTTTGAGGTTTGGTGGAGCAGCTACAATGTTAGCGATCCAAACTCCATTCACAAATCATCATTACATGGTTATTGATCCGTTTGTTGCAATTAAATCACAGCAAATTCTGTTTATTTTGGTTTCATACCGCTGTGGTGAACTGGAACTATATTTTCATAATCAGAGAATCGTGAAGTTCATGAAGAAGCTATTTGCTTACAGGGCTTTAAATGATCTGAAAGGGTTGGTCACTCTCAATGAGGGAATTCCCTTGCTAATACTGAGTTTTAGAGCCGAGTATCCGGTAAAACCACATATGCTGTATGCGTGTGTGCAGACAAATTATACTGTTTGGCTGATTTCCCCTCATGCTGACTCTAACATGCACAGAACACCTGTGTTATTATTGTGAGATTGTCAAAGTCCTAAGAAGAGGATTGGAGAGAAGAGATGGATTGTGGGTTGACATTCACTTTTTGAAAAAAAGTATTTGACTTTCCATCAACCTGCTAATGACTACATTGGGGCTTATCTAGCATATCTGATATCAAACGCAAACAGAGGTGTGTGTGTGTGGGTGTAAATTACAATGAGAGCGGCTGTGAGCGTGACCTAAACTGGCACCTGAGCGTTGGGGGGGGGGGTGGGGTGGGTGTCGGTGTATACCGTCATGCTGATCGACTTGGCTTTTCCACTTTTTAAGCAAGTTGGCAAAACATAAAGCTAAATAAATCAACTTTGGTAGAAAAAAAATAAAAAATAAAGTCTTGTTTGCGTTGGCCTCGATGTTCTCTGCCTCTGTGCACTCCCAGTCCACTTTCATAAGAGACATTTATTTGAGCAAATGAATGCTATTCAAATAATATGCCATTTGAACAGTCGGGGCTTATTCAGCGTGAATTATTTGTGTTTTATAATCCCACACTAAGCACACAGAAAATTACTGGAAAGCATCAAACTGGTCAGCTGTGAAAAATCCGATTTGTTCATTAGTGGGGGGGGAATCAATATGCAGCTTCAACCGGAGACGCACCACTAACGACAGCACGGCACAGAAAACAGAATATTCTATGAAATTCCTACATCGGTAAATGTTTCTTTTTTGGGTTTGGTGCTGCGCAAACATTTGTTTATAAATGTCACGCGTTATTGTTCTGCTGTGAACAAACAGAAAGGAGCATCTTTAGAGGGCAAAACCTGTCAAATGAATCATTAGCTGGATAAAACCCGCAGCGTTTTGTTTGAGCAGAAAATCTTTTTTGGATTGATGGTGCGCATCGAGGAACTCGACCAAAAAATAAATAAATAATAAAAAACACGGCCTTATCCTCTCTCTGCGCTTCACGCACAGCTACCGGTGCGTTTGAAATCCAAACTGATCGTCGACGAGCGCGCTGACTGACATTATACACTGTGCATACATTTACAGAACGATAAAACACGGACAACTTTCAGAGCGGTTAAAGGTCCAAACAGAACAATAACTGGTGACGTGACTTTGCAGCGCAGCAGAGGAATTTATTATAGGAAAGCAGTATCTGTGTATGTACTGTGTATATATACACACGTGTGTGTAGTTTTCTTGGAAACTACCTGAACTAACAACCATTCAAGGACTATGACTGACATCATTCCTACAACAAAACCTGAAATGATACTACTACTAATTCTATGTTTAGAGATCTTTTAAAGACAGTCTGCGAAATACAAATGTCATACAAGTAGTGTATTAATAGTAAGAATATTATATCAAACTTTATATTCAAAACATCCAAGGACACCCAGACAGTAGTTAGTAGATGAAACAGCAGAAATTGCCTTTTGGTTTAGACTTTGTTTCAGCAACAGAAGCAGGACTGGACTGAAGCAAGGGGACAAGGGTCCAGCTACATGTGGCCAGAGCGTGATCCGCACATCAATTCTTTGGGTCGTCAGGCACGGTAATATAAAACCACACAAATGGCAACGACGCCATGGCGTAGAAATACCTGCCACAGAGGACTTTCCAGCCTCCTAGGAGGAACCAGCCGAGGCCTCTCCGTCTCTGGTTGACTCTGGCCCGGGGCAGCGTCTGGTAGTCGCTCTCGTCGTTCTCGAAGCCTTCCTCCGACATCATCAGAGGCATCTCGTCCAGGTTAGAGGGCTCATCTTCTAGGGAGTATCTGTGAGGACAGAGCGCAGACACACAAACACACTGAACGTGGAACTGAGATAGACTGTGTTCAGAAGGACTCAAGATTTTGAATGAAGACGACACTGTTCCAGCGTTATAAGACTCATCCAAAAAGATTTAAAAATGTAAAAATTGTGCCAAGCATATTGAGATACAACCTGCACTCTTCTCACTATGATAAGCTCCTCTTTTAATCCACATGGATGCTGAATTACACGTGATCTACAGACAGGCTGTGTGGCCAAACTATGGACATTTTGTAGTCGGTTGACAGTGGAGATTTTAAGAAAGAGGAGGCTACATATGGCACAAGATGTGCACAATCTGGCAAAGGCAAAGTTTAAAGCTAGTTAGCGTAGTTGGCCCAGTTCCTCCGTCTCTAAAGAACTGCAGAGTACGTCTCCTATTCACATCTTAAAGGACACGGTGGAAACCCTCTTGAGAAGACACCGATATCTAATTCATGAGGCCCCTCTGAAAAAATAAAAGGCAGTCTGTAGACCAACACTGCAAAACTCTAAGAAGCCCTTAAAGTGAACCTGCACATTACATGCGAACTGGCCGCATTCATCAAACAACAGCGAACTTATATTGAAAAGCAAAGGCAAACCCAAAACTTAAAGAATAATCTTTTTGTAATGTGTTGATATTTAAATAAGTGAATCTATAAAGAAGAACGGCTCTATTATAAAGTCAAGGCAATTTCTCATTCTGCTGCCATGTAGCTGAGCCTTTATCTGCTTATTAACACCAACCAACTTCACACCAGTAATATTTCTCCATGCAGAACCACACCTCGAATCCACAAATAGCAAGCAGGTCTCCACACTTCTTTATTTTTAATTTTCCATTTGTTTTCTCTGAGCTTAAAAAAACAACAACACACAACACACTAAAGCAACATACTGTGTTTCTGAAGAAACCATACAGGTTGCCATCGTTGGTTTGTAGGACAGATGTTTTGATTTTTAAACACCGTTTTGAAATATGTATTGTTAAGTAATTACGGTGCAAACCTAAATCTGGTATTAATAGGATGCAAAGGACGGCGCCTACTTCGTTACTGTCAAAGTTGATCACACCGATCCAGCACAATGAGACGTTTCGGACACCAAAACATCAACATTCATATCTGACATATTGCAATAGACAACACGAGAGGAAACCTTCAGATCCAGTCACGTTTATAGAGCATGTAACCACCATGTGCAGGTCCACATGTTGGATGGAAAAACACACTCTCAGGGAAACAAATCACAGTCCACTAGGGGAACATTTATTTTCTAATTATATCACTTCTCTTGCTTGTGTAAAGCCTGCTGTGAGAGGCTGAGGAGGTGGTAACTGCAGGTGTTGACACTCGCTGAACATTTGCTTATAAATGCTTTTTGTGTTTTCTGCACAAAGGATGTGAATTTGAAGAAAAAAAGCAGACTGATGCTAAAAATAACAGCCCGGTTTTAAAATGTACAAAGACTTCTGTGAGGTACGATTCACAACACAAGAAGTGAAAAATAATTAACTGTTCAGTACAGATCGGGCAGGATGTACGAAACGGGTATCGAGTGATGCGTGTCGTTGTTGTATCAGTGTAGCATAAATGAGCCGATAATTGATATGATAACGTGACATCTGATCGGTGCATTGACTCTCGTACTTGCCACACCAGACCCAGCATTTTACAGGCATACTTGTTCCGATGCCAAGCATATCAATGCTGACCCTCATTTCTGCTGCTCTAGAGGTATGCGACGTCGAGAGTGGGTTAATGATGTCACCACATAAAACTAAAGGTGTTCCATTGCAATCAGAAAGATAGTGAGCAGCAAGAGCAAAACTGGAATTCTGTCTTTTCTCAGACAAAGCACTTTTACTGAATACTGGGCAGGCCTCACAACAAAAGAGAGGTTAACTAGAAAGAAAAACAAAGACCCATATCTAAATATGAGAAGAGAGTTTTACACAACAAGTGGAATCTTTTAAAAAGATAGAACCTGCAGAAGGGATGACAAAACTTGAACACAAATCGACCACTGTGCTCGAGGCGTCCACCAACATTCTGTCACTGTTTTGTTGGCACACTGCTGGGACTTGTCCAAAAGACACGTTAAATAGCCATACTAGTGTGTCTCACTACAGGACTCCCACGTCTGGTTACATAATACAAATCTAAATCCAGTGAAAACGTGGGCTGGTTAGTTTGCTGGCTCTCCAGTGCAGCATAAGCGTCGTTGCCAACAATAGTTTCCTGTGTCGGTGGAAAAGCTTTATTAGTGCGGCTTCACCAGCATCAGGACCACTGCTCTGCAGCTGACCCAGCAGTCTGCAGGAAGGACCTCCACAGTGGGTGGGGGGGTCAGACGAGTCCCCTCCTGGGCCCAATTAACTGTCGCATGAATCTTATTACTGAGAAGGGGATACAGAAAGGCAGAGCTACTATGTGTGTCTTATTATCCAAGCTTAAAAGTGAGATGCTAAAGAAACATTATCACAACTGCTTATTTTCAAAGCCAACTGTGGAGCAGTTTACACATTCACCGTGAGCTGCCATTTAAACATAGTAGCTTACACTTTGTAGTCAATGTAACAAACCTACTACTTGGTCTAAAAGTATCTGGCCATGTAATGAATCCACTTACTGTCCATTCCTGACCCTGAGGGCTGTATTATCTCATCCTTGTTCAGTTTGAGAATGAGCATGCCGCTGAATGACGACTACAGTATGCAACAATACTTTTATAGCATGTGACGAACTTGGTTAACGCAAACAAGCCATCATGTGACTGTGAGTTAAATGCCAGGAGGGGACCGAGCAGTGCTCAACAGATATATGCCACTTAATAACGCACACTAAGAGGCAATAGAGTTTGTGGTGTTCACTCGTAAAGGCAGATTAAATATTAGACACGTTTTGAGCTCTATGTGTGAAGGTGTGAGCGAGTCAAGCGGCTGTCAAACAAGAAAATGTGACAGAGCTGTCAGAAGCGGCGCTAGCGACACAAGCTAACAGTCGCGACCCGAATACAAACACGCACCCCCCCTCGCGAGCGAACGAGCGAGGCGGCGAAATGTGAAAATTTCAGATAAACGGCAGAGTCGTTAGTACGCAACCGAAGAAATCAGCCCAGCTACTCCCTCCATACCTTGAAAGTCTTGCTGAGTTGTAATACGGTATTCGCTTCGAGTTCTTCCGTACCGGATTTAACGGGATGCTGTCAGCCATCTTGGCTGGGCAGTACACATCCTGACGTCACGTTAAAAAAATCGTTTAGGATTTATGATGCGTTCGCTTACTGTGCCGAAATAGCGTAACTATGACTTTACTGTGACGTATAGATTACGATTAAAGAGCATAAAGGCCGTATTTTACTTTTTGTCTCCGTTATTCTGTCAATGTAGCACAACATAACGCTTGTACAACGGATTTCTAAAGCAAGCAAAAATAACAATGAATGTGTCTTCTTTCCAAAAGTTGGTGTTA
Source organism: Cebidichthys violaceus (assembly GCF_023349555.1). Taxonomy (NCBI): domain Eukaryota; kingdom Metazoa; phylum Chordata; class Actinopteri; order Perciformes; family Stichaeidae; genus Cebidichthys; species Cebidichthys violaceus. Next base: position 13,567,525 of record NW_027176329.1, on the reverse strand, counting down.
TATTGAAACTTGATTGCTAGGGAGTTTCCGCTTTCCGAGAGTCGACGAATGCAGCATAAATGATCCGTTGAAAACTAATTTAGAGCAGATAATGTATTTGCTGAACGCTGATTAAGACCGTGAGATGCGGTTGAAAGCGTCCCAAAAGCTAATAAACGAACCTTTAAGTTGAGACTGTTTTTGAACAGTTAGGAAAACCTGTTATAGAAAAACAAGAACAATTAGTCAACTTAAGGCTTCCCCAAACCCGACTTTGTTCCTATCAAGAAGTCTAAAGCTGACCACATTGTCTTACTTTGTTTATTTTTGTTTAAGTACCAGATCATATTTAAAATAAATCGGCTTATTGAGTTTTTCATCGGTGTGTGTCTCCCAAAAACAGCAACTGAAATTTCCGGTTTAATCTGAAAAACTTCCACTTTCTGATGTGTTCCCGATAAATGATGCGGTGAGGATGAGAAAATGATCCGTCTGCATTCATTCTCTCACATTGTAGATGAACAGCAAGATGTACATGTCTCTATATCATAAAGTTTGTAAAGAAATATTTGAAGAAAAAAAAAAACAGTTGCAAAATTGCGTTGTGCTTTTGCAAACTGAAAACTGCCTGCACCCAAAAAGTATTATAATTGAAAGTATTATAAATATTGCTGCAGGCCTTCAACAAGAACATAAAAGATAACCAACATACAAAAACAACATGTTAACAAATTGTGTCTATGAGTGCATGTCTGTACATGCTTGATTGCTCTTGTTCATGCAGAAGTTGTTTAAAAAAAAATAAAAATATTGCTAACATCAAGCATAAAGCCAAGAGAGGTAAGTTATGGAGATGAAGCTAAATGAAATGAAAGAGCTCAGTACAACTTTGTATTCAAAAGAAAGCTCTTTTCAGTGTTGAAACAGAGTGAGGAAGTAAATTGAACAGACTGTTTGTTCTAGTTTTTATTCGGGTCCAACCGTTCTCACCGTAACATTCACAACTGGTAATTGTGGGTATTTATGAGCGTGTTTTGTGCTTTGCACCCGCTAGCAGCATTGGGCAGCTGTCCGGAGGAGATAACACACTCTTTGCATTATTGATTTGAACATATGTCCCCTTCTTCAGAGCAACCATACGTCTCAGCACCGTAGGAATCTTCAGGTACAATTTAACCAACGTATTTAATGAGAACAAAAGAAAAAAATAAACAAATGACAGAAAAGTAAAATAGCAAAATGTGAATACCCTACAATTCTGTCAACTCTTAAAAAGTTCTTTTGTTTAAGTCTATATACAATACATAAGAACAAACAAGGTGATTTACAAATATTTTAATGTCCACAATAGATTGCATAAGTGTCAGGTCTCCATTCATCTTTTCAATTGATTCCAATTTCTTTGCTGTCATCGATGAGCATAGAAAAATGCCTATTATTTCCCAGGTCCATGCCTGTCTTGGTTAGACTGGTTATTGGACTTCCTGCGGCGCTCACTCTGTTCATGCCTGCAGTCAGAGGGTGCAGCTGAGAAATGCCTCTGTTCTGGATCACTGAGATCTCATTGTTCTTGGTGGCCAGGCTGTTGGCGATGGCTGTGGCGTAGCGGTTCCAAAATCCAGGGTCTACGTTCATCGCTCGAGCGGCCAGGTCCTTCTGAAACATCTCTCCAAACTTCGCCGCCTCCCCACTCAGCAGGGCCATGGGGTTCTCTACCGACAGCCGCCGGCCTCTCCTGGCCGGTGCGTTGTTCCACATGTGGGTTCCCATGTGGACCTGAAAACGACACGCAAAGACATTAGATGTGGGGGATACTTTTGTTTCAAAATGCAAGCATGTTTAGCACGGGTGGTCCCAGTAAATGTTTCAAAAATAATTACAAAAATCCAAACAGAATTTTAAAGAATTTCATATGTATTTTTTTACCATAGCTCCACTGGAATTGTTTTTTTTAATGCCGTTTAGTTGATTAATCAATTCAACGGTAAATTAAGCAGCAATAATTTTGCTAATCAATTCATGGTTTGAGTGAATTTCCAAGAAAAAATGCCAAATATTTGTTGGTTTCCATCTTCTCAAATGTAAAGATGTTCCACTATTCTTTGTCTTATTATATGACAGTGAGCTGAAATAGCTTTGGGTTTTGGCCTGATGTTTCGACAAAACAAATAATTTGAAAATGTCACTTTGAGAAATTGGGATGCACATTTTTATCATTATTATTTTCTGACAGTTCATAAACAAAACAATTAATTGATTAATAGAGAAAATAACCAGCAGACTACTCAATAAGGAAAATAATTGTTAATTGCAGCCCTGTACTTATTTTTTTAGATAATTGTGGTGAATAGCTGACACACTAAAGATGTGGGGGAAAAATGATATAGATGTGGAAAAACTCTTTGGGGTTTGCTTCAGATATATTTCTTTTGGGGTTTTTGTCTTTTTAGTGGAGAGGAAAAGACCTAGAAAAAAACATCATAGGACAGATGTGGCACTAAATTATGAACAGGGCCTTATAAATCTCTAATGTATCTTATGTGGATTTAGCGCTTACTTTTATTTTGAAAGTGAAAGCTAACATTTCCGAGTTCCTAATTTTCTTCCGTTTCCTAAAAAGTATGTGTATGCAAATAAATATGTTGCAATGTAGAATTTGTACATTTTCTGATAAAAGGGGATTGTTCTGTGTTTAACCAGAAAAGTTTAACGGCAGTTTAAATTCACAAACGTGTTTTACTTTCTCTTTTCATTCTGGACTTTTCCCTGGGAAGACACAGAACACTTTTATGCAAGACAACATGTGAACGCTAAAAGACGTTCCCAGGAGGTGTGGTCTTATCCACTATACAACACAACGCAGAGATAGACCCACTAAACCTATGGTGGAATTGTAACTTTAAAATTGACTGAATATATCAATCAGCTTGAATCCGGACAGCACAAACAGCACAAATCTACCTTCAGATTGCCTTTCGTGGTGAACGCTCTGCCGCAGATGGAGCACACGAACGGTTTCTCTCCGGTGTGCGTGCGCTCGTGGATCTGCAGGGCGCTGGCTGACGAGAAGTTCTTCCCACAGGCGTTGCAGTTGTGCTGCTTCGGTGTTCGCCGGGGAGGCGCGGGGCCAAGCAGGGAGGCCATCCCTGGGCTGCCGACTGACACGTAAGCTGGGGGGATGTGAACGCTGAACGGTGGATGCTGCCCTTCGGACGGGTTGTGTGGGTGACCGTGACCGTTCACCTCGGCTTTTATCAGGCCCGACGACGTGCTGGTAACCAGGCTGGGAATGCTGTGACCTGCAGCTGAAAATGAAAGTTTGTGTAACATCAATACATGATTGACATCCTTAAAAACAACACAGTGAATTTCAGTAGGCCGTGGCCATTTTTACTAGTACAACAGCGTAAAAGTACCTCTTTCTCTGCTCAGCTGGAACGACATACTATACGGAGTCTCCTCTTTCACACAGAGCTTGCTGGCCTGTATTCCTCTCAGTTCTTGGACCGCTGCAGCTGCTGATGCAGAGGTAGGAGACTCAGATTGCTCTCTCTTCACTGAGGCTGCCAAAGGCTCTTGGGGCTCTGGCCTGTTGCTGCTCACTGCAGGGGATTTCATGGTCACGCCCCCTGAGCTGCTTTGAACTGGGGACACTGATACACGAGGGGAACAGGAGGACTCCGACACGTTCGGACTGTAATTCTCCCGCCTTTTCTCTGATAGCGAGCATTTAACATTGTGCTGGTCGCTGTCATTGAAACCATTTGTCAGGGCGTTTATGCCAAAGGAGTGGTTTAGGCTTAAAGTGGAGTCAATCATCCTCATTTGGTTCTCCAGTGCGGCTATACTCGAAACAATACTGGAGGATTTAGGAGGGGAATTACATTCAAAGATCAAGGGTTTGGATGGATTTAAAACCTCCTCCATGTTTTCTACCTCCTCTTCCTCATCCTCGTCGACATCCTCCATTGAGACGTCGTCAACGAGGTCATTGTCGTTGCTGCTGAGGCTGTCAAAGCTCCTCTCGTTGAGGGAGGCATCGGCGTCCATCTCCTGGAGCCCGTCCACCAGGGTCGAGTCTGGAATCTGCCCCACCATGTGCATACGGATATGCTGCTGGAGGACAACAGCGTTAGTGAACTTCTTCTGGCAAATGGGACACGAGTGTTGCACCTGAACGGGGGCATCTTCTCGGTGGACACTGACGTGGGTCTTCAGGTTGCCCTTGGTGGTGAAAGCCCTGCCACACACTTTGCATTTGTAGGGCCTCTCGCCGGTGTGAATGCGGTAGTGCATCTTCAGCGCACTCTGACAGCTGAGGACACGGTGACAGAGGACACACTGGTTGGGGTCTGAGATCTTTTTGTCGATGTTCTCCACCAGCTGCTGGAGCTTCGAGGTTTCAGATGTTTGCATAGAGTCCAGAAAACCACCGGTTGAGAATTTAGCTTCATCGGAGCTGAACGAGAGAGCCGGGGAGTGGGAGACAGGGGACGCCGAGGGGACAGGTTCAGGCGTGGTGGCCAAGGACGGAATCGTAGTGCTGGTTGCTTCTGTTACTGGGTTGGCCCTCGGCCTCAGGGAGCAGTTCTGGGGCAGGTGCACCCCCTCTGTTTGCAGTATATTGGACTCTTCTGTCTCACGGTGGGACTGTGGAGACGGTGAAACAGGAGAGGGATGAGCCTCGCTGCCCCTGTGGTTGGGTGACAAAGATACACATTCACCAGAGGCTGGCTGGTAGGGAGATTTAACGGATGGTGTTACGCTTACAGGGTCATTTGAGCCTCCGATGCTGGTAATAGTGGAGGAAAGCGGAAGGCCCATGGTGGCTGGCAGAGTTGCTACAACAGGTTTGCTCTCCAGCCATGAGGAGGCAGGTTTTTCTGGAGGGAAGGACATTCCGTAGGGAATCCCAGAACTTGTTGGCACACTGTCCAGATACTCTGGCACCGGGTAAGGGTTCATCTGAACGTGAGGATACTTCTCTTTATGCCTCTGGAAGTGCACCTTTAAGTTCCCTTTCGTGGAGAAGCGATTGCCGCAGATGTTGCACTTGAAGGGCCGCTCTCCTGTATGGGAGCGCAGGTGGATCTGCAGAGCGCTGTCGCTGCCAAACACTTTGGCACAGAACCTGCATTTATGTTTGAAGAAGGGCTCCTCTGGGCTGGGCTTGGTTTCGAACAAGGGCACGCTGGGCAGCTTGCCCTTCCTGTGCTTCATCAGGGCTGCGAGGGGGTCAAGTGCGTTGGCTGTTGCGGCGATGCTCGCCAAGGGATTGGGGAAAATGACGCCGCTGGGGGGGCTCTGAGGTAGAAATGGGAGGCTGGAGGATGAGCTGAGGAGAGTGCTCCGCCCCAGGGGGAGCGTGCTGGAGGAGCTCAGTGTCTGAGGACAGCTCATGCTGCCGGTGTGCGAGCCTGCGTAAGGAGGCAGTAATGTGCCGCTGCTGCAGCTGGAGAGAGGCCGGGTTGAATTTTCCGAGGGAGCTGAGGTACATGTCACATCTCTCAAGGTGGACTGGCCGCATACAGTTTGTGAGGGGAGACCGTATGATTTCTCGAGCACGGAGGACAGAGAAACCGCGGCCTGCCCGTTGACGGCGGAGGGTATCGTTCCCGACAGCGGCAGGATGGGACGAGGGGCGATGCCATGACAAGGGAAAGAGTTAGATGCCAAAGACAGAGATCTGGAGGCCGGGTTTAGCGCCGCCTGTGTCGGTTGTCGGTTCATGATGGCGACCTGGCTACAGATCTGCTCGATGAGCTGCAGCTGATGGACCTGTTGCTGCTGCAGAGCCAGCAGGTGCTCAAGGATCACCGGGATTGCTGCTGAAGCCGCCTTTCCCCCGGTGCCACCGCTGCTGATCCCCTGGGAGAACTGAGCGACGGCCACCCTGGTGCTGTGGAGGATCTCCAGCGTCACGTTTGTGCTTGGCACGCCGTAGGCGCCAGCAGCCGACCCCTGGGGGGAGGTGGACTCGGCTGAATCTGGAGGCCGAGGGCTGGAGGCCACCGTGTATTTGTCCCGCTCAAGCTCCATGGCCTCATCTCGCTCCACGCCGTCCTCTAAATTATCCAGACTGACGTTGTCGTTTGCCAGCGTCTCCCCCAGCTCAAAGCCGGCGTACGTGAACTCGGCCGTGGACGAGTCACTGGACTGCACGCTGGGAACCGGAGAGGGTCCGACAGGAGATTCCTCGGGAGCTGGCATCCCATCGTCGTCCTTCACTATCAGCACCAAGGGCTCCTCAGTGCAGACTTGCTGATGTTCACTCAGTTCAGTCCAAGTGAAGAACTCAGCACAGCATTTGTCACAGATGTGTGTGTCCTCGCTGCTGTGGCGGCGTCCATCGGTCTCCTCTCTCTCCATGCCCTCAATGATGCCTGAAAGCAAAAAAAAAAAAGGAAAATTAAGAACGCATGATTGATCATTATCGTCCTGATATTTCACCAGAGGGACACATTTCCCTTCGTCACGTTGTAATTAGTCCCCAACACAGAGCAGCGAGTCCGTCTTTCCCCAACTCATGTTGTGTGGACAAGCATTGTTCAAACCCACTGCACTTGAAATTCCACAAGGGATCCCAAAATGTCCAAAGATAACAAATATGTCAAGCTGAATTACAAGGAGGTTTTTATACAATGATGCATGTAGAAACAGATCATTTGATGCTGAAGAAAACGTTCAAATTCAACAGGCCCCACAATAACAAGGTTTCAAACTCGCTCCCCCCCGTTTGCAGATGTTAATAATCTCCCTGAAAAATCAATAAAGTTCAACAAAGTTATCTGGCCTCTCGATTGTGCATTCAGACAGATAATGAAATCCAATACTGTACATTGATTTTTGTTTTTGTGCAGTCATATGTTTCAGAGTCTCGTCTTTATGCACAAAAATTGCGAGCTTTCCACATTTTATTTAAAAAACTATGACATGTTTGTAAAGTGGTCTAACCTGATAGTAAGACCTGATAATCTCTAATTTAACTGTAAAACACTTCCCTGTGACTCAAGTGATTTTAATGCAGTGAATCACAGCTACTTGATTTTCCAAGCCGTTTCAAACACATGCTGTGAATTGTATATTATTACTGTATTACCGATTCTTCTTTTTTCCAGAAGAACACATTTGCGATTCTGCATCAACAACATCAGGCAATCGAAAGTGTGTTTATCTCAATGATATAAAATCAGAGCTTCAACAGACAGCATGATGTTGTTTCTATTACAGTAGAAACCTAAATGATAAGTGCAAAGTTTACCACCTTTTGCTTTAAACAATAGATCTTTAAGATTTGACACTTTAGAATGTTCATCTGTTGTGGCTTTGCCCCATTAGGAAACAGACAGCAATACCAGATGGAAAGATTTGGGAAAATCAATAGCGCAGTATTGTTACATCCACTCGGGCTTCCCCACAACAAATTCAATGAACTTTACAATTTAAAAAAGGACCAGAAGTACAAAGACATTGTGAAGTTTAGGTATGAATATGCAATTACATTTATTTTTCATTCAACTTTTTTTGTTTGCAATGTGACAATAATTTACTCTTTTGATGAAAAGTAATTTTCTTTCCGCTACATAATTAAATCTAGTGTGTGCGTGCGTGTGTGTGTGTGTGTGTGTGTGTGTGTGTGTGGCCAACACATGTGCTGCACCTTTGTTCTTAAACATGGTGTATGTGGACAATTTTAACGAGCACGTCTTAACATGAATGTGTGTGTGTGTGTGCTCCAGTGTGTGTGTGTGCTCCAGTATGTGTGTGTGTGTGTGTGTGTGTGTGTGTGTGTGTGTGTGTGTGTGTTTCCAAAGTGGTCAATACACTCCGGTTATCACTGTGTTTCACCACCTGAACGAATGAGTGCCAGTGTGCTCAAGCTAAACACAGACTGGGACGTCTGGTGTATTTACAGCTACACTCAACCGATCCTGGTGCAAACACACAGAGTGTGTGTATTCATAAGTAATATGTTTAAGGGTCACACCCTACAGGCAAAAATATTGTTTTTCACGCTCTGGTCAATTTTTAGAGATTTTTTTTGGTACAGTTTGCTTCCATTACATCTTTCAGACCAGTGGAAGGAAAACATCCAAAATACACATTTATTCAGGTTTATTTTACTATTTTACTAGATTTCTCTCAAATACACCAAAAGTAATCATTAGATAATAAGTCATTACATATTTAAACATAACATCCCAGAAAACGTATATAAAAGTAATAAGTAATCATTTTCTTAATGTACGTAACCAACTGGGGAAGTTTGATGATGATATCTATTATATATATATATATATATATATATATATATATATATATATATATATATATATATATATATATATATAATTACCCTATTCACCTGTAGTTTCTTGAAAATGAAAATTATTTTACAATACAGTCTGAGAAAAAACTAATTTATAGAAAACAGCTTTTAAAGCTAAAGGCCGTTTTCTCTGAAAGAGTTTTTTCTCAGACTCTGATCCAGAAATCTCCACTTCAGCTCTTACATATAGCAAACTTTACAGTTTCATTCATCTCTATATTCTGAAGGTTTTAACAGAGGCGTTTGTGCATTTATCATTCATAGCCTGATTTATACAACATCTTAATTCTAAAAACTTTTGCGAAAATGGATTTTGGCAGTATTTTTTCCAAATATTCAAAATTCCCTCTGTAAAAAACTTTAACTCTAATATGTCAACAAAATTAAACAAAAAGTTTAAACCTGGCTTTTATCAAATGCTCAGATTTGTGTTCTGGAAAATTATGAGAATTCGCACATATTTAATAATATGACTAATTTTCATATTTTGACATATCATTTCAGAAAACTTGTAATCTACTATGGAAGTTTCATGGAAATATCTATTTGTTAACTGTTTCACTCTATTCACCTTCATACATTACAGGCTTTAGCTTTCCAACTGTCTCGTATCTGAGATCATAACAAAAATGATTTTGAATGGGGTTTTTTTCTTCAGTTGACAAAAGAAGAGTGTAACCACGGCTGAGTGGGTCGAATCAGCTTGAAAGTCAAACTCGTCAAAAGGTAAATAATCAGAGCGGCAGGCTCGCCATGTGGGTGGTCTGAGGATCACCAAGGCGATTCAGCAAACACAGGAGCCAAAAACACTTTCACTGTCTTCGCTCAGGGTTTTCGTCTGCGCTTTGCAACATTTACTTCCAGAAAAAGCAAAGATCAGTTTTGATTTAAAGCTCTGAGTATATTTCCAAATACAATAACGCCGACAGAAATGTCACCCTCGCTCAATCCATCCCCAATGTCAGGAGCAGTAAACAGATTTATGTCTTGTTTTCTTGCTGTGTGGTTTGGAGATGGGAGGAGGGAGGGGGGGGGGGGGGGGGGGGGGGGGGGGGTTTGCTGAAAAGCAAACAGACCCTGCTCAGTCTTTGCCTCTCTGTGTGTGACCTCCGGGGCCGCAGAGGTCAGCGGTTCGCATGTACTAATTGTATTATGATCCAGACATGGAGCACTTGCCCCTCGCAGGGTGAGGCTGACAAAGGTTAAGTCAGCAGGCTCAATCAAAGCCCATCTCCGAGTGGCGGAGCCCCCCCGCCCGGCTGCAGGGCTGTGGGAGGGCCCCCGAGAGAGGAGGGCCTCTTCCACACTCGACACCTTCTCACAAACACAAATAATAATAAATAAATAAATAAACCACTGACAAACATGTGAGCAAGTGCTGTGGTGATGATTCAAAAGAATGCGTGGATTTGGCTTTTAGGCCTTTTTGCTTTTGAGAGTTTTGCCATTAATGATGAACAACGTCAATAATGGTATGAATAAACACATATGAATCAAATGAACCATTTTACATTCGATTTCATTTTCACACAGATTTATGAACTGTCAGGTAGGACGGGCCAATTTCTCAAGGCGTTTTTTCCACAGAGTTGAAAACTCAATTCAAAACACTGTCACTTTATAAATGAACCCGTTTCCGACAGTTTAAAGGTTCATCTAATTATTAATATACTGATGCTGGTGTGAGTTAGTGCTCAGCTGTTAAGTGTTGATTAAAAGGTTCAAATAACATCCAGGCTTTCCTTCAACGTACATGAGGAAACTTAATTGTTTGATTGAATATTAAAATATTAGAAATTATGTTAGGCGTCTGGTGTACCATAACAAAGGCTGGCAATATGATAAAGAAGTGAGATCTAGTTACAAATAAATACATGGCTGATGATTTTTTATGTTTATTTCAACGCACTCCAGATACAAATCCATTTAATCTAATCTGTTTTGTTTTTCATCTTATTTATGAAACATAGAAAATATAATAATTAAGAATTAAAAGTAAAATACATGTAAAAACAATATTATGATCATAAATAATAAGTATTTTGATCAAAGCCACGTTTTTGTTTCAGATGCTTTTCTCCTCATTAAAATGTGAAAGTTGTAGTAGGTGACAGGAAGGCCTTGAGCCAGAATAACGTGCCCAAATGATAACCCTTTAACATATAATTATTGGCCTGGTGGGTTTATTCTGTGTTTTGGATGTATCAGTTCATAACAGGCCCTGTTTCTATTCATCCCCCTAAAACAATTTAAAACAATTTAAATGAAATAGTTTTGTATTGTGCAGCCTGCTATCAGCAGTCCGTGCTGTTAACATCATCAGCCAATATATCTGGATCAGATTTTGTTGATAAACATTAAAAACGAATTCAAATAATTCCCTTCTTGAGACCGAAACATTATTTTAAAAACTGTTTCAATACTAATAATGTTTCATTTGCTACACTTCAAAACTGAAGAGTAAAAAGTGCAAAAGGTAAAAAAAAAAAAAAAAAAATACTAATACTAATTTTGAGTAAGTGAGGAAAAACGGCAAAGCAACCGGAATCCGTTTATTTAATTTACGAAATACTTTGTCCCCTATTTCAGATATGTTTAGATCCAGCATCATTGTCATGTATCCCTTTATAGTCAAATATATACTCTGCGATAAAAGCCTCTAAACGCTGCTGTTCTAAAGCGCCAGCAGCTTGAAGTAAAACACAGTAAAAGTGCTTTAAAGCCTACCACTCGCGCGGAGGAGTCCGCTCCGTGTCGCCTCTTCCTCTGACCGGAGGTGCTGCGGCTTGGCTTGCTTGCGGCGGGACATGTTGCTCTCTCTCTCTCTCGCTCTGCGACTCGCCGCTTGCCGTCCGCCGACTCATATACGAGCGGCGAATGGGACCCTTCGGAAGGAGCGGGGCCGGTGAAATAAGCGGACGGCGGCGGCTGCTGCTGCTGTCGATGCCCGTGCGCAGATTGCGCATGTCAGTGTGATTGTGATGGAGGAAGGATAATGCTTTTACGACTCTCGCTGCTGCCCTTCGGCGAGGGGGGGGGGGGGGGGGGGGGGGAGAGATTGGCTGCTGTCCAGCCAACTCACGCTAGATATGGAAATGAGGGATGGGGTTTAATAATAATTAGTTCACTTCCTGTCCGGTGCGCGGCTGCTTCTTTTCTTTCTTTTTTTTGACGCACAACTCTCCGAGAAGCTCCGGCATGGTTTAGTCCGACATGAAGTCACTGTGGGTGGCTCGCGCGTTTCGGGTTTAACTTTGTTGCCATCGCGGTGTGGTCCGTTTATTTTAAAGGTTTCCTCTGTGCGCTCTTGGATGAGTTTGTGCCCAAAGAGACGCTCCGGTTTGAGCTGACTTCTCAGGCTGTAGATGTGGATGGATGTCGCGGTTGAATTTGACGCCTCACACACACTTAAAACGGCTGAGCAGCACACTAACAGGAGCCGTCGTCCAGCCACAGGAGGGTAGTCTGTGGGCCGAGTCTCCAAAAACTGCGTAAAGTCCAATCCTTGCGTTAAAAAAAATGGATTAAACACGTGCGTAAAGTCAAAATGTTGCGCGTAAGGAAATCACGCTCAGCTCGCAGATAGGTCCGATCTGAAGCCGGTGGCTGTCGGAAGTGAGACTCCCCGGTTTATCCGACGCACCGGCGCTCTCCTCATTGCCTCCGCCTCCGGTCCATCATTAGATGTCCTTCAGCCGCCTGCGATAGGCTACTGCCAGGATACCACAGGAGGTGTTGGAGCACTTGCTTCGTTTGCTGCGACCTCCCACAATTTTGGCGCCATAATGGACTGAAAAAATGTCTCGAAGTTGCAAAAGAACTCCTTCCTTTGAGTGATGATCAGAGATGCGAGGAGGGCAAACCGACCTGGGCTCAGTCTGGTAATCTTATGTAGTGGAGTTTTAATGAGAGGGGGAAATGAGACCTTCATCTTTTGTATTTTTTTTTTGTAGAACTTTCTTTTTTTTTGCTGTCATTCAGACCTCCAACCACAGGTCACAGTTTTCAGTTAAAAACTGTCACTGCAGCTATCAACCAAAAGACCACGGTGGTGAATGAAGCCGTAAGCCGTGTGAAGTGCATAATAAAATCTGTTTTTTTTCCGTGTTATTGTTTGATCCATTGTCTTCCACAGACTGTAGCGATTTCAAAAGACGAAAAAGGAACGAAGCATACTTCACCAGAGCTGTAATCCCTTTCCACCAGGCATTGTCCCAAAACTTGTAATTATGTGGTATTAAAAGATGCAGCTGGGGGAGGACAGGATCAGCTGTTGATAATTGCAAGTACTACACAACAGCCTGGTATTGATCGGTGTGTCTGCTGTTCCCCTGCTATGGAGAGATAAGGAGGCCCCACTGCTCCTGCTGGAATATCATTTCTCCTGACCTATCAGGTTGCTACAGACTTATGATGAATAGCCAGAGTGGCCAAGAGAGGGCTTATCTGGAAACTCAAACCCCCCCCCTCTACCCCACCCTTGATTCGATATTGATTCTCTGTAACCAGCGTCGGCACACAAAATCAAACTAGCAACCACTTGACTATGATGTCTTCCAGGTTCTAACTTGGCCTGCACTAGCGCCACTTGAATTGAATTATCCGCTACATCTGTTAGAGGAACAACTGTATCAGTTTGTATTTAGTGTGATGAGTGACAGATTGGAAGGGGTCGGGTCAAGTTCAATACATTATTACACATTCAAGGATAAATGACGCTTAATGTGAACTTTTCAGTTCATCAAAGTGTTGCAGGAAGTAAATGAATACATTACAAGTTACACCAACCAACATTAAAAAAACAAAAACATGCAGGAGTTGTACTAAATACCAGAATTAGCATGCAACAAATGCTACCACTGTGAAGCTTAAATTGTTAAATGGTTCAACTCTCCAGTTAATTATAGTTCTAGTTGAGTTGTTGCACTAGATTACAATATAAGCAGGGTCACATCCGGGATTTTAGAAACACTGAGGTCACGAATCGTACGTGAGGCCTTTACAGGAAAGACTTTGGGTGTTTGTTTTCCCCGGTTTGTGAAATGACTAACCAGAAGACTTGCAGTTTGGCTATTTAATCATATCCAGACTAAGTGACTCAAACCTCTTATTTTCAAGGAAATATAGATGTGATCTTAAGCGATGTTTCATTTCATTTTATATTTTACAAATACTAATAAATAAACCACAAATGCTATTTTCACCCCAATATTGCATTCAGTGTATGCCATGGGATCCGACATAATGAGGCTAAATTTCTAAATATAAGTTGATGGAAGTGATCATTTTCCAGTCCTCTAAAAATGTAACAGGTTTCTTTGATCCCCCACATCTCCCCGATTGACCTCAGTGGTTCTTTAATATAAGGTAAACTGTGTTTCTTGTCTTTCGTCCAGTTGATGGACAGAACAATGCAAACACCCACATCATACTGCAATGAACTCCGAGGTGTTTCTGTTACTTTGACAACCCTCTGGACATCAATCAACACCTCTGAAACAACACTCATAACTTCATGAAATTACAGTAATTACAGTGATGTGTCACGCAGCTGTTCATGGTATTTTGTCCAACTCACTGGGCTGCTGTAACACAAATCAAGTACGGATGAAAGCTGATTAATAAATGGGGATTGTACGCAGGGCTTCACAAAGTGGTAGCGATTCATACAAATATTTTTCATTTAAAACTGTAATAGTTAGTTTGTAGACTTAGTCCTGAGGTTAAACATGTATTTAGTTTCTTTTAAGCTACACTCTGCGATTGTTACCAAGACAGAAGTATTGTCCGTATAAAAGTGATAATTTGGATTCGACAGAATTGAAAATATTCCCTGCGGCCGCTTTAAGGCCATATACAGATTACAGTAAATGTCTGTTAATAGCAGCTGAATGCAGAGGAGCGTCCTGTGAGCCGCTGACAGCTGAGGAATGTGAGCGCTGCTGTATGTGTTCGGAGCGCGAGGCCTCAGATGGAGAGATGACGAGCTAATGGCCGATGCTAACTCATGCTGTGCACACATATGTCAGATTGAATTGAGAGGAACCAATGATGCATAAGACATCTAGAATATTTTCCTGAATATTCCATTGGCCCGGTACAGAATGTATGTGACAATGTAAAACATTGGTTGTTTTTACACATTTGAACAAAACAACACAGTCTCATCCGGTACTTTTTTTTGTGTCTTATTTGGAAAAGACACCTTGTTGGCAACCTCTTCTAACCTTCTTTAGTACTTTGAGCCAACCGAGTATCTCTAGAACTGAAGTTCACGCTGGGTAAATCTGCAGCACACAGTTAGCATGCCGGCGGTGTAACGTATGAAGTGGTGTGCCCTTTATGTAACAAGGCAGAATAAATGGCTGTGGTTGTCCGAGTGGTGGATGGCCATGAGAGTTTGTGGCCCATCAATCTGCCAGCTAATTTTAAATATTTTTTGCGTTTTAAAAATGGAACCACATACTTTACTGTACCGCACTCACAGATTTAATAACAAATCTTGGCATTGGATTTTTTTACCACCATTTTTTTTGGATGTAATTCGAGCAATTTTATATCAATGTTGTTTCTAGCAATATAAATTAATAAATTCATTCACCTCCATTGTATTTCGGTGGTGGCACCACTTTATGAAGTAAATACCTCAAACCCCATCCCAGTCGCCAGAAAAAAATGTAGCAGTGAATGTTTCTGCAAACCGCAGGTACGTTGAATTTTGCCGTTACTGAACCAAAAATATGTGTTATGGATACATTTCATATCAGCCTTGTATCACGCTTGCAGAAATACACAATGCCACCACGTGGAAAACGCTGTGATTGGTTAGGTTTCGGCAACAAAATTAAAATATAATAAAGTAACAACGTCACATAACAATGTAACTAAAGTAAATAAATAACAACCACATAGCCGATTTTTCTTACGTAACATTACATAAGTCATTGTTTAACATAGGACATAATCAGAGGCCTCCTGGGTGAAAGTCCTGTGTTTGTTTGACCCATCCACCATCACTCCCACCCACTCATAGGACTTTCTTGAATGTTCTACTCGTTATTATACCATGCGACTTTCAACATCGGTGGCTCGATACACTACGTCACCTGCTCTATGCTTGGCTTGTTGTGCGTCACTTTCTCTGATAAAGATATGCTCTGAGAATTAGATGAGCTAACCCTTTAAAGCATAAAGTCAAATCCTATGATTAGCAGTATCCAACGGTAAGAAGTGCAGCCTCACGTAGAAACACATAACTCTGTGGAGCCTGCTGCCTCATTTGATTTACGTTTCAATGAAACCAACTGGATCATAACAATTGTTTCGTTGAAAAATATCTCTCTTGTGGGGGGCTTCAGGCTGGCAGTCTGTCTGGCCCGCCACCACTAGCCCCGCGCTACATAATAGATCTAAAAGAATTACACTCACTCAGGCTCTGCTTCCTCATATAATCACACAAAAGGATTTTTTCTCGAAAATGATCATAAATCACAGGCCGGATCAATACGCCGTGGCCAGGCTGCACTAGCCTGATAACACAATCGATACAGGGTATTTGGATTTTAATTAATACATGACCGGGCCTCAGCCCTGAAACGGTGAAATATGACCTCAACCCCTTTTGAAATACGTCCTGCAGAGCATCACATGCGACCCTGGTGTCTGTTACAGCTCATCAGATGTCGGTGTGATCTGGTGCCTGAGGAGGTGAAGGACCGAAGACCTGAGAGACAAAGGGGACGAGGGTGGATATAGGGTGGATATATTTTTGAACAAGAAGCAGGTAAAACTAGAGTAAGGCACTCAAATCAGCAGTGCTGTGAGGCTTTACTCACAGTAGGCATGGTGACGTTTGGGCTACATGCTAACATTAGCGGGATAACATGCTCACAAGGGCAACAACGCACATAACACGTTGATGTTTAAGTATGACTGTTTCAACAATGAATGTTTTCCTTTGTAGATTTGTTTAAGTACTTATAATTCACTCAAAAGCATTGCTGTATATAAGACAATACCAAGATACAAAGTTACTAGGAGGAACTTTCATTTTGTGATGGTTTTGGCGATCCCGGTGGACAAAAGTGGTAGTGTTCCCGAGCACCAGAGTCCCTTTGTCTGCAGTCTGCTACCCGCAGTCCAGGTTCTGGTTATCCCATGACTCCCTTCCCTCGAGTGAGCCCAGCGGTACGGCCTGCTGCGTTCACACCAAAGGAATGCTGAAGGGATGCTGAAATAACTACGTAATGTTTTGTTAGTTCTCTCCGCAAGACGACAAGCAAACAACTTTTAAAATGTTTGTTTTCTCAATGGAGCTCAGATCGATCGGTGCTATTCTATGCTAACATTGTAGCAGCTCCATCGACACTAAAAATAACTTAATCTCGGCGTAAATACGGCAGCGCCTTGTTCATTGTTTGTACACATAGTTTGGTCCGGTCTCTACTAATATGAGGTATCGTAGAGCACTGGGTGAACACAGACAGCTTCAGTAATTGTTTCCTGATTCAACGACGTCAGGACGTCAGTGATGACAGGAGGAGCATCTCAACGCTGATTGGCTATCGCGCCGTGGTAGCATGCTAACGCTTGCTATTTAGCTGTAAACAAAGTTCAGCGGAGCCTGATGGAAATGTCATTAGTTTAGTTTAGTAGTTAGATGGATTCATCCTCTGGCGACCATGAATGTCTGTACATGACTTCATGGCAATCTATCCAGTAGTTGTCGAGACAGTTCACTTAAAAACTAAAATGTTAACATGCTTGTGGTTCTCGAGGAAAAGTCAGAGGATCAGCAAAGTCCTCAGGGCTCATCCTCTGGGGACAATGAAAGTCTGCACAAACAAATCTTGGCTATCCATCCAATAGTTGTTGAGATATTTCAGTCTTAACCAAAGTGGTGGGCTGACAGACCAACACTGCCATAGAGCCACGCCGCTAAACACGCCTAAAAACAAAGGGCCTGATCACTCCAGACCGTCCTCACGTCCCTCCAGAGAGACCAGCGATATGGAAGCTCAGACGGGCTCCCTCTCAATATCCAAAACCTTCACTCAGCAGTTATTGCAGCTGAATGGGGTTTCAGGTCCTTCATCCCAAAACACAAAGCAAACGGGGAATAGACCAAAAAGAAATCAAAAGTGAACAAAGAGGGATTGAACGGAGAGCGGAGAGTGATAGACAGCACCGAGACAGGGCTGTTAGGTTATGTAGACTGAGGGGCTGAGTGGCCGGGAAATTTCTGATCGCTTTAATTCACTACACCCAACTTGGCTTCGGCCCCCCCCCCCCCCCCCTCTCTCCTCGCTTTTATCTAACACTGTGTTTCTGTATTGATTTTTTTTTCTTTATCTTCAAGGCTGGATAAGAGGACAGAGAACTACGAGAGTGAGAGTGAATGGAGAACTTTCCCGAAGATTGCTGCTATTCTCCCGACTTATTGCCTCCTGTCCTTCATGGTTTCACATGACGTCCCGGGTGTCAGGATCGCCTTCAAGCCGTAAATGAGGAAGCTGATGATACCGGCGGACTGGGATCCGAAAAGGGGGGAAATTGGCTGAGGTGGAAAGGAATGGCCGAAAATGAAACGTATTTCTAAAAGTGTGGGGATAATATCGCGTTGGTGTAAATATTTTGTGGCAGCACAGGCAAGAAAAAAAGAGAATATTTGCTTCGGGTAACTTTTTTATTGTTGTTTTGAGGAAACTTGTGGTGAAGGTGTTGAGATAATCTCTCCATTGAGAGCAGCATGGAAGAACCAGGGACACAGAATAAAACACCTCCACGGCTGCTGTTTGTCTTACACATAAAAGCTCCATAATGATGTGTTTGGGGCTTTGTTGACGTGCAAGCTTACATGACAACGAACCTAACGGCGAAAAAGAAAAAACTGCAAATTTCAGGCGGGGAAAAAAAAAAGAGGAAATTATTCCTTCTCACAAACTTGCGTGCTAATTACAACAATGGCTGCTATAAAACAGTAGTTAATTACAACCTTAGAGCGAGTATAACATCTGAGGCCGGCAGAGGAAACAACTACAATGAAATGCAGTTGCCCCCTTTACATGAAATACACCAGAGCCTGATGTGACAGTTTTTTTTCTTACCAGATTTAGTGGAAGCATCTTAGCTGAAAGCGTCACATTTCAAATGAAGAGGGACTTTTCAGGCAATAGATTTCTTAAAACAAAGAGGAGATCGCCTTGAATGTGCCAGCGGGACGCCGCTTTCTTATCCCGGACACAATTAGGCAGCACAAATGTCTCGAATAAGAATAGGTGTTTCCAGATCAAAGTGAAAGGAAGAGGTCTTTTCAGGGCTGACTAACAAAGCAGACTAGCCACAGGTAGCTCTTTGTTTCAACTCGAGCATTAACAGAAACAGCATTTCATATCAACTCTGACAAACAATCTAGTTTGCATTCACTTAATCTGGGAAACAAAATGCTTTTCTATTCAAGGTAGGAATCCGCAAACAACGGATCGTTTTTTTTGTAAATGCGACTTCTTGCAGCAACACCGCGTGTCGGACATTAAGTACAAGGACTGGAGCGCTATCGAAGTACAACTTTCAGGTAAAGTTTAGAAGTTTGAAATGATGAAAAGATTTAGTTTAAATGCTAACATGTGTAAACTGTCTGTCAGGGACACCGTTCTCTTTTAATGAAGTCCACTGATCAGAATGTTGTAGGTAAAATAAAATGTCACTTGCTGATTCGCATGATCAAACGCTGTCACAAAAGAAGCCAACAAGTTAAAGATTTTACATTTGACACCAAACAGCATTTAAAAATTGCTTTGAAATAGTTTAAAAAAATAATTTAAAATTTAAATATCTTGAAATTCTTAAAAACCTTTGAGAATCCCTTAAATGCTTTATAAATCCCTAAAAAAACTAGTATTTTATAGCATTACCATTTCCTCTAACTTTCTACTTCTACTCGATAACATTGAAGTGGTAACTGTATTTTTTTAGCATACAAAGCATACAAAGTTATTTAGCAGACAAACATTTTAAATATAAGTATAATATCAACTCATAACAAAATGTTCCATTGTTACAGATTACATTTGCCCAACTGCATATAAAATGGCCTCACTGCTACTAGTATCTGATCACTTTTGCCACCAGCGGCTCAAACGCACACTGAAGCAGTAAGAGGAGGCCTGCAGGCCTCTCTGGCGCGTTACAGCAACATATGTGAGGGTGTTTGAGCCGCCTGGTACAGCGTGGCTCTCATTAGCAGACAGACAGCAGACGGAATAACGATTAGGAAACTCATCCTGGAGCGCATCAGGTGAAACAGAGTTTCCTCATAACTTAGACCAGAAGGCCAATAACTGCTGGTCACCACGGGCTCAATTTCCTCCTGCCACATCATCGTCACAGTCGTACGGAAGCCCTGAGAGGCCAGTGAGGAAAAAATAAATAAATCTGATGATTAATTTTCTAAGTCTGATGGAAATTATTTTCACTTAAAAAAAGATGAAGAAATGGTGAAACCGGTTTTGGAGGGGTTCATTTGTATGTAAGAGTGTTTATTATTGTAATACTCACTTCAGCCACAAGATATTGACATGCACCACTACCCCATGTGGTAAATAAGAAATGAGTATTTCAACAACAATTGAATGATTGTGACAAAAGTACAAAATTGTCTACTGCCAAAGAAAGATTATCCTTGTAGAACGATTTTTTCACCTGTACTTAAGTCATAAACACAGGAAAGAAAACAATAAATCATAGACAGATGTGGACACCATGGACGCATTGTAGTTCTGTTTATACTTTTTTCTCACTGGCCTCTCAGGCTCCCGTAGCGTTGGGAGCGCAACACTGAAGAGAATGAAACCACTTGTCTGTCTACACGATAGTAGTCTTAAAGAATTGTAACTCCCAGACATGTTAAAACCTTTTTTTTTTTCCTTTTGTGGCAAACATGAATGATGAGGCCGAGCTCACTCGTGTCCGTGTGAAGCTGCGGATCCTCGTGAAATGTGAAGTTTAAAGCTCTCAAACAAATAAAGGTGTCATCTCCCGCCCAGTAAAACAGCAAAGTCTCCACCACTGTCTGCACACAATGAAAAGGAGGCCAGCAAGAAGAAGGAAAAAAACAGAAACTAGAAAGGGCCCGGACTGATTTTTATGTGAATGTTGACTAAGAATGGTCTCCATCTGTGTAAACCCACTCAAACAGTGACTTCCTGTGAGTAACAGTCTGAAGCCTGGAGCAAATCACTGATATTTATCATGCAGGATGGCACACATTCCCAGGGTTACAGTTTGCCTGCTGCTGGTCTCCCATTCTGGTTCAGGCCCACTACAAGAGGCTACCTTTCAAAATCGTTGGTTTCTTTAACCCTGAAATGCCTGGATCGGATTTTTTAAAGTTGTAGGTAAGATTGTTTTCTATTTCACTCGTCGTAGAGAGCTAGCATTCGTGTTTGGTCACAAATATGTTCGGGATATAGCAGCATAGGACACATAGCAGCGGATCCAACGGGGAAGTAACTCAACTTGAAATGCTCTCGGTGGTTTAATCAGCGACGTTTCGGCCTCTGCTGGTCCTCATCAGACTCACAACTGAAGCAGTATTTGAAGCTAAAGCTGAAATTAGAAACAATTAATGAAACAGTGAGGCTAGATCTTTAGATGTAAATAATTGCAGATACAAACAGTTAAGGTTCAGGTTATGATTATTTATTCCCATAGGTAGACTTTGTTCGCAGTAGAAAGACGAAGTATCCATCGTGATGCACATTTTTACAAACATCCATCATAGCACATGTTGCGGTGATGCATTCATCCGTCTTCTTGTAAATAAATATCTTGGCATCAAAGCCGCTGGAATTAAGATAGACAGTAAACTTGTCATTTGTTGGCATTACTTTGTTTTTTTCCTCTGTTAGCGCTTTGATACGTTCATGTTCTCTCTTTTTAGTTTTTTTTGAGTTTCCATAACCCTCAGCTGTCACCCCGGCTTCCCACGTATTAATGATGCAATAAAAGGCAGCACGGGAGGTGCAGGTTATGGATAACTGCAAAGTCATGCTCCGTAGGGCCGGCACGGTTTATTTGATTAACCTCTAGTGACAGGTCAGATGTTGAGAATATGTTTTTCAGCCAGATGATCACGGGTCATTTATGACCTGCTGCTGAAGGACAATCAATAGCTGGATGGACAGACAGCCGGACAGCTGACAAGATCTGTCATCAGGGTTGTGTTTGTATTATGTCTGGTCCTGCGGGCGTAAGAACCCGCAAACATCCTGATGCTGCCAGGGGCTCGTCGACACTTTTTTGACGGGGCCTGGTGTTTACAGAGAAATGAAAAGGAGAGAAGACTTTGGCCTCAATCAAACCCAGTAAATGTTTCTGTTTCTACCCGCCTCGCACTCTTGTTGTCCTGCACAGCCACGACGCAGCGGACTGCGCCACAAAAATGGCAGAACGTGCGTCAAATGAGAGGGTAGAGGAGACAGGAGGAGGGGGAGTGAAGAGAGAGAGAGAGAGAGAGAGAGAGAGAGAGAGAGAGAGAGAGAGAGAGAGAGACAAACAAATGTCATGCGATGCAAACAGTAAACAGTTCAATCTGCTTTACAGCAGTTTTTACAGCACATCCTGGGGCGAGCCTCGCCGGCTGCCTGCAGACAAACCCTCACTCTCACATCCGGGCCGTTCGCGGCGGCCTCGCCAGCTCTCCGCCGTCCTCGCCGGCTGCTGCACTTTGAAACCACCACCCGCCCTGAGCTCCGCAAGGCTGTAAACAAATGCAATTTTGCATTTCCTGTTGTCTAGACACAACCGAGGCCGAGCTGCAGCAGCACTCAGTCGTCGTCACGTGTAGGAAAAGAAACGGTTTTGCGAGACCAATGAAATGACAAAGATTTAGTCAAGATGCAGTAGTTACAGCGTTGACTGTGTGCAATTTCTTCCTTTCATTAAGGCCACTGAAGATGAAGGTCAATTATATGGAGTGTCATTATAAGACTGAGATTTTACAAAACACAGTAAAAACCTATTTCAAATTCCTTTAAAATCCTTGAGAAAGCCATAAAAGTCTCAAAAAATGTTTTTAAGGAAAGCCTAAATTCTAACAATCAATTACCTTTAACCCTTTAACCTTTTTTTGTCCCTAAAAATGCAATTAAAAACCTTTAATCATGCTAAAAATGTCTCAAAAGAAACTCCTGAATAAAAGAAAAAGTATTCAAACAACAATCTTAAAATTCACTAAAACATAATTTAAAAAATACCTTAAAAGCTATTGAAATCATTAAAATTCTTAGATTTCCAAAAGGACAAACCTTCAATAAACAATTCAAAGAGAAATTCTAAACAGAAAAACTAGGAATCTTAAAACTCAAAAAGCTTTAAAATAAACCTCTTATAAATCCATTTACTGGTACTAGTACTGATGAAGACAATGAGATGCGGCTGAAAGCCCTTAAGAAGGAAGCAAGTGGACCTTGAGTCTAAATCATCCCATCACACACTCACACAAGGTAAAGAATGAACTGCACTACATTACACTACACTTCAAATTTCATACATTTCTCCGGCCCCTTTTTTCCTTCAATATCCAGACAGTGAGCGTCTGTGTAATTTGTCCCAGCGCTGCTGAGACAGTCGACTCTGTTCTGCTGCGCGGCCAAACGAGACGGAATCAAAGAGCCTTCGGAGAGATGATCATTGATTTAATCACATCGTCGACGGCGGCCACTTCAGGGCCAAAGTAGCTAATCCATAACCAGCCCAGCAGATTCACGCCAACGCCTGCAATCATAGCTAAATGGGGATCAGGAGGTGTCGAGCGGGATATCAGCTTCTATCACGCTCAGATGTGTTATGAAGTGTCTCAGCATCGATCAGGGATAACAACTGCATGTCCATCGACCACATAAGACATAACTGCATCGACAAGAGAATTAGAGGGATAATTGTTCCTCCGTCATCTAACTCTAACATGACCGTCCTCCTCTATCTCTTTCTGAGTGTGTGTGTGTGTGTGTGTGTGTGTGTGTGTGTGTGTTTTCTCTCTGTGCTGCCTGTACAAAGGCTGACATTAGGACTTTCTTGAAGTGAAAGAGTCATCTGTTGTCAGAAAGCACCTTAGTTGTATTGAAAACTGAGTAAAGAATAACCGTTATACCGTTATATATACAGTGCATATAAAACATATTTAAAACACAATGAAATGTATATGCACAATTAGTTGATTAACGTGCAGGTTGTGTGCATAATGAAAACAGCCTCGTCTCCAAAAACCTCCAAATTACGTTCCCATGCAACGAAAGTTCATTGTGAATTATGTTAGTACTGTGTTTGCTTTTGATGTATCGCAAATACGTTTCAAACGAGTGGCGTAAAGAACACAGGAGACTGAAGAACAAACATATGACAAACATAACTGATTAGTAGTTCTGTTGCCTAAAGCTGGCAAAGTAGTTTTGTAGCATTTTTTTGTTTGTTTTTTTCTATTCACAACGTTAACGACTGTGATCTGGTGAGAAAATACGTTTCCTCTGAGACGTAATTGAGAGTTTAGTCATGAGGGAATGTAAGTTTGTAGGAGACAAGAGATGAATTAAAAATAATGTGCCATCTGGATGTTATTTTTTGAACCTATTTAAAGTACACATTCACGTAAAAATACAATTCATTCAAAATCCTACTCATGTAAAAGTACAGAAGTATTATCAGTACAACGTTCTTATAGTATCATAAGTAAAAGTACAGCATCTGCAGAAAGATGGCAGGTCAGCGATACTGATGCATCGTTGTCTACGTTTAAGTACTTTGGACACAGTTCGGTATTTTAGTCGTGGCGGTCACCAACCTGAGGGTCAGGCCGCTCCAAAGGGTCACAAGATCAGCCCTGGTGGGTCGTGAGCTGTTATGAGGGTGAAAAAAGAATCCTGTGATGAATTTGTGTT
This sequence comes from Cebidichthys violaceus, assembly GCF_023349555.1. NCBI lineage: Eukaryota > Metazoa > Chordata > Actinopteri > Perciformes > Stichaeidae > Cebidichthys > Cebidichthys violaceus. The sequence goes on along the minus strand of NW_027176329.1, from coordinate 13,543,282 downwards.
CACTTTTGGATTTTTCTCTGCTCTTTGCTTTTCTTTTCATATATTGAATGAAACCGTGTGAGAAGTTCAGAAGTGAACTGCTAACATCTGAAACATGACAAGGGACCTCGACTAGACACCGATTTTTGTTTTTATAAGAGTTACAAGCCAAACAGGTTGGAGATTAAATATTATGTTTGTTTTATGGAATTAGTAATTGAAGATATCAGACAAATGTAGGGAAGTAAAATTACAATATTTGCCTCTGGGATGTAGTAGAAATATAAAGGAGAAGTGTACTCGCCACCACTATGAAGTGTCTTAAAACATAATCAACATAGAAATCAACACTTGTATTGCTCCCATAAATCACATTAACAGTTTAAAGTGCTAAATATTATTGCCGTCATTTGATCAAATGAGCTCCGAGTCTCGTTAGTTTCTCGATGCGTTTTACAAAAGCGAAATCACAAGGAAAGAATGAAAAGAAAATGGAAAAAAATGGGGGGAAAAAATGAAAAAAAGAAAGATGCACTTGCTTTTAATTTTAAATCTGATATCTGGACAGAAAAGACTTCTTTCGTTTCCTCCTCCTGGGTGAAAAATACAGCCCTGGGAAAGCTTTGGGTTATTATTGAATGTCCACTCTTAAAAAAAAAAAAAGAAAGAAGTATTTCCAAACAATCCAATGTTGTGCTCTAATAGAACATCTATGAATGCTTCTCGGGGGCGGAGGACAAAGCTATGGCGGGGCTGTACATCTGTGAGTTTAGAAACAACGCTTTGTTTGTGAGCCTCAATCACTTGTGCTCATGAAAGCAGACACTTACTTGAAAAACTTTCTTTTTCTTTCAGGGGGGGGGGGGGGGGGGGGGGGAGACCGGGGAGAGGGGGGGGACACTCTAAACCTACATCCTGGTATAAATTTGCAAAACGCAATACAGGCCTGATTGTGTGTGGAGCAGACGCAGGATGCATACAAATAGAATCCCCTCTGAAATGTCCCCTTCCCTGCATGGCTCAGTGGCTAATGTACAATAAATCAACAAAAGGGGGCTTTAATACGAGCACCGGGCAGCTCCGGGATACTGTTATTTTATCCTTTTTTTTACAGTATTTAATTGGAAGTTTTCCCTGAAACGTTACACCGCGCTTTCAAATGACTTTGCCCCAAATCTAAGAGGAGATTGATAAGAATTTCTCCCCCTCTCTTTAAGTTTTTTTTTTTTTTTTTCCTCTCCCTCTCTTACCCCTTCGCCTTTCAGGGGGAGAGCAAAGTTTTTTGCCGAAGGGAGACTAAAGTTACAAGTGTGTGGCATTTAGTGCAAGGGAGAATGAAATCGGAGGCTCGGAGGGACGGATAAGGACAGGCTGGGAAAAAGGGAAGTTGGCAGTGGTGGCGGGTCAACAGCGCGCCTCAGAGCCTTACCCACTGCACCAGGTGTCCACTTAATTCAAATGATACTATTATTCATAGACAGAGGAAGAGTATTGAAACGGGCCCCCCATCCCCCCACCCCTCCAAATCATTTGCAACTGAATACAGATATAATCCTGGAAATATAAGTCTCCATTAAGGCTATCCCATTTAGCAAACAAGGCTCCCATTGTGCAACATGTTGTGTGTATAAATCAGTCTGAGAGAGAGAGGAAAAAAAAAACGAGGGGAGGGAAACATTCAGTCCGAGACGAGATTTGAGAATGTCACTCAGTCACACATGACAATTAAGAGTGTGTTTAACTTTCTGATTTTATGTGCCGTTTGTCCTCTTCCCTGTCTGGACTTTATTCATTATTTAATCCAGAAAAAAAGGGAGGAGCAGTAAATTAAGAGAGGAGAGAAAGAAATAGGCCAGAATAATGTCATATCTTTTGGAATATATATATATGTATATATATATATATATATATATATATATATATATATATATATATATATATATATATATATATACATATACATATATATATACACACACACACACACACACACACACACACACACATCATGTGTGTTAAATATATATCCCAAAATATCCGCACATCAGGGGCCCGGAGAACGGCATCACCCGTGTACACTGACAGCAACAAAGACAAATGCTTATTACTTTAAAAAGGCCAACAATATAAAACTCCATCAAACTATCTAGAAAAAAGAAAATGGAAAGACATTATTCTAAAAAAAATAAAAATAAAATACAGTTAAAAATGTTGGTTATTTGGAATTCATTCAATAATTTTTTTAATACAATATTTGTGCAAAAGCCCAGAATCTCTGACTAAATGTTGAAAGCGCCTCTTAAAATGTTCAATTAATTAGAAAAAGAACAGTAAAGTAAAGTTCCAGGAAAGTTTTGAGCCCAAATCAGGTCTTCTTCAGATGCAGGTGTATCACAAGATGCACTTTTTGAAATATGTAATAAATTCAAATCAAAACTAAAAAATGGAGGGTTCTACAGAGTTGTGAGCCCGAGGAAGAAGACTGTAAATACAATTCTTTACATGCTGTATATTAAAAGTGTGTGTGTGTGTGTCTAATATCGACCAAAAAGTCTATTTTGATTGAAATCTTAAAACAAAAAAACACTCACTTAAGATCTAAATCTAAATAAAAATACAATTTCATGGTAACCTTGTGATAAATTGGTCAATTTTAATAACTAATATTTTCTTTATAGACAATCTTGAGCTTTTGTTCAGTATTTCACTTATATTGATATTTTTTCCTAAGGCCTTAACTTCTCTGGACACTTTATTCACCCTTGCACCTTCACTCCTGCACATGTTAAAGGATTCACCTTCCAGCTGCAAACACACACACACACACACACACACACACACACACACACACACACACACACACACACACACAATGGTTCCCAGTTGCCTAAAACGGGTAATTAATGTCAGTTCCCAGTAAAAAACCAAAAAAGGGACAAAAACAGCTTCAGGACCACTAACCCCTCCTGGTCCTTGAGTTGCTGGGTGCAGTACAGACACCAGGACTTCACCTTCAGTCAGTGGATCAATCTAATCCTTCAGAGGAACGTGCGATGGGCCGCTGCAATCACACCAAACAATGGCCGCGCAGAGGTCTATTCCTCTCACACGGGAACTCCGAGGTGAAAGGAGCGGCTGCTTTGTGGAAGCAGACAATATCGAGCTCCTGATAACTTTTTCTCTTCTGATTTTCTACGAGCACAGAAAGAAGAGTTTCCCCCCGAGGGCCAATTACAGTTCAATCCTCAGCTCGCTTGTCTAAATATCCAACGGACGGAGCTTATTTTGACAGACACCTCAAATAAACGCACACGCTGAAAGCTAAAGCAGCGCTCCTCTTCACACAACTTCACTCCGAGTGTCACTCCAACGCCTCCTTTTTCTAAAAACTTGACGAATTGAAGCCGTTTTCACTTTTCAGCCATTATTGCAGGGACAGAGAGCGGTGACTTAGAAGTCTTCATCAATGACTTTGTGCAAATTGTCGAATTATCATTTGGATTCTCTCAGCATACCTATAATTTAAGTAACTCTTTCTCCAACAAAATGACATTCCCATACAAGTAAACAGCACTACACTGCCTTTTGAGGGAAAAGTATTTCAGTTCGAAAATACACAAAAAATGCTGCAAAACTACTCGGTTAGGTTTGGTTAAAAAAAAAACACCATAAAATGACGAAGGAATTTAAACAAAACAAAACAAAAATTCAACAGAGGTACCTGGTTATGTTTAGGCAACAAAAAAGTCATTCCAGATCACACTGGACACTAATAGTCTTCAGAGGACTCATCTGAAACTTATTTGTAATAATAATAAAAAAAAAGCAAACGTAATTCATGACAAAATAGGTTTCCCTCTAAACGCAGTTTCGTTGTATCGGGGCCTAGTTTTTAGGATTCTGAATGTAAAAATGTTTGCGCTCTTGAATCAAGTTTAACAGCTCCAGAACGTTGGAAAGCATTCTTGTCAGGTGACAACAAACTATGGATGTACAGTATTATAAATACATCTTTTAAGGAGCCTCTTTATTTCACCCCCATGTTAGTGTGCGGGACACTTTTTTTTCTCTCCCAGTTTGCATCAAGAAGGATTACCACAAGCTGATTTTGAATTGAACTTTGAATTTTTAGAGGCCATCTTAAGTTGACACTTGATGACGGTTTAAAAAAAAAAAAATTAACAAAAATAGTTGAAATCAATTATCAAGTAAACACGTCAAAAATTATTTTTTTTAAACAATCTTTAATGTGATGAATAAATGTTGACAAAGCCAGTTTGAGCTGAAACGATTAGTTAATTATTGATTTGTTGAGTATTTTGATAATCAATTAGTCATTTCAGTCTTGTTTTAAAACAAAACATGTCAAACATGTTCTGCTTCCAGTGGTGGAAGTGTGAGGATTTGCTGCTTTTCTCTGATATCAGAGTAAACTGAATATCTTTTGGTTTTGGACTGTTCGGTCGGACAAAAAAGCAATTTGAAGACGACTTTTAGGCCTTTGGCAAAGTTTGACAGGCAACTCTAAACTTGACACTCTTTAAAAAGAGAGTTTGCCTTTTATAAATAAAGGTTTTAATCAGCCGATCAAATCGATCGCTTCAGTTCAGAACCTGTACTTTTGCGCAAACATTTCCAAAAAGACTAATTCAGATGAACATAAAATCTCTTGTCATACGTCTAAAACATCTTTATAGATTCTCCGGTCAGTTTGGACTTTCCATTATCAGTTTTCGAGACCTCTCTGCGTCTCCGTCCCTCCGTCTCCGAGCTGAAGTTCCCATGACCCGTCACAATACAGTGATGATGTATTCAAGCAGTGATGTATGAAATTCGGGCAAATAAAAACCTTTGTCCTCCCACACTGGCTAATTATTTGACAGATTGGAGCCCTGTTGTGTGTGGATACTGTGAAGGAGCCCTCCGTCGCCCATCCCCCACCCAATAAAGAGGCCACTTGCAGAAAAAAAAATTCCTCTATAGCCACCCTTTTCTATTCTTTGTTAGAAGATTACATTTTTTCACCACATTTTGGAATGACAAAATGGGGGAGAACTGTGGGTTTTTTTGGAGGGGGACCCCGTGTGCTCAGCCAGTGACAGAGGGGGCCAGGACAGCAGTCAGTGGCCGTTTAAAAAGATTTTCTCAAGCAGAAATATTTAATCTTCTCAGGGAAAATAAAGCAGAGAAAAAACAGAGGACAAAAAGAAGCTAATCATCCACAGGTCTCCCCCCACTCCCTCTGTCTCCTTCACTCCCTCCCTCCCCATAGTTATCTGTAAAAAAAAAAACTAAAAACAAGGGAGAAAAAGATTATGTAAGATTGATAGAATAAATCTGCATGTATAATTATGAATTATACATGTTCCCACATTTGCGTGTGCAGCTTTTCTGATGACTGTTAATTCTTTTATGTGAGCTTTACGAGACAGACGCATAGTCACATAACTGACAAGAAAAGAGAAAACTTTAACCAGCTGGGCTTTAGCAAAGGAAGGTGGCACTTTCTCCGTACTTCATGTTCTGTATTTGCTGACCTAATTTGACTTTTTTTCCCCCCTCACAGCAACAACTTTCTGGGCAGACTTCTGCAAACGGCTAATTAGCAAAGCTGGAAGCTTATACTCTCTTAACGGAGTTCTGTTTGTTGCATTTGTACTACTGTTGTAGACACGCAGGTGCAAGTTGCTATTGATGAGAAGAGTTAACACCTGCACACTGACTCCAAACCACAAACTCATTTCAATTAGATGTTTCCATCCAAGACAGACCTTCATCTGGTCAAAATGTGTATTAATGGTTACGACAGCCATAAATGCAATAGTCTAATTGGTGGACTTTAACCATGCAGGTCACTGAAGGCTATCGGCTTGTGGTTAGGAGTCAGTGTGTGAGTGTTAGGCTACTTTGATGTATTTGTACTTTTTGAAATCAGTAATTGAAGTCAAATTAGCGGCACTACGGATTACAAATTCTGTCACACTTTCTTTGATCTTTTTTTCTTAGCCGATTCATTTTGTTCTTTGTATCCAAACCCTTAATGGCATTGATAACAATGCTAGCTACATTAGCTTAATTTACAAGCTAACATTAGCTTTACTACTATCAAACAGTTGGTTTAATTGCAACTATTCATTCATTAATAGTATTGTTTGTGGTTGAGTAGGTTCAATAAGGTGAGCAAAATACTTGCCAACTTAGCATGACTTAGCATAAAAAGTAGGCTAACATCATTTGTTTTTTGCATTTATACCCCCTTCAAACTCAACTACTTTAACAACTTCATGCTAGCCACATTAGCCAAACTAGCCACATTAGCCAAACTTGCGTGCTAACATAAGTCAAACTTTTGTCATTTGATGCATTTAGTTCAGCTAATTCAGTGACATTAATGAACACTATCATGGTTTTTAAAATGGTTGGTTTTAGATATTTGCTCACTGGTTGGCTGTAGATTAAGTAAATTGACAGCCGCATACACAGAGTTTTACACCAATATTCTTCTACTAAGGTAAAACTTTTCTCTGTCGTTAATTACATCAAACTATAGTGAATTATTATTCACTTCTTTTACATTGTAATTTCTTGTCATTTCAGATGTTGCTGAGCCAGAACACAAACTGGCATCATACATCACGCCCTCTCCATGACTAATATCACAGGCTCCAGTTTTGGACACAACCTTGATGTTGTTGTCCTGAAGCTACCAGAGTTTATCCTCTTGGCATCTGGCTGCGAGGTAGAGGGGACTCGTCCTCCCCTCCCTCGTAGAGCCGAGGCTGGAGGAACACTTGGCACCGGCCCAGTGAAGAGGTGGCTGGAGTATTAACCGCAC